>NW_006399862.1:406712-438986 GCF_000299155.1 Elephantulus edwardii
TAATACTTTTAAACTATTCTCTCCCCCATAGACTTCAATGCTGTAAACTTACTTCATCCAGTTTTTCTCAGCCTTACCCCCACCCCGATGCCAGCCTCATTCTACAGCAGTGGCACCATGTAGCATTTGTCCCTTTGTGACTGAGATACCTCACTCACCACATCTTAAATGCATCAACTCTTTTCTGTCATCTTTGGTCATTGTCCAGGTCTCTGATCCAAAGCAAATATAATTGTAAAGGCCATGGTTAGTCTCTAGACTTACATTGTTCTTTTTCAGCTCTTTTGAGAGGCCCCTGACTGTAGCCTTTCACAGAGTACTTAATCTTTTTTATTTCTTTTTGCCACTGGTGCCCAAAGTGTTGATTTTGGAGCTGAGTGATTTGAAATTGTTAACAGTCTCTATCTCTTTGCCATCTATTACGTTACTGACAACTGGCCCAGTGGTGAGAATCTTTGTTTTCTTGATGTTGAACTTCAATCCATATTGAAGGCTGTGGTCTTTGACCTTCTGCAACAAACGAACACTTCAGGTCCTTCTCAGTTTCTATGAGCAAGGTTGTGTCATCTGTATAATGTAGGTTGTTGATGAGTCTTCCTCCAATTCTGATGTCACATTTCTTCTCATAAAGTTCAGCCTCTAAATGATCTGGTCCACATATAGATTGATAAAGTATAGAGACAGGGATGCAACCCTGATACACTCCTTTCCAGAATTTGAACATGCAGTATTTCTTTGCTCTGTTCTGACCACCTGGTCCAAATGTTGGTTTTGCATGAGCACAATCAAGTGTTCTGGGATCCCCATTCATCTGAAGCTTAGCCAAAATCGATTGTGATCCACACAGTCAAATGCAAACACAGTCAATGAAACACAGATAGACATTACTCTGATACTCTTTGCTTTCAGCCAAGATCCACCTGACATTGGTGACAATGTCTCTAGTGCCACAATCTTTTTTAAACCCAGCTTTTATATTTTTTAGTTCTCTGTCAATTTGCTGGTAAGTCATTTCTGAATAATGCTTACATGTGATATCAATGATATTGTTTGATAATTTCTACACTCTGTTGGGTCGCCCTTTTTTGGAATGGAAATAAGCATGGATCCCTTCTGGTCAGTTGGTCAGGTAGTCATCCTCTAGACTTTATGGATCAACTTAGAGAACACATCCAGGCCAGCATCTACCTATTAAAATATGTCAGTTGGTATTGTATAAATTTTGGGGGCCTTATTTTATACCAACTTTTCCAAAACAGCTGGAACTTCCTTCATCACCATTGCCTCTTGATCATATGCTATTTCATGAAATGTTTGTGTGTCATCCAATTCTTTTTGGTACCATGACTGCACGCACTCTATCTTTTTTTAATGCTTCCTGGATATTCAATATTCTGCCCATAGCGTCCTTGATCATGACAATGTAAGCTTGAATTTGTTCTTCAGTTTTTTCAGCTTAAGAAATGCTGTATGAGTTTGGAGCTTTTGGTTTTCCAACTCCAGCTCTTCTCACATTTCATTTTAATAGTTTGCTTTGTCTTTCTGAGCCGCCTGTGGGAGTCTTCTATTTGTCTCCTCTACTTTCTGATTCCTTCCCTTTGGCTTCTCGGCACTCTAGTGTAATATGCAGAGTATTTTATAACATCCATTTTTGTCTTTTCTCCTTCCTCTGTCTTTATAATGACCTTTCGCTTTCTTCATGGATGATATTCTTGATATTCTCCCAAAGCTCATCTGATCCTCATTCATTAGTGTTCAAGGCCTTAAGCCAGTCTCTGAGATGATTTTTAAGTTGAGGTGACTGAAGGTCACATTTTAGTTCTTGTGGATTTTATTTCAGCTTCTTTAGTTTTAGTTTGAACTTGATTATAACATATCGATGATCTGTTCCATAATCACCACTTGGCCTAGTTATCACAGCTGATACTGAGCTTTTCCTGCAATCCTTTCCAAAGAAGTGGTCGATCTGATTCTTGTTTTTACCAACAAGTGAAGTCCATGTGTGTAGTCACCACTTACATCTATTTAAAATGCTATTTTTAATGAATAAATCATTGATTGTACAGAATTTTACCATTCTGTCTTTAGCTTTACTTCTGTCACCAAGTCCATGCTTTCCGACTACTGATTCTTCTTCCCGGCTCCCAACTTTTGCATTTCAGTGACACATTAGTATTAATGAGTCTTAGTTGCATGTTCTATTGATTTCCTACTGCAAACATTGATAGAAATAATGTATTTCCTCACTTGAGCTTTGGTTTTTAGTGCACATTTCTGAGTGATGGTGGTATCAGCTGGACTCCCTTGTATGTGTATTGATATCATCCTGTTGCTCACAACATTGTATTTTAGGATGGATCTAGAAATGACCTTTTTAACTATGAATGTGACCCTGATTTTTCCCCCTACTATTTTGTCTCCAGCATAGTAGATCATGTGCTTATTTGACTCCAAATGTCTCTTGCTGTTCATTTCGTTTTGCCAGTGCCTACTATGCCAATATTTATGCATTCAATTTCTTTCTTAACAATGTTCAATTTTCCTATTCAGCTTTAGAACAATGTCTGACAAGATAAGCATTTTACCCAAAGAAGTAGATGAAGGACACTTCCCTGTTACAGAAGTTACAAATAGATTCAGTATCAGTTCCCCATTTGGTGAGTGTGTCTTTGTCCTGTACCTTCCCTGTTGTACCAGCATCCCCTTCCCCCATGCTCCTTCACCCTGACTAGCACAACCAGCACCTTCTCCCCCAACCAGCACTCGATATGATGGCCCAGGCCTCCAGTCACCTCCATGATGCCTCTTGTACCTCGTGCTGCTGTCAGTCTTCCACTTTGCTGCCAGTCTCTCGTGATTTTAAGAGGCTCTACCTCTGAATTCCAGGTACAGGATCCTGGGAAGGATTTCTCTCTGAGGCATTTCTGGAGAAAGGCCTTGCCTCTAAGGTTCAGCTCCCACACTGTTTTCTCGTGACTTAGTGTTTCTACTGTTCCATTTGCAGCACGCTGCTGTCACAGGAAGGTCACTTCCCTGGGGAGGACACTGTCTCCTCTCTATTGGGTATAAAGGTGTTGTTTACGTCGCCTGATATGCAATCAAAATATTTTCACAGATGACTCTAAAATGGCTCATCAACAGAAAACTGCACAAAATTCAAGCTGCATTCAGCAGAGGTTCTGAGGTGAGTGATCCCATTGCTTAATCAGATCCATCTGGTGGAAAGCAAAGAATACTCAAAAGGTATTTACTTGTGTTCACGTACTTTGGATGCATTGTCAAGAGAGGCCAGTCCTCAGGAAAGGACATCGTGCTTGGAAAGGCAGGGAAAGACCCATAGTGAGATGAGTTGGCATAATGACTGCAACCGTGACCTTGGGAATGGCAGAGACAGTGAGGATGGTACAAGACAGGGCATGGTTTTATTCTGTTGGTGACCGAACACTGTCAGTAGGAGCGGCAGCCACAGGGCCTAACAAGAACAATAGCATTTAGACTTGAATAGATATAGTGAAAAAAATGAAACACTGATACATATTTGCTCATTTTCAACCAGAGTCGGTAACCCCTGACTCTTTTCGAATGAGTACTTTCAAGTATTTGCACAGCCTCCACATCAACGCAGTGAAGCGTTTTGAAATTCCAATTCTTGTCCACGTTCTAAATCATTTCCTTTGATCTACATAGGCAAATGCCTTTGCATGGTCTAGAACATGCAGGTTAATATCTAGTGCTATCTGCATTGACCCAAGATCCCTCTAAGCTCAGCACTGACATTCGTTGCTGCATATTGTTGCTGTTGTTATTAGGTAACATCAATGCGTTACCACTCACAGCAAGACTGTGAGAAGCCTGAAGCTTTCCGTGATGTGCCACCACCATGATCTCAAACACATCTTGGTAGTGACTGTATCAGTCCCTTATTGAACATCTTCCCTTTCCTTGCCTAATGTGTTGTTGGTTTTGTTGTTGTTTGTTTTATTTGTTTGTTTGTTTGTTTTTCCACAGACTGTCCCCTCCTGATGACCTGCTCTAAGTATGTGAGGTAAAGTTTTTATCATCCTTGCCTCTCAGGAGCACTCTGGTTGCACTGCCTTCAAAACAGATCTGTTTGTTCATTTGACAGTCAATGTTCTTTTCCGAAGGTGCAGTTCAAAAGCATGGATACCTCGTTCGTCTTTCTTCACTGTTCAACTTTCAGATGCATAGAAAGCAATTGAAAAGATCAATGCTTGAACCAAGTGCACTTTAATCTTTAAACTGACAACCTCTTTCAATTTTGATTTCTTGATGGTTAGTTCTGAGTTAAATGAAACTTGTTCCACAGTCTCATTTAAAATAGATTTGAAATTCTGGCAGTTTCCTGCGGAAGAGCTACTCCAGCCATTTTAAATAATATTTGAGATTTTACTTGGTGTAATATTAATGATAATTTGATGACTTCTGCTCACAGTTTTATTGTTGTTATTGTTGTTTTTTTACATAGACATACATATGGATTTCATCCAATCAGTGACATATTCTCTTAAAATTTCTTATCAGACAAAAGTGAACATGTCTAGGGCTAAATCTATTTGTTGAAATATCTTAATTAGTATTCTTCAATTCTTGGATCTTGATGATTTTTTTTTAATCCACTTATGCCTTATGTATAGACTGGAACTTGTCTTTCAGCATGATTTGTTCATAAGCAAATGCTATTTCCTAAAATGTTGTCTGCAAAATCTTTACGGAATAGTGGTCCTGTGCGTACTTTCTTTCAATGCTCCCTTTGCCAGTCAATATTTTTGCCATGAAGTCCTTTAACACTGCAATTCCAGGTGTAACTTTTTCTCTCTATTTAGTTCTGTCATCTTGAGGAAAGTGGAGTGTTCTTTTTTTTTTTTTTATTTTCTAACTCCAAGTGTTTGCATGTTTCATTATAATATTTTATTTTGTTTTCTTGAACTACCTTTTAAAATCTTCCGTTCAGCTTTCTCACTTCATCATATCTTCCTTTACTTTATTGTTGTTGTTGTTGTGTACCATCAAGTTGGAATTGACCACAGCTGACCCTTTGGTGGGTTTTCAGAAGCAGTTAATCACACAAGAGGAGATTGTCTGTTCCTCCCCTCTGGAAAAGCTGGTAGATTCGAACTGCATGCCAATTGGATTGCAGCACAGCTTCTTACCAGTAGGCCACGAGAGCTCTCCTTTTTCTTTAGCTTTTCTGTGTTTTATAGCACATTCAGCAAGTTTCATATTCTCTTTTAATAAGCATTTTGAGGCTTGCTTTCTTCTATTTTTTATTTTTTTAAAAAAATACCATTTGTATTCTCCATAAATGATGTCCTTTATGCAATTTTACAATTGTTGACTTTATTTGTTGGTCTTAATTTTCACAACTGTCCTAGTAATGGGGCTTCCTTATAAGCCTGTGACTATTTTCTGACCAGTTACAGCCAGTTACTTCAAGATAGTTATTTTTTTTTAATTTTTTATTGTGATTTTTAATGAAAGTTTACAGAAAAGTTGGGTTTGAAATTCAATCATTATTGTACATTTTCTTTCCTATTTTCTTCAGTTTGCCATTTATTTTGTTCATTTTTATGTTAGTTTGTTCACAAAGTTCATATACATTGTATCTCACACTGTTCTTCATTCATACTCTGTTTCATACAATCAGTCCCATGCATTATTTTTTATAAAATCTATCACCACTGGACCTGACCCATCATTACCCACTCTTTTCAGGTTCCCACTACATCCTGCCCATTTCCTTCACACTTTACCCATCCTCACCCCTCTGCTACCATCCCTTTCCCCTTTTACATGTTTTACTAGTTATACTTCTATTTTTACAATAATGGTCTTAAGCAGTATTTGTCCTTATGAGACTGAGTTAATTCACTCAGCATAATGCTCTCCAGTCTCTCCCAAGTTATGTAGTATTTTTCAAAAGTATTGCTCCTGGGTACTGCATAGTATTCCATTGTGTGACTGTACCACAATTTCTCAATCCATTCAGTTGCAGTTGGACATTTGGACTGTTTCCATGGTCTTGCCATTGTTCATAATCTTACCATACACATTGGTGTATAGAACTCTGTTTGTATCTTAGTTCTAATTTCCTGTGGTATATTCCTAGTAGTGGAATAGCTGGGTGCTATGAAGTTTATATGTTGAACTTTTTAAAGAGATGTCAAACTGTCTTCAGGAGGGGTTGTACCATTTTACAATTCAAAAAAGAGTATGAGAGATCCTGTCTGTCCACATCCTTTCCAACACTGATTGCTTGATGTCCTGCTAACCTTTGCCACTGTTACTGGGATGAGCTGATATCTCATTGTGGTTTCGATTTGCATCTCTCTTACTGCCAGTGATTTTGAGCATTTCTTCATGTGCCTGTTGGCCATCTGAATGTCTTTGTGAGTGAAAATTCTTTTCATGTCTTTTCCCCATTTTATAATTAGAGTATTAGTCTTTTTGTTCTTGAGACCCAGGAGTATTCTGTAAACTTTTGTTTTGAGACCTTTGACAATACCATCTCATACAATTTCAAAATGGTTCTTGAAGAGTTCTTTTGGACAATGTTCTATTTGCTATTGCCAACATAGTAGAAGATATGATTGTCTGATTTGCACGGCTAATACCAGTCTATTTCAGGTGGCCTAATACAAAGGCATTGAACTACCAAGGCAAATGTATTTGATCCCAATCCACTAGCTCCTCTGTGACAGAAAGATGGACAATCCCTTTCCATGCAATTTAGTGTCTCTGAAAACCCACTAGAGGGGCAGCTTTGTGTTGGTTGTGACCCAACAGTATGCAACAACAGCCATAAAAGTGTCTAGGAAGTCTGTTTTTATACATTCCATTTCTTTTCAGATGACTTCCAACTTTTCTAGATTCATACCTCCTGCATTCCAAGTTTCAGTTTTGATGGATGTTTGCAGCTGTTTATCTTCATTTTGAGTCATGGCACATAACCAAAGGAAAGGCATGGCTTTCATTTCAGTGGTATTTCACAGAAGGGAAATTTTATTCCACACACATGGTTAAGGTAGACTCAATTTTGACTACGTAGCTTTTTCCTAGTCATATTTCAAATGCCTTCCAAACTGAGGTTCATCTTTTAGTAATTTATTGGATTATGATCCATTGCTATTCATAGGATTTTTCAAGAATCCACTGATTCTGTAGTTGATGCAAGTTTTGCTCTATACCTAGTCTTTCCTAGTCTAGAATCTGTGCTCAAATCTGTCCACCGTGGTGATCTTACTGGTATTTCAAATCTTGGTAGCAAAGCTTCTAGTATCATAGCAACACACAAACTAATTTAATAGGACAAACAGTTAAACATGTGGTAGTTTTGGATTTAGGAGCTTATTGTGTGTTGAACTGTTGTTGTTGTTGATTGCCGTTGAGTCAAGCATGACTCATAGTGACCCTATGAACAAAAGGCCTGAGCCTTTTATAAAAATTCATAGAGATTCCATTATGTACCCCAAAATACATGCTGGAATCGTCACGTCTATACGTGTAAATGAAACCTTTTTTTGTTAAATCCCATCAAATTGAGGAAAACTCATAGCAAGCTAATGAACAATAGATCTGAACTTTGTCCTATCCTGTACTGTCCTTATCATACTTGACACATTTGAAACTTCTGCTGCAGACATTATACAAATCCATCTCATGATTTTCCTTTCCTTCACTGACCCTCCACCTTTCTAAGCATGATGCCCCTTTCCAAGGAACTGCTTCTCTTAACAACAACATATACGAAGTATGAGAACTGGAGTTTTATCATCTTGCCCCAAGGAAAACTCCAGCCACATCTTTTCTAAGACAGTTCTATTTTTTTTATTTTTATTTTAATTCATGGGCTACTCAGTATGCTTCTCCAACACCACAGATCATAGGTATCAATTTTTCTTCTATCATTCTTATTCACTGTCCAGGTGTTTGATATGTAGCAAGTAATCGAGAAGATCATGGTCTGAATCAAGCCCACCTTAGCCTTCAAATTGACATAATTGTTTTTCTGTATTTTAAGGAGACCCTTGACAGAAAATATTCCCAAAGCAATACATCTGGGTTTTGACTGTGCTAGAACAGGTATTTGGATGGAAATACTGAGAAAAACAGAAGCCGTGTACAGATCACAAAGACCTGGGAAATTCCCTGGGCAAGAAATGAGGGAGACACTGATATTATCAAAACCTTAATTTGAGCCCTGACTCCAAAGCGTGAAGGAAAAAAAAATATTATGCTACTTAAAACCAACTGCTGTTTGTTAAGTGCCATTAATTTGAATACAACTCATAGTGACCCTATGAACAACAGATATGAATCCTGTCTTAATCTGTGCCAACTTCATCATCTCTCATACACTCGAGTCTATTGCTTCAGTCGCTGTGTCAATCCATCTCAAAGGAAGAAGGAGGTCTTCCTTTCTTTCACTGACCATCCATCTTTCTAAGCATTATAGCACTTTTGAAGGAATTGCGCCTCTGAGTTTCATGTATTTGGAAAAAGTGCAGCCAGAGTGCTCCTTGGAGACAAGAATGATGGAGCTTTGTCTCATATACTTTGACCGTGTTGCTAGGAGAATCTGTTTATTGGAGAAGGAGTTAGATTTGGGAAAACGGTATATCAGAGAAGGAAAAGAAGACCTTCAACAAGATGAGCTGATACCATGATTACAGGAATGGGCTCATGTATGTCAGAGACAATAAGGATGGCACAGAATAGAACAGAACTCAGATTTCTTGTTCAAAGCCTCACTGTGAGGCCTTGACAGCACACAACAAAGTCTACTTGACAGCACAAAGCAACAGCAGTAGAGAGTAGAATCAGGCACATCTTAGTCTCTAAATTTATATCCTTGCTCATTAGTACTTTAAAAAGGACTTTGACAGCAGATTTTCCCAATGCAAAATGTCTTTTAATTTATAAACTGTTGCTACAATATTTATAGATTATGGATGAAATCACTGGCAACTCCAGTCTTTTCACCATCTATCAAGATGTTGTCTGTTGCTGCAGTGAAGAGGAATTTTGTTTCCTAGATGTCAATATGTAATGCATATGAAAGCTTGAAAGTTTTTGGTTTTCTGTAACTTTTTATTTTTTAATCATCTTCAGTAAGTGCTTTAAGTCTTCAACTGCACCCCATCCTAGTTTATTTGCATCTTAAAGTTGAAAAATGAATAAGGAAGATGGAAGAATTCATGCTTTTCCAAGTGCGCTGCAGACACAGCATTTTGATTATATCCTTAATTTCCAAAACAGCAAATAGGTTTTTTCTCTGAAGAAGTTCAACTAGAGTGTTAATTATTGGCAAAAAGGGTGAAATTTGGTCTCACATACTTCGAGCATGCCAGCCCTTAGAAAGAGATATTGTACTTGGAAAAGCAGTTGTTACTGTGTTTCGTTGAGTACAAACTAACAGCATAGTTGACCCTCCAGTGAAATTTCAGCGGCAATAAGTCACATGGGAGGAGATTGTCCATCTTTCTTCTGCGGGGCAGCTGCTAGATGTGAGCAACATGCCTTTGGGACTGCATCATAGCTTCTTACCACTAGGCTACCAGAGCTTCTGGGAAAGGTTAAGGGTCAACAAAAGAGAGGAGAACCTGCAACCAGACAGATTGCTATGGTGACTATAACAATGGGCTGATGTATAAAACAAACAAACAGACAAACACCAACGGGTTGGTGAATGGTGGCAATCAGGAAGACACCATAGGATACGCTGGAATTGACTAGACGACTATGGGTTTATGGTTTCAAATTTCTCAGAGAAAATGACTTTCAATTTAAAAACCTATGCTTTGATAAATGACCTAGCTTAAGAATATATTGGAGTTTTTTCAGACTTACAAGGTCTTAAACTATGTACTTCTTACAGACAGTCATAGCTTTCACCCAAGAATCCAAGAATGAATTTGTTTCACGAACACAGTAGAATCTGCGGATGTGGGAAAATTGTATCTGACTTACAAAAGGGCATAGATGTTCTGAGAGTACATAGCAGCCGGGGGTACAATAAATCCTAACCTTAGCAGGAACAGAGAAGACATGAGTTAGATGCCCCCAACAAAAAATGGAAAGGTCAGCAGAATGCAAAATTTTACTGAGTCAAAGAAAATAAAGTAAGTGTGAAAATAACACAAAACAAGACACATACAGGAGAACAAGTCATTAAGTGTACATTAAAATGTTCAAAATAGAAGCATAACTTCATAATAATTTCATTGAATGAACTGTATTTGGTGAAAGTTGAAGAAAATGTTAAGAGTAAAAATCCACCTATATTTTCATAGATAATTATTAAAGAATGTCTGCATAATGCAATAAATATTATTTTATGATTTTCATTCAAATACATGTGGCATAACAGAAGATAAAGCTAAAAATCTAGAATATCATTAACTCTGTGGAAACAAATGTCAGATTAGTAAGAAATAGAGAAGATAATGTTTTTTTTTTACTTTTTTTGAGAGAGGTAAGGGTTTGAGATATGTTTTTATTTATCAGTCAAATACATGCTAAAATATTAAAAGTTGCAATTACTTGCTATGCGTCAGAAAGCTAGACAATGATTAGGGATGATAGAAGGAGAATTGATGCCTTTGAGCTGTAGTGTTGGAGAAGAGCATTGCATAGATGGCTCATGAACAAACAGATTCATCCTAGGGTTAGACCAGCCTGCTCCTTGGAGGCAAGGATTCTGGGGCTTCGCCTGACATACTTTGGACATGTTGTAAGGAGAGACCGGTCTTTGGAGAAGGATATCATGCTGGGCAGAGTGGAGGGACAGAGCAGGAGGGCAAGACCCTATATGAGGTGGATTGGTTCAGTGTCTGGGGTAATTGGGATGGATGTGTCAGAGGCAGTGAGATTGACCCAGGATAGAGTAGGGTTTACGGCTGTTGTACATAGGGTCGCTATGAGTCGCAAACGACTTGACGGCACATAACAACAACAACATATTTTGGACACGTTTCAAGGAGGGACCAGTCCTTGGAGAATGACATCATGTTCAGAAGAGTGGAGGGACAGTGCAAGAGTGGAAGACCCTTGATGAGATGGGCTGATTTAGTGACTGGTAATGGGGGTAGGTGTTTCAGAGACATAAGATTGGCATAGGATAGAGCAGGGTTTAGGGCTGTTGTATAAATACATATAGGGTCATTATGAGTCACATGAAAGCAGGAGTGGCACCCACTTCCTTAACAACATGCCTCTGGAAAATCTATAAACTTTGATAAATGATGGTCATTATAGAAAAGCTTCAAGCCTTTTCATAGATTCACTATGAGTTGTGCTTGACTCAATGACAAACAAGTCACTTGATAACACATAACAACAAAAAATTCAATAAGAGAGTAGATATTTTAACACAAAATAAGTTGAGATTCACTAAGCACCATATGCTGAACAAAATAACCAGAGAATTTGACTTCTTAAATTAGAACTCAGCATAAGGATTAGAAGAAGACTGATCTTATATTATGTGAATGATACAATCTTGCTCACTAAGGATAAACAATCAGCTCTAGTTCATGAGGATAAAATGGATTGCATCTCAGCGTAAGAAAAACAAAACCCCTCACACAGTATATAAATAATATAATGATAATAGTGTGATTGAAGTTGTCAGGGTTTTAATTTCTTTAGATCCATAACTGATTTCCACAGAAGCACTGGTCAGTTAATCAAGTGATGTATTTAAAAGGAAAAATATGTCAAAAAACCTCTCTTTAAACCACTAAAGAGCAAGGATATCACTTTTAAGACAAAGGTGCTCATGACCTAGGTCATAATATTTTAATAGCTTCATACTCTTGTGAAAAGAGAATATAGAAAGGGAAAATAGAATATATTTATTCAATTTATTATTTTGCTTAAAAATATAGAAAGTATTCAGATATTTTCTATATTCATGGATTCTAGAAAGAACAAGTAATTGTGTCCTGGATGAAATTTCAGTAGAAGTCACCTTAGGAACAAGGATAGAGAGAGACTTTGCATGTATATGCTTTGAGTGTTAGTAAGAGGGGTCAGTCCTTGGAGAACAATGTTGTTGTTGTTGTTGTTGTTGTTGTTATGTGCCATCAAGTCACCTGTGACACATAGCAACCCTATATACAACAGCTCTGTAACCTGCCCTTGTATCCTAAGCCAGTCTCACTGAGTCTCTAACACACCTACCTCCACTGCTCCAGTTACAGTATCAATAATTGTCTTGGGTCTTCCTCTGCTGCACTGTCCCTCCACTCTTCTGAGCATGATATCCTTCTCCAAGGACTGGTGATTCCAGGCCACATGCCCGAAGTATGTGAGATGGACCTTCACCATCCTTGCCTCCAAGGGGCACTGTGGTTTCACTGTCTTTAACACATCTGTTTGTTCTTTTGACCATCCATGGGATATTTACTACTCGAATATTACAACTCAAAGATACCCATTTTTCTATCATTCTTATCCATAGTCCAGCTCTCATAGCGGATTCTTGGGAAAACCATGGCTTGAATCAGGTGTTCAAAAATGCCAGCGAGATCACGGGCAGTCTATTTTATGCAATGCAAATTTGTCTTTACTTGGAAATGATTGAATCGGCCTCTACTTGCAAGAAATTCTTTATAACAGTCATCTTTCTTTGCTGTGTATTCAGCTTTTAAGTCATTGAGAAGGTTTAGCAACCTCTTACACCATAATTAGTCTATATGGTAACCATTTGCACACGTTTCAATTTACCTTCAAATTCCATTAATAGACTTGCAGTCAACAGCACGTATTGAAGTGCATGTCTTTCATGAACCTGTAATAAAAACAAACATTTATTCCAAACACTTCAGGCACAATAACTCATTCAATCCTGACAACACCTATGAAGGAGATACTAGGATTATGTGCACCTGGAAGGTTATAGAATTGAAGCACAGGAAGGTTTAGAACATTTCCTATCACAAGACAAGTTGTAGAAGTAAACAGTCTGACTTTAACATCTTTACTCACAACTGCTACCCTATATATACTTCTTCTTCCTCAAATATTTGTGAATTGCTGGTTCCTTGTTTTCAATGATGACCCTTATTTGTTGAGTGTGGACCACAGAGGCATCATGGAATCAACTACTGTTGTCACTGAGGACAGGAATGGACTGAAGCTGGTGACCATGATGGCCAATAATAGAGTTACCACTATGGAGACCACAGATGGCTAGCCTTTTCTAGAAGGTGCGCAGGACAGAGAACGAAGAAGGGAGTTATTTGAATTCTTTTATATGCACGTGGAAACCTTCTTAGGAAAGAATACGAAAAGAGCATTCTCGTGCTCGCTTCGGCAGCACATACACTAAAATTGGAACGATACAGAGAAGATTAGCATGGCCCCTGTGCAAGGATGACACACAAATTCATGAAGCGTTCCATATTTAGGACCCTGAAATTAACGAGTGTGTAACTAAGGCTAACTCCTTTCACCTACAAATTTCGTCTTTGGGTACAAAGGTAACTGTGGACAGTCCTTAGGGAGGGACTGTTTAAAAAGAGGCACGGGGGGAAAAAAAGAGCATTCTCAACAAATGCTAACAGTCGAAAGATCATATTTGGAGCAGAATTATCTCACATATACATGCAGACTGTTTCCATCTCTTCCTTGCTTTCTTTGGCTGATTTTTACGTGTTCTTAGAAATAGCTGAGGGAGACCGATCTGTTTAATGGAAATTCTCCAGTTGTAAAACAGTGATTTATATTATTAACAGCTACTAAGAAAAAAAATAGTTATAATAAGAAAATGCTATTAAATATGGGGAACTATTAAAGGGGCATGTACACACTATAACTTCCATTCTGAAAGACTTTATATATATTTATACTGTAATCCCACAAGAAGTAATGACCATATTTTTTTTGTTCTGAACTAAAGTATTTGAGTACTGAAGCAAACATCTAAAGATAATAACTCCCTAAATTTCAATAAAGATTTTTTGAACTTTTCTAACTACATTCACATCTACCCCACAAGACAATTAGTTTAAAGAGAGATTAGCAGAATATCAGGTTTCCAGAGCTGTGATTTAATCATCAAAACAAAACCATGGCAATGCAATGGCGGGGGCGCAAGAGAGTGTATTTTGGGAAGAAGAGAGTAACAACTTGACACCTTGGATGTTGGAGTTTAGTAAAATCCAAAGGAATGTAAACAAACAACACAATTTCGTCAAGGGAAGTCAAAGTTCTAAGGGCTGCAAGTCAAGCAAAAAGAGCTAAATTTCTGAGTTCAGGACATGTAAAAACTGGCCAAGTCTCCAGAATTGGGCTCAGACACTGCCTTGATCCTCTGAAGCACCATCCTTCAAGTTGGTTTGTATTTGTCTATTTCTTGAATGTAACAGTGTTGGATTATAGGGTTTGTAAACTGGTGACTGAATGGTAAAAGACGGCTGTTCGGATCCACCAGTTTATCAACAGGGGCTTATGAGTCGGTTCTGATTTGCTGGTACATAACAACAGCGGCAGTGAGCCATAGCTGCAAGTTAAGGTCCTGCTACATAAACAATTAGAGTTTTCTTTGCAGACAAGATTTGAGTTTGCTACGAGACAACAGCAGATATAAAAGGCAAGATGCAGCAGTAAAGGAAACAGCAAACAAGCAATAGGAGACCTGCGCAGTTTGGCTGGGCCTAACTATAAAGCTTGGCAGTGAGTGAGAATGATAAAGCGTGGAGTTTGATTGCCTAGGAAGTTGACCTGTTAACCTAAAGGTCTCTATTCTCTGACAGTTCAAATTCACCAGCAGGTCAATGGGAGAAAAATAGGCAATCTCCTCCAATGTGAGCTGTAGTCTCAGAAACCCAGTGATGGTCAGCTGAGTCAGTTCCAACCCCACAGCAAGAATTGAGTCAGAGTCTAAAAGTAAAACCCAAATCCATTGTCATGGACAGAATTCAAGTGATAGAACCCTTTATTAGGTTTCCAAAGCTATAAATGTTTATGGGACGAGGTAGTCCTTTCTCTCCCAGAGTGATTGGCCGATTGAAATTGCTGTTTGTTATGTGCCATTGAGTTGCATGCGACTCATAGCGACCTTATGCACAACAGCTCTGAACTCTGCTGTATCCTGAGCCAGCCTCATTGTCTCTGACACATCTACCGCAATGACCCTCATCTCTGAGTCAATCTATCTTCCAAGTTCTTCCTCTTTTGCCCTGTCCCTCCACCATTCCAAGAGTGATGTCCCACTCCAAAGACTGGTCCCTCCATATCACATGCCCAAAGTATGTCAGATGAAGCTTCACAATCCTTGCCTCCATGGAGCAGCCTTGTTTCATCCTCTTCAGGATAAACCTGTTTGTTCTCCTAGCAGTTCATCATATATTCAATACCCATCTCCAGCACCCCAGCTCAAAAGCACCAATTCTTTTTGTATCATCCTTAGTCATTGTCCAGGTTTCTGATATATAGTAATTGTAAAGACCATGACTTAAATCAGGTACACCTTAACCTCTAATCTGACATTGTTGCTCTTCAGGACTCTGGAGAGATCCCTGACAGATTTCTCCAATGTAATTCTTCTCTTGATTTCCTGGCTGTGGGTACCAAGAGTGCTGATTGTGAAACCAAGCAAGCCAAAGCTGTAACAAATCTCAATTACTAAGTCATTAAATTAACACTCAATAGTGTATGCACTAGTTTACGATAGCTTCTTAGGGTGTGATAATGGTAAAATTTAATTGCACTGAAACTATAGAGCTGAAAGGTTAGGCAACCAGTTTTTTTCAGGTGGAAAAAGTATTGACTTGATATAAAAAATGTATTAGGAAAATTGATTAGGTACCAAGATTTGGCAAATCATGGAATGGAAAGCAGAGACACTTGTAAATATGCATCTTTGGTTCATTTGAACTAATGTGAACGGACTTTTTGCTATCATTAATGTTTATTATTTTAACAAGAGATGCATTACTTTTTTGAAGAAGATGTGGCAATTTATAAAACAAACAAACAAAAAAACCAAAACAAACAAACAAACAAAACAAAACAAAAAACAAAAAGCCACCAAGGACAGCATGGGGATGGCCATATCTTAGCTCTTCTAACTCCACAACGGAGAACAGTCCCTATCAACAGCATCCATAACAAGAAACTAATTTGCATGAGGTCACCCTTGTGCCTCACAATCCCATACCTATTTCTACCAATGCCAACACCAATCTTACTGCTTTACTGGGTCCCCATTTCATTGAAGAAGTTCACAGAGCACATGAAACCATACTTAATAAAATGAGATTAGTCAGAATGTCAGAGAAATAATTCAGATTAGTATGATAAAATTTCACTTGGCAGCAGGATACAATTTCTCGGTAAGGATAGCTTCTGAAGCCTGTTCACATGCCCTTCAGCCTTCACTCTCGAGGCTTGTAGGCCAATGTTACAAAGCTTTTAGTCCTGCCAATTATGACTCAACCTTCTAGTCCTCTAACAAATTTGAGCAAAGGTTCCCACCTCTGGTCCATGTCATAGCAGTCCCAAGATCATCTCTGTCTCATATTGAACCACTGGTTCTCTGCTCTGGATAATTTTGCTCTCTTATAGGTCTAGCTGGGGAAAAAAAAAAAAGAATCTTTGGCCCCCATGTCCCACACTGCCTTCCTGGTTCTTTTTTTTTGCTGATGAAGGGATTCTCAAAATCTGCTGCTGAATCTGTTCATTATAGTGGTAGGACTAGCCAATCCTCCCATGGATTAGGTTAGTGGATAGGCTAACACTCCTTGTTTGTGTATTTCCACTTCTCCACATGACAAAGTCAAAGTCAACGGCTAATAAAGCCATTGTTGTTGTTGTTGTTGTTAAGTGCCGTCGAGTCGCAAGAGACTCATAGTGACCCGATGAAGGAGAGTCCTCGACGCTTGGGTGTCTTTCATCCTCTCTCCAGAGGCAAACTATTATGGGAGTGGATGCCACTCCTCCTTCCACGCTTGTTTTAATCAGGGAGCTCCACCCCACTCTCTGTCCACATTGGTTAACCAACCATTAACGCATTTGACACATCCGTGTCACAGTGTTCAGCCTCACAGCAATCACAAGTGATCGCAGGACGGCAACTTGTACACCAGGGCTGTACAACCTGGAGGCCATTAGGAATAATAAATCATTACCACCACACAATCAAACGATTTTCCATTGTTCTGTTTAAGTACGACTAAAGTCTCTGTTTAGTGTATATAGAACAGTCATGAAAAGATCCTGAGTAAGAAAGGCGACTCATGAAGGACCTCAGGACCCAAGGGAGGACCTGTGAACAGTTTTCTTTCGTCTTCTATTTTTCAGACTCAGAATTGAAGACGCAATCATCTTGAAAACGCAGCCAGAAAAGAGGAGCATGAGGGGTCTGGGGGAGAGTAGTATTCTGTATGTTTACTGTATCAATGCCAACCACTTGGCTTTGCTAGGGTATTGTGGTTTTATAACATCACTGGGTGTGGGAGAGTGAAGACCACACTGCCTCCCACTGTGTTATCTCTCACGACTGAAAAATTTGCTCCAATAAAAAAGCCCGATGATTCCTTGTTTATCTGCATATCTGCTCATCTTCTCCGTATCATATATACAAAGGGTTTTTTTCCCTCCAAGATTATCAAGCACTTCTATTTTATGGTATTTCTTGAGAATTTATGGTATTTGTTAGCCTCTGGTTCACTTCTTTTATTTTTACAATACTGCTAGCCAAATGAGTACAAGCATATACAATGTGTCTAACCTTATTTACTGACAGTTTATAAAAGCCATAAAGTCAAAAGAAATATATGAATTAAAGACTGAAAAACTAAACTGACAGTAAACGCCTAGCTTACAGTATCAGTTTACCTCAACAAATGATGTTCATTTGTTGACAATAAATCACCAATTATGATGTGTATATGACTGTGAGTATTAAGGTGGGAATTACTATATTTATTATAATACTGTGCTTTTATAAATAGCATACCCTTGTAAATAATATGCCCACACATATAAATGAGAGGAAATTATGGAGCTATGCAAGGGGGGAAAACCACACAACAAAAACTAACCCTGGCATTCAGTTGTATAGTACACATACAAGCATATACTTTTAATGTCTCAAGTTACTTCCATTAGAAATGAATTCTGGGCTCATTCACTACATTGAATATTCTAAAAGTGTGACTTTTTCCTATTTTAACATATTATACCATAACTAGCGAGCTCTGGAGGTGGAGTCACTGCTAACCAAGGGTGGTGACGTGTGTGTACCATCAAATCGGACCTGACTGGTACAGGAGGAGACTGTCCCTCCTTCTCCAGCAGAGCATCTGGTGGATTTGAATGGGTGGTGACTTCTTAATGATGCAAATCTACCATTGACTCCGCAGGAGAAAAGATGGACAACTTCTCCTGAGGAATTTACAGCCTTGGAAATCTGCTGGGGTGTCAGCTAAAGATGAAGTCAGGTTAAAAACAAGTTGACATTGCATATGCAAACATATACTGTAAATCACCTGTAGACATGACCAGAAATTTACTTTTGCTCTGTTCACCATCATGAAATAGTTTAAAAAATGTGAGTGCTGATATTTTGCCATATTATATATCATCCTTTTATAATATTTAAATCCACCAGTAGCTCCGGGGGAGAAGAATGGACAGTCTCCTCCTGGAAATTTACTGTCTCTGAAGGTCACCTATTTGTTGGTACAGAATCCACAGTACACAGTAACAACAATTTGTATAATATATAAGCCATGGTTAAGGAGTCATGAGCTGACTTGGGTAGTTCCCTGGTAATTTGGAAAACAAACTGTGGAAACGGCATTCTTCCGAGGACCTGGACTTACTGATAGCTGATCTGCACTTATCATTTTGTGTCAGATGCTCAGATCAAAAATGGCATATGGGGTCCCAGCCTAAGTGGTCTCATGGCAACCTAGGGTCATTGTCTTTGTGCACCTGGTTCTTATGATGCCAGCCCCATGGGCAGCTGGGCAACAGGATAAGAGCAGGTTTGGGCACATATTACATAGAGTCTTTTTATAACTGGGTCAGTTAGATACACATCATTCAAATGAAGGAGATACAAACTATGTACCTGTGATTCTTCTATCTGTCCCATGGTTTCTGTGTCTGTGGAAGACGGTGAATGAAACAGCTCAATGTCCAGCCTGCTGATTGTTTGGTCCTGACCCACCTGAGAGGCCTTCCTGGCCCAGGTTGTACTTCCTCAGCTGAGACTGACATTTCTGGGGAGGGCTGCTTTTGGAATAAAAAGTTATTCCCCTCCACCCTCCATTAGAGAAAGTGGTTTGCAGAGTAGAGAAGTAAGCCATCTAGTGACAGGCTGCTTTCGACATTCCAGGGTACACTGGTCAGAAAATGCTCCTGGGAGCCTAACCTCCATAGTAAGAGATTTCAAAAGGAAGAGTCAGCACCAAATCAACTAGGAAAAGTGAGATTCAAGTGACCAAATGAAAAATAATGGTGGTGGTGCTTGTGTTGCATCCAGTTGGAACTGACCCATAGCTGCCCCTCTGGCGAGTTTCTATCTTTCTGCAGAGCGGCTGGGGAATTGGGTGCTTTCATGACAGCAGTGCAGCTTCTTACCAGTAGGTCACCAGAGCTGCACTGCAGTCAAAGTTTCCAAGACAAAGATTCAGTATCAAATCTATTAGAAGAAGTGATCAAATGAAAATATTGGTTGAACATATTTAACAAAATAATGTGTGGGGTATACATAAAATCATATGTGTTATTTCTATAAGAAAATAAAATGATGTTGTTACATGTCATCGAGTCACTTGCAACTCATAGCAACCCAATGTACAACAGCCCTAAACTCTGCTCTGTCCTGTGCCAATCGCACTGTCTCCAATACACCCGTCCCGATTACCCCAGTCACTGAATCAATCCGCCTCATAGAGGACCTTCCCCTCCTGTGCTGTCCCTCCACCCTACCAAGCATGATGTCCCTCTCCAAGGACCGGTCCCTCCTTACAACATGTTCAAAGTATGTTAGATGAAGCCTCAGAATCCTTGCCTCCAAGGAGCTGCCTGGTTTCACCCTCTCCAGGATGAATCTGTCTGTTTTCCTAGCGGTCCATGGTACCCTCAATACTCTTCTCCAGCACCACAGTTCAAAGGCATCAATTCTCCTTCTATCCTCCCTAGTAATTGTCCGATTCTCTGATGCATTACAAATGATAACAAAAGACCATGGCCTGTATCAGGTGCACCTTAGTCTCCGGAGAGACAGCATTACTCTTAAGTACTTTGGAAAGGTCCCTAACAGCAGACTTTCCCATCGCAATATGTCTTTTAATTTCCTGGCTACTCGTGCCAAGAGTGTTGACTGTGGAGCCAAACAAACTAAAGCTGTGAACAATCTCAATCTCTTCAACATCCATCCTGATACTGCCAGTTGGTCCAATGGTGAGAATCTTTGTATTAAAATATAAAATGTAAAAAATACTATATATACACACACACACATATATATATATACACACACACATAGATACACAAAATATAAATAAATACATAAAAATAAAATAGAAATAGATATAATGGAAGAGCATATGTTATTTCCATAAAGAAACTTTTTAAAAATTTCCTACTAGTTTATCTACAAATCCAAATATATTGTTTTCAAGAACAAATTCTTTCAATTTCCCTCAGGCCTCCACCATCAAATTGTACAACCTGATGATAAATCCCCCTTCCCTGCACATCCTCATCTCTCTGCTTCCAACTTCTCCCACTTCTCTTGGATCCTTAGTCTCATTCGATAGTAATGTTTTTATATAATATTTATCTTTGTGGGGGACTGAGTTCACTCAGCATAATGCTCTCCAATCACTCCTAAGTTAGGTAATAATTTACAAATCTTTTCTCCTGCGTGCTGCATACTATTCCATTGTGTGAATGTACCATAATTTCTCAATCCATTCCTTTGTGGTTGGACATTTGGGCTGTTTCCATGTTCTTGTGATGGTGAACAACACAGCTATAAACACTGGTGTACAAATCTCAGATTGTGCCTCAGTTCTCATTTTCTTAGGGTATATTCCAAGTAGTGGAATTGCTGGGTCATATGGAATTTCTATGTTCAGCTTTTTTTTTTTTCAGTTCTTTTTAGGAACTATATTTTCAAGCTGTAGTATACACATCAAAATTGCATACCTTTGTATTATTTCCCTTAAAAATATCAAGCTAAAATCAACTATGTCTCTAACCTATGTAAAACACTAGAATAATGTTATGTTAGCTAAAATTATTTGGGAAAAACCAAAACACTTGAGAACATGAGACAAGGAAGGGGAAAAAATGTCTTAGAAAATAATTGATATTCTTTCATACATTAGAGAATTTAGCAAAAAGACTATTGTTGTTAGGTGTCGTTGAGTACAACTCACAGTGACCCTAAGAACAAAATATCTGAAACCTGCTCTATCCTGTGTCATGTTTGGTGCTAAGTTCAGCTTTTTAAGAAAGTGTCAAACTGCCTTCCAGAATGGTTGTACCAGTTTACAACCCCACCAACAATGTATAAGAGTTCTTTTCTTGCCACATCCTCACCAACATTTATTATTTGCTGCGCTGTAAAACTTTGCCACTATCACTGGAGTAAGATGATACCTCCTTTGCCCTCTTACTACAGTGTACCACATAGTGATTCAGTTTTTCTGTCATTTTTTTCCTCATTTTGAACCAGAACTAATCATTGCTCACATAATGTATCTTCATGTTACATAGTTTTATTTCTGTTTTAAGTCATCATTTATGCATTATATATGTCTTTTTCACTCCTAAGGTGAGTATGAATATTTGAATAGATCATTACTTTGTGCTAACAAGGTCGTAAATACAAACATTTTCATTGGCTCTGAAATTTTATAGAGTGGTACAGACATCTGACAAGTAATCCATGGACCACTAGACTTCTGAGTCTCTTCTTTAAAGTGTGTGTATTGTGCGCAACAAACTTAAACTCAAATACTTGCAACTTTTAACTCACCTTATATTTCTCTGTTCAACTAATAAATAAATAGGTGATAAAATTTTATTGCAAACAGAGAGATGAAAAGGGACAAACAGACTTAAAATGTAAGTCACCATAAAATACTAAACTAAATATATTTTCTGGCAAAGTACAGAATAAATGTAAAAAACAAAAATTCAAGGAATAAAATGGAGCATAATTTATTGTGTCAAGTTCGTGGTTACCTTATGATATTTAGCTCTTTACTGTAAACTAGAAAACTAATGAAAGGAATGTTTCACAGCTGTGAAAAATAGCACTTGAATTAATTAAAAAACAAGGCTACACATATTTCTCCTAAATTTCTATGTCTTATTGAAGAAAGATCACTTAAATGATTACTTTTTTCTATTTATAAAACATTGGAATCTGTTTCCTCACTCAAGCACAAAGTTTTTAATAGAAGTTAGGCTGCTCTACTCTGACTTAATGAGAACTGATACTCCCTATGAAATTTCCAGGGTATCTTCTAATTTGAGCTGAAATATTTATTAAGTCTATACACTTTCATCTTCCCCCCCTTTTTTTTTATAATTGGGTTAATTACACCAAAGCAATAAAACTAGTCATTTTGAGGACAAGATTATGGCTTCTTTGTTTTCCTCTTTGTTAATCAGAAATAATATTTTCTTGTTTTGAAATTAAACTGTGTCTTCATAGTGTGCCCCTTAAAAACAAGAATGTTATAGTTGAAATACTAGTCTCTATTTTATTCCCTGTACATTGGCATTGCATCACATTTAGTCACATAACATTCTTTTTAGCACAGTTTTTTTAAGCCTACTTCTTTTCTTTCTTTATTCCTTTTACTTCCCCTTTGGTAGTTTGGTAGATTGTATTTTCTCTGAGTGACTGAAAACTAAAAAAAAAAAACAAAACACAAACAACTACTAACTATCCTGAGAAAACTAATTATTAGTCTTAAAAAGTACATAAAAAACTTAGGTACCTGTCATCCATAAATTAGTGTTTAGAATAACTTCCTCTTAAAAGATTTCAAATAGTATTTTTCTCACAACCAAATATTAATAATTTCATTTTAAAACAAATTATATGTATATATTTATGTATCTATTGAGATATCTCTATCTATCTATCGAGAGGTATCTATCTATATATGTATCTACTTATCTATTTATATGTAAACACATATACATATAATATATGGCCCAGTGTTAAAAAGCTTCACTACAAATTCAAAGTTAAGTGTTTCAAATCTACCAGCTTCTATGAAGGAAAAGGATGGAAAACTTCAATGGCTTTTCTAGCTTCAAAACCTGCTGAAGGGTCATATAAGAACAACATATATTGGATATATGCATGTGTGTATATATATTTGAGTGCCCTGGTAGCTTCTCATTAAATACTGTTGAGTTGGAACAGACCCATAGTTGACCCTCCAGTGAGTTTTCAGAGGCAGTTAATCTCATGGGAGGACATTGCCCTTCCTTCTCCCTCCTTGTAGCCTCATGGTAAGAAACTAAACTGTGAGCTCACCTACTACTGAGGGCTTTTTAAGCACTTTCCCTTTCATCCAGTAAAAGCTACCCAACTGTCATCAGTACTTGTGCTGATAATTTTAAACTTGCCACAGTTCCACAGCTCAAATCTGACACAAGTAATATAAGAAATTGATCATTGCTGTCATTGATCCATGTCCCCACTGTCATTGAAATAGAAAGCAGATTGAACCCACCTCATCAAGAGCCCTGGTGACCCAAAAGCCACACCTGTGGTGGTTCAAAGACACCAGGGGCTCTGAGGGAGAAAGATGGGTGGTCTCCTCCAGGGTGATTGACAGCCTTGGAGACCCTGTGGAGGGTCAGCTATGAGTTGGTGCTGACTTGACAGCAATGAGTTTGCATTTTGAAGGAAAATATGTATTTCTCAAGACACCAAAAAGCACAAGTTATGAGTGGGGGGTGGGGGGATTGAACTTCATCAAGAAATCTAAATTCTCCAGAACTCCAAACTTTGTGGAGCTAGCTGTCAAGGCCAGATGAATTCCTGACCTATCCTGAGATAATCTTTTAACCTGACACTAAAGCCAGTCTTTCAGCAAAGAATGTCATCAGCCTGGAGTATAGTGTTCTTTCACAGCCTGTATATGGGATTAAACTAACAATAGCAACTCAGTTGAGTAGAACTTGATAGTTTATGTTAGTGGAGGAAGACCTCAGAAAAGGAAGGTGAGAACAGTTGAACAATTAATTGACTGTAATCAGTGTCATTGCCTTGTGCTTGTAGAAATATTGTATGGTTTGTTTCTATGCTCAATAATTTTTTTTTTTAAAAGAAACTAAACTGCAATCCCAAAGAAGCATGGTTCAAAACTATCAGCTATTCTACAGGAGACGGGCAGTCTCCTCCTGTCCAGTTTACTGCATCTGAAAACTCAGTGGAAGGTCAGCTATGTGTTGGTTCAGCTTCAGTGACACACAACAACAAATACACACACACACACACACACACACACACACACACACACACACACGTATATAGTTAATTGCCTTCCAGTCAATCATGACTCATAGCAACCTTATAAACAAAAGGCTTGAAGCCTTTCTACAACGATTGATATCAAAGTTCATAGTTTCTGGAAGCGTGTTGTTTAGGAAGTGGATATATATGTATACCAAACCCAGGGCGACTTATTTTCTTTCAATTTATTTCCCAACATACAAAATATGTTTTATTCTGTGGAATAATATTGCTACAACAAATGAGAGAAGTTTTATTCCTACCCTCAATTGCTGTGCCTTGAAATCATATGTAGAAAAATTGGGGCAACCAATAAATTTCAATAAATATTAACATATAAATAGAATACAATGATATTAAATAATAAGAACTTAATAATTGTAGTGGAGGAGGGTAGATTTAAAGAGTTGACATTCCATTTGAGAATAATCTACAAATGTTACAAAAAATAAAGAAGATACACAAATAATATGGAAAGCCTCTAAGATAAGACAGTTGAAAGTGCTCATCAAAATGAAAGAATAATTATTTTCCTTTTCTAATTGTCAATGTAGAAAGCAGAATAAGATGAAGTAAGTCTTGGTAATTGAAGGCACATCACTTAGGACTTCACTTACTCATTGTGGAAACAGATTCATCTCTGACTCTCTAGTGGCTTTTCTGAGGGGGTAAATAACATGGAAGGAATGCAGTCATCTTTCTCCCCACAAGCTGATAGTGACTTCAAACCAAGAGAAAGCTGTAACCTTTATTAGCAGTCCAACACCCTATGGACTAGGTCACCAGAAGTTCCCCAAAAGACTTAGGATAATATACAGGTTATTAGGAGTACTGAATATTCTACAAAAAGAACAAAGAGCTATATCATGGAGAAAGTGCAATCAGAGAGCTCCTTAAAGGCAAGAATGGTGAGCTTTATCTCATAAACCTTGGGCATGTTGTTAGGAAATGCTATTCAATGGAGCAAGAAATCATGGTTGGAAAGGTCGGCAAAATGAGGAAAACCCTGAGTTAGATGGAATGACACAACGACTGCAGCAATGGGTTTAAGGAAGTCAGAAATGACGAGGATGGCACAGAATGGGATGGAGCTCAGATCAGTTTTTCATAGGATTACTATGAGCTATACTCAACTCATCAGCACCAAGCAACAACAACAACAACATGCATCATAAGCTAACACAATAGAATCTAACAGCACCTACACTTCATGTAAAGTTATAAAAGAACATGGTTTACATTTGAGACATTAACACCTTAATAGAAGAGAACAACAGTAAAAGAGAATAATAATAGAATGAACTGGCTGGAGAACAAGGATAGAGTTAGCTGGATGGCTGTGTCATTATCGGGTACCCTCCAGCTGATCATTACTCACGGTGACTCTAGTAATAACAGATCTGAGCCTTGCCCTCTTCTGCACCATTCTCCTAGTCTCTGTTATACTTGAGCCCATATTGGTATTCACCATGTCAATCCATCTTAATGAGCATCTTCCTCTCTTCCTTTGACCCTCTAACTTTCCGAGCTTCATGTCTTTTTCCAAGAACGGATTCTTCCTGAGAATATGCCAAATGTAAGGGAGAGAAAGTTTTACGATCCTTGATTTGAAGAGAACTGTGAATTTATGTCAAGACACATTTGTTTTTCTCCTTTGCAGCCTATGAGATATTCAATATTCTTCATCCTCGTCTAACTTTCAGATACATAGGAAGCAATTAAAAAGACCATGGCTTGTATCAGGTCCACTATAGTCTTTAAACGAACATATTTTTCTCTTTTAAAACTTTGGGGAGGCCCTTGACACCAGATTATCTCAATGCTAAACATAAGATGCCAAAGTATAAGATCTGAGCAGATTTCAAAAGGTAGTTTGAGAAGACAAAGTAAATGATAATAACAAAATTTCCAAAGAGCTGGAGTCAGAGAAAAAAAAAAGGGAATAACTTGTTCAGCATTTCTCAAGCTAAAAGAACTGAAAAACAAATTTAAGCCTTGAGTATCAATAGTAAGAGATTCTATGGGCAAAATATTGAATGATCCCGGAATTATCAAAAGAAGACAGAAGGAATACACAGGATCACTGAATCAAAAAGAATAGTTGACACTGAAAAATTTCAGAAAGTATCATATGAACAAGAGCCAATGGTGATGAAAGATGAAGCTGTAGCTGCACTGAAGACATTAGCAAAAAATAAGGCTCCAGAAACCAATGGAATACCAATTGATATGTTTGAACTAAAAGATACAGCACTGGATGTGGTCACCAGTTTATGCCCAGAAATTTGGACAATAGTTATCTGTCTGACAGACTGGGAAAGATCCATATTTATCCCCATTGCCCAAAAAGATGACTCAACAGAATGTGGATATTATCTAACAAGATCATTGATATCTCATGCAAAAAGTATTATTGAAGATCATTAACAAATGGCTAGCACTTTACATTGATATGGATCTGCCAAATGTTTAATCTGATTCTTGAAGAGGCCATGACACCAAGGGTATTATCTCCAATGTCAAATGGATTCTGGGTGAAAGCAGAGAACACCAGAAAAATGTCTGTTTGTGTTTTATTTATCACAACACTGAGGAAAATGGAAATCCCAGAATGCTCAATTGTGCTCATATAGAATCTATACCTAGACCAAGAAGCTGTTGTCTGAATTGAGCAAGGGAACAACACTGTAGGTTTAAAATCAGGAAGTGTATCTTCATTATTGTATTGTTTCTGCATACTTACTCAATCTCTATGCTGAGCAAATAATTCATGGAGTTAGACTCTCTAAAGAAGCATGTGGCAATCAGATTGGAGAAAGACTTGCATTTTGAAGACCACATAACTTTGCTTACTGAAATAAATGGGAGATGAAACACTTGCTGTAGGAGATCCAAGACAACAGCCTTCAGTATGGGTTACATCTCAACATCAAGAAAACAAAGATTCTTACTACAAGACCAGCAGTCGATATTATGATAGATGGAGAAAGAACTGATGCTATCAATAATTTTGTTAAACCTGAATAGAAAATCATTCACATCCTTGGCACCAGCAGTCAGGAAATCAGGACAGGTATTGCATTCTGCAACTTCTCTGTCACGGTCCTCTCTGAAATGCTAAAGAACAAATACATTTTGAAGACTAAGGTGTGCATGATTCAGGCAATGGTCATCTCAGTCATCTGCTCTAGATCAGAGAGATGGGCAAAGCATAAGGACGACAGCTATATCTTGGAAAAAGCGTACCCAGAGTGCATCTTTCTTGGAGGTAAATATGGCAAAGCCTTATCGTTCATATTTTGGACTTGTAGCTAATTGAGGCTATTCCTTGGAAAGGAATATCATGCTTGGAAAAATGCTCAGTGAAGGATGGGAAGAATCTCAATAAGATATATTTACATGATGACTTCAGTAATGAGTTCTAAAGTGTCAGAGATGATAAAGATGGTACAGGATAGGGTAGGT
The DNA here is from genome assembly GCF_000299155.1 of Elephantulus edwardii. Classification (NCBI taxonomy): domain Eukaryota; kingdom Metazoa; phylum Chordata; class Mammalia; order Macroscelidea; family Macroscelididae; genus Elephantulus; species Elephantulus edwardii. The sequence continues at coordinate 434,707 of NW_006399862.1, forward strand.
TTCAGGTAGGCTGTTCATAGGGTTGCTATGAGTCAAAATAATCTTGATAAAATTTAACAACAACAAACCCATCTTCTTATTTACTGATTGAGAGTAAAATCAGGCTACTTCTTGGAGGCAAGCATTCCGAAGCTTCATCTGATATACTTTAGACTTTGTACCAAGGGTCTTAATTATGGATCCAAGCAAGGTGAAGTTGACAGTTTCAATCTCTTCTCCATTCATCATGATGCTACCTATATGCCCAGTGGTAAGAATCTTTTTTCCCTTGATATTACAATGCAATATATATATATCAAAGGCTGCATTGCTTGATTTTCTGCAAAAAGTGTTTCAAGTCTTCCTCATTTTCAGCAAACTAGATTGTGTCATACGCATGATGCAGGTTATTGATATGTCTCCCTCCGATCTTGCTGCCACACTCCTCTTCAGGGAGTCCAGTTTCTCAGATTCTTTGCTCAGCATACAATAGGTATGGAGCAAGAATACAACCCTGACACACTCTCTTCTTAATCATAAGCCATGTAGTGTTCCCCTGCTCTGTTTTTTGCCCAAGAGCCTTCTGGTCAGGTATAGGTTCCATATGAACAAAGTTAAGTTCTCTAGGATTCCCATTCTTTTAAATGTCAGCCACAACTTTTTATGCTTCACACAATCAAATGCCTTTGCATAGTCCACAATGCACAAATAGACATTCTTCTGGTGTTCCTTACTTTCAGCCAAGATATATGTGTCATTAACAATGATATTCCTGGTGGCACAGCCTCTTCTAAATCCTGCTTAAACTTCTGGCAATTTCCTATCTACGTAATACTCCAGCTGTTTTTGAATGATCTTCAGCAGTATTTTTCTTGCCTATAGCATTAAAGATATTGATGTAGTTTTCATATTCAGTTGGATTATATTTCTTGAGAATGAGAACAAATATTGATCTCCTCCAATCCGTTAGCCAAACAGCTATCCTCGAAATTTTCTAGCATAGACTGGTAAGTGAATCCATGACTGATTCTGTTAATTGAAACAAGTCAGTCAGTATCCCATCGATTGCTGGGGCCTTATTTTTTTACTAATGTCTTCAGTGTAGCTTCTACTTCCTCTTTCATTACCAATGGCTCCTGCCCACATGGTATTACTGAAATTTTTCAACGCCCATCAATTATCTCCGGTACAGTGATTTTGTGTATCCCCTCAATTATCTTTTTTTTTAATTTTATACTGTTTTACTTACAAAGATCTTATCATTTTTTTATCCCTCCATCTTCTTTTAATGTTTTCTAGTCCATTCTCTGTATTGCCCATAGCATCTTTAAATATTGTGAGGCAAGGCTTAAGTTTGTTTTTCAATTCTTTCAGCTTGAGAAATAATGCAGAGCAAGTTCTTCCTTTTTTATTCTCCATTTCCAGCTCTCTCACATTTCATTATAATACTTTGATTTGTCTTCATGCTGTCCTTTGAAATCTTCTGCTGAGCTGTTTTACTTCCACATATTTTCATTTTGTTTTGGCTTCCCAATGCTCTAGTGCAATCTTTAGAGTCTCTTCTGACATGAGTTTCAATTTTTAATTTCTCTTCTGTTTTTGTAATGACCTTTTGCTTTCTTCATGGATGATATCCTTGATATTATTCCCCAACTTCTCTAGGCTTTGATCAGTGGTGTTCAATGTCGCAAACCTATTCTTAAGATGATTTTGCAATTCAGACGGAATTTATTCAACATCATATCTTGGCTCCTGTTTACTAATTTTAATTTACTTTGGCCTTAATTAGAAATTGCATGTAAGTAACTGATGACCTGACCCACAGTTTGCTCCTGACCTAGTTTTGACTGCTGATATTGAGCTTCTCCAACAACTTTTTCCACAAATGTAGTCATTCTGATTCCTATGCAGCCCACCAGGTGAGCTCCATGTGTAAAGATCCATCAATTGTGCCTTTAAAAATGGTATTTGAAATGAATAAATCACTATAAAGACAAAATTAAGTCATTCCATTTCCAGCCTCATTTCTGCACCCAAATCTGTATTCTCCAACTATTGTTCCTTCTTTACTCTTTGCTACTTTTGCATTCAAGCATCAATTATCAATAGCAAACTGATTCCATGTTTGCTCAATTTTGGACTGGAAGATTTGATAACAATTCTCAATTTCTTCCTCTTTGGATCTAGATGTAGGACCATACATTTGAATAATAGTGTTAATGGATATTCTTTGTATGCATAGGGATATTACCCTATCACTCATAACATTGTATTTCAGGCTATAACTTGAAATTGCCTTTTTTACTATGGCTGCAACACCCTTCTTTTCCATTATTCTTTTTTGTACATTGATTTTCATTCCTTACATAGTATACCATATGATTATCTAATTCAAGGTGGCCAAAGTTGGTCTATCTCATCTAACTAAGTCTAGAATGTTGCTATTCATGTGTTCTATTTCCTTTTTAACAATTTCCAGTTTCCCAACATTCAAGCTACATACATTCCATGTTTCAGTTGTTAAACAATGTTTGACTTCCAATCTGGGCTCTACCACTACACTATTATAACGAACCTCTTCCTTTAGTGTTCATAGAGTTCCCAAAGGCCTGTTATTTAGGAAGTAGATAGCCCATCTAGCTTCCTAGTCTGTCTTAATCAGGGAGCTCCACCAAAACCTGCCCACGATGGTAAACCCTTATGACACTTGATACACCAATGGCACAGATTTCAGTATTGCAGAAACCCTAAATTATCTCAGTATAGCAAACTGACAGAAAATTGCTTTACCATTTAGGACAGGGTTCTTCCCAAATAAAATCAACACCACTTTTTCAAGTAAATAAAAACAAACAAACAAAAAAACAACCACCCAACTTACCATCCAGAATCCAACTGTTTCAACTAGAGACTCCCTATCTCTATCTCTATCTCTATCTCTATCTCTATCTCTATCTCTATCTCTATCTCTATCTCTATCTCTATCTCTATCTCTCTCTATCATCTCTATCTATATCTATCTATCTATCTATCTATCTATCTATCTATCTATCTATCTATCTATCGAGAGTCATGTGTTGTCAAGTTGTCTGCTACTCATAGTGACCCTATGCATGACAGCTCTGAACTCTGCCCTGTTCTCAGTTAATCTCACATTCTCCAACATACCTATCCTCATGGCCCCAGTCACTGTGCCAGTTCATCTCATCCAGGGTCTTTCTCTCCTGTGTTATCACTCCACCCTTCCAAGTATAATGTTCTTTTCTAAGGACCGGTCCCTCCTGAAAAAAATGCCAAAATTATGTGAGACAGAGCTTCAAAATCCTTGCCTATAAAAAGTAACTTGGCTTCACTCTCTCCATGAAAGACCTATTTGTTCTCTTGGGAGCTTACAATGTCTAATACTCGTCTTCAAAACAACACTTCAAAGGCATTGATTTTTCTTCTGTCATCCTCATTGTCCAGCTTTGATGCATAGCAAGTAATTGCAAAGGCCATGGCCTATATCAAACACCCCTTAGTCTCTAGACTGAAGTTGTTGCTGTTTAGCACTTTGGAGAGATCCCTAACAGTAGATTTTCCTAAGGCAATTTCTCTTTTGATTTCTTGGCTGCTGGTGCCAAAAGTGTGGATTGTGGAACTGAGCAAGCTACACTTGTTAATAACCTTAATCTATTCTCCATCTATCATACCACTCCCAATTGGCCCGGTGGTGAGAATCTTTATCTTTGATGTTGACCTTCAATCCATATTGAATAGTTTAGTCCTTGACCTTCTACACCAAATGCTTCAGGTTCTATTTGGTTTTGACAAGCAAGGTTGTGCCATCTGCATAATGCAAGTTGTTGATGCACCTTCCTCCAATTCTGATACCATGTTACTGTTCATAAAATCTAGCCTCCCGAATGATCTATTCTACACATATATTGAAAAGGTATGGAGATAAGACACATTCCTGATACACTCTTTTTCTGATTTTGGACCAAGCAGTGTTTCCTTGCTCTGTTCTCATTCCTGCTTCTTGGTCTAAGTATAAATTTTGAATGAGCACAGTCAAATATTCTGGAATTTTAATTCTTCCCAAGGTTGGCCACAATTTGTTATAATCCACATTGTCAAATGTCTTTTCATAGTCAATAAAACACGGATTGGTATTTTTCTGGTACTCTCTATGAGTCATCTATGACTCGACGGAATTAAACAACAATAACAATGACGACGACCAAGAGAGAGCTACGTTGGCCTAGTGGAAGGAAGCTGTGCTACCAAGCCGAAGGTGGGTGATTGTCATCTGTGGCCCT
>NW_006399862.1:439686-451149 GCF_000299155.1 Elephantulus edwardii
AATTAGGACATATTGCTGGGAGGTGCTAGTCCTTGGAGAGGGACATCGTGTTGTGAAGGGTGGATGGTCAGTGAAGGAGAGGAAGATCTTCAACCAGGTGGATTAACAAGATGACTGCTGCAATAGACTCTTGTATGTCAAGAAGTGTGAGGACGGCATAGGATAGGAATAGATTAAAATCTTTTTTTAATAGGGTCTCTTTGAGCTGTACTCAACTCGATGGTACATAACAACAAAAACAACATGCATAAAAAAGTATACAGTTATACAAAACTAATCAGTACATTTCTAAAGACTCATATTCGGAAAGCTTCTGTCACTACTGTAGTGACATCTTCTATCTGTCCTTGTTCTGCACTGTACCACTTGGACCTGCTAATAAAATTCAACTCCATCTAGTAAAACAAATTCAATTACCCAAATTTTGTATAAGCTTAAAACAGTAGGTGTTCAAAATGTACACTCTAAAGCATACACTGATTCAACAATTTCTATTTGAATAGTTCAGTGGTGTTACCAACTTCTAAAGTGTCGACATGAATGTAGAATCCATGCTGGATTTTTTGACTCTGCCCCTTTCAAAGGCAGCATCTTTTAATCAGATTGCTGACCTACACATATGGCCCAAGAAGAAAATTTTTTTCTCTAAAATCTGACTAGAAGAGTGTGTCTGTTTTTTCTAAAAGAAACACAATTTTACAACCTATAAAGTACAGTATCTTGTCCTCAAAAGGTCTTGAAATGTTGTTTTTGTTATGTGTCGTCTAGCTGAGAATGGTTCAAAGCTACCCTAGGAAGAACAGATCTAAAGCTTATTCTATCATGAGCAATCCTTATCATCCCTGACTACACAAGCTTATTGCTGCAGTCACTTTGTCAATCCATCTCATTGAGGGCCTTCCCTTTCATTGATCCTTTACCTTTCCAAGTATGATGTGCTTTCCCAAGGAGTAACTTCTCCTAAAACATGCCCATTTTATATGAGGTGAAGCTTCACCATTCTCACCTATAAGGAGCATTCTGGTTCCTCTTTCTTCTAGATGTGTCTCTATGTTCTTAGGTAGTCCGTAAGACCTTCAATATTCTTCAAACACAACTCAAAGCATTCCTTCTTCCTCTGTCATCCTTATCCATTTTCTGGTTCCCAGATACCTAAATCTTTACAATGTATCTTCAGAAACAGTCATGAAGGACAGCTAAATTTTACTAATTGTTTTGTTAGGGGCCATAGAGTCAGCTCCTACTCTTAGCAACCTTATATACAACAAAATAACATCCTGCTTCAATTGAGTCATTTTCAAATCTATTCTATTCTCAAGTCCATTTCAGTAATCGCTGATTTGTTTTAGTGTATCTCATTGAGGATCTTCCTCTTTTATGTTGATCTTCTATTTTTCCAAGCAAGATGTATTTCTCTGGGGATAGGTCTCAACTGATAACATGCACAAGTTTATGAAATGAAGTGTTAACCTCTTTGCTTCTAAGGAACACTCTGACTGTACTTCTTCCATGAAAGACTTGTTCGCTCTCTTTTAAGTTGATGATATACAGACGTATCATTTGCTAACACAACAATTAGAAGGCATCGAATCTTCTTTGGTCTTCCTTATTCACTGTCCATCATTCACATGTGTATGAAGCAATGAAAATTACACGGCTTGCGTCAAGTACAGTTTAGTCTTCAAAGTACCTCCTTACTCTTTTACATCTTAAATAGATCTTTGATAGAAAAGGTGCCCAATACAATAATTTCTATGAACTGCTGCTTTCATATATGTTGATTATGGTTCTACATATGGCATTCTTAACAACTTCAAGCTTTTCTATATTTATTATGATTTTTCTTTTTTAATTTTTTAATTAATTTTTATGGACGTTTACAGAGACTTAGGGTTTCCATTCATTCATTGTTGCACTTTTCTCCCTGTCCACCCCTCCTCCAATTCACTCTTCTCTTTGAAGAGTAAAAAAATAAAAATTCATTGTTATACAATCCCTCCTCCCCCCAAGTCCACCCCACTGTGCAGCCTTCACTCTGTACTCCTGTCATGACAATAATACCTAATCATATATCCTTTTTAAACAGTTCTCTCCCTCATCTGTTTCAATGCAGTATAAGTTACTTATCCCCTCTTTCTCAGTCTTCCCTCAACCCCAATGTTAGTCCCCTTTATGATGTTTCTTAATTATCTATTTGTGATGATTTTTGCTTTCAAATTTCACAAGAGCAAAACTGAGTGTTCTGGTACTTCCATTCTTCTCAATATTTTGCAGAATTTATTATGATTCACACAGTAAATACCATTGAAAAGTCAATAAAACACAAGTAAGAAGGTTTCTGGTATCATTTGACTTAGAACAAGATCAATCTTATGTCAGCAATTATATTTCTAGTAGCAAGATCTTTATTAAATCCAGTTTGTATTCCTGGCAGTTCTCCCAAGTTGTGCTTGAATTATTTTTAAAAATGTTACTGGTGTATGATAATAATGATATCATTGTTGTTGTTTTTGATTGCTGTTGAGCACAACTCATAGTGACCCTATGAACAAAAGCCCTGAAGCCTTTGTGTAACTGTCGTCATTCCTCAAAGTTCATAGAATTTCCAGAGGCATGTTGTTTAGGAGGTGGATGTCACTCCTTCTTCCAAACCTGTCTTAAACTGGGAGCTCCACCAAACACAGTCCACTATGGGTAACTGTCATGACATTTGACGCCCTAATGGCACAAGGTTCAGCATAACAGCAATCCCAGGTTACCTCAATACAGCAAACTGACTGAAGAGTGCTGTACCACTTAGAAGAATGTAATTACAGAATATAATAACAATAGACATATAAATACACAGTCCCTTCAGAAGGTCTTGTTGACTCTAAACAAAAGGTTTAAATAAAAAAAAAAAAACCCACATAAAAATCCAACAACAAAAACCCAACCAATATGTTGTTGTTATGTGCTGTCGAGTTTCCTGCAATCCATAGCGACCCTATGTATAGCAGCTCTGAACTCTCCCCTCTCCTGAGCCAGTTTCACTAATTCTGATAGACCAACCCTCATTGCCCCAGTTATTGTATCAATTCATCTTTTTTCTTTTCTTTTGCACTACTACTTTTGTTGTAGTTTTTAAACGGACAAAAATGGGGATATCTGATAAGGTATTGACCATCTAGTCATCTTTGAAATTTCCTGACATAGACAAATGACCATGTCTTAGGGCTGCATCTATTTCCTGTAACATCTTAATTGTCATTATGTCAACTGTGAGAACCTTATTTTTGCCAACACATTTAGTGCAACTTGAACTTCTTCCTTCAGTCCATTGACTCTTGAATATGCCAACTCCTGACACAATCAAACATTGACTTTTTATTTTAACAACTTTGTGTATTCCTTTCTTCTTTTTATGCATTCCAATTTATTGAAATGTGGATGGCTAGGTCAGCTTCTTAGTCTATTTTAGTCTGGAAACTTCACTGAATTTTGTCCATGAATTTTGTTATGAGTGATCTAGCGAGTATTTAAAATAATGGTGGCATAGCTTCTAGTGTCACAGCAACATGAAAATCACCACAGTATGAAAAAATTGACAAATGATGGAATTTTACTAATAGGTTATTAGAAATCTGGTCCAGTTCTATTTCCTGGGACCACTCTCTAAATTACTGAAAAACATATGTTATTGTTGTTGTTAGATGGTATTATTCTAGGTCGTATAGCCCTGGTGTGTCCACTTGCCGTACAGAGATAACTTGTGGTTGCTGTGAAGCTGAACACCGTGACAATGACGTGTCAAATGCGATAATGGTTACCCATGGTGGGCAGTGTTTGGTGGCACTCCCTGGTTAAAACAAGCTTGGAAGCAGGAGTGGCATCCACTTCCATAAATAGCTTGCCTCTGGAAACCCTATCAACTGGAGCAAGGATGAAAGTCACGCAAGTGTTGAGGACTTTTGTTCATAGGGTTGCTATGAATCGCCTATGACCTGACGGCACTTAACAACCAACTACTTTTAGTGAACTTATGAACTGTAGATGTAAACTTTGCTCTATCCTGTGCCATAACTACTATCTCCACCATAATTGGGCTTATTTTTTAATTATTATTTTGTTGTTGTTTATTATTGTTACATGCCATAGAGTCACCTGTGACTCATAGTGACCCTATGTACAACAGCTTTAAACCCTAGTCTATCCTATGCCAATCTTATTGTCTCTCATAAACCTACCTCTATTACTCCAGTCATTGAATTAATCCATCTCATTGAGGGTTTTCCTCTCTTGTGCTCTCTCTCCACCTTCGAAAGCATGACATCCATCTCCAAGGATAGATTCCACATTGCAACATGTCCAAAGTATGTCAGACAAAGCTTCAGAATCCTTGCCTTGGAGCAGCCTGGCTTCACCCTCTCCAGGATGAACTTGTTTGTTCTCCCAGCAGTCCATGGTATATTCAATACTCTTCTCCAGAACCATAGCTCAAAGGTATCCATTCTCTTTCTATCATACCTAGTCAGTGTCCAGATTTCTGATGCATAGCAATTAATTGCAAAGACAATGGCCTATATCAGGCGCACCTTAGTCTCCAAACTAACACCACTGCTCTTCAGTACTTTGGGGAGGTTTCTGACAGCAGATTCCAATGCAATTAGTCTTTTAATGTCCTGGCTTCTGGTACCAACAATGTTGATTGTAGAACCAAGCAAACTGAAACTGTTGACAATATCAGTCTCTTCAGTTTCCATCATGATGCTGCCAATTGGGCCAGAATCTTTGTTTTCTTGATATTGAGCCTCAATTCATATATCAGGAAGCAGTTCTTGACCTTCCTATTTCAGTGAAAATTTATAGCAATGATGGGTTTTCATTAAATCATTGATACACATTTTCCTTCTTTCCTCTCCCCAAATTCACCTTCTAATGTATGCCTTGTTCTACTAATGTTTTGTTTTTGTAATGTATGTCTCCTCATATCCTAATTTTACAGTCACTATGTCAACCTATTTGGTTGAGGATAGTCATTTCTTTTGCTAACCCTCTATCTTTTCGAACATGATACTATTTTTCTAAGGAAAGATACCACATTATAACATGTCTAAAGTAACTCGATGGCACATAACAACAACAACAACAAAGTAAGTGAAATGAAGGTTTACTGTTCTTGTCTTTGAGTAGCAATCTCAATACACTTCCATTAAGACAGATTTATTTGTTCTTTTGTTAATTCATGGACTATTCAATATGCTTCATGAACATCATATTTAAAGGGCATCAATTCTTTTCAGTGTTTCTTATTCATTATCCACCTTTCAAATGTATATGTTATTGTTTAATGCCATCCAGTCAAGTTGAACCCATCTGAACAATAGGTATGAATTCTTTACTATTTTATTCCATCACCACACTTTCTGACACTAAAGCCCATTGCAGCAGTCAGCGTGTCAATCCATCTGGTTGCGGGTATTCCTCTCTTCCGTGGACTCTCCACATTTCTAAACATAATGTTCCTCTCTGAGGAATAGGTTCTCCTAGAAACATGCCTGAAGTCTTTGAGATGCAGCTTTATTGCTCTTGCCTCCAAAGAGCACTCTGGCTACACTTTCCCCAATATATATTTGTTTTTTCTTTTGGCAGTGCATGGGAGTTTCAGTACTTTATTCCAACACCACAGCTCAAAAACAGCAATTTCTCTGTTGTCATTTTTATTTATTATAGTTCTCAGACGCATAGCAAATGGGGAAAATCATGGTCTAAATTAGACACACCTTCGTCCTCGAAAATTACATCATTGATTCTCAATTATTTGGAGAAGTCCCTGATTATAGACCTTCCTAGTACAATATGTCTCCTCATTTCCTGACCATTGTTGGTACTAAATGTATTAATTGTGGATTCAAATAAGATGACATTTTTTTTTAAAAACATCAATCTTTTCCCATCTATCATGACATTTTCCATCAGTTCAGTGGTAAGAACGTTTTGTTTTGTTTACACTGAGATGCAATCTATATTGGTGCTGTATTCTTTGCTTTTCAAGTGCTTCCCATCCTCCTCACTTTCAGCAAGCAAAATTGTGTCATCTCCACAACACATGCAAATTGTTGATGAGTCTTCCTCTGATCTTTTGATGTGATGCTACATTATTTCAAATGTCCAGCTTCTAGAATAATTTGCTCAGCATAAATATTGAATGGGCATGGAGAAAGACTATCACCCAGGTAGTCCTTTCTTAATTTTAAACCATGTTGTTTCCTTGCTCTGTTCATATAAGTCTCTTGCTCTAAGTATAGGTTTTGCATGGCCATTTTAAGTGTTTTGGGATTCCAATTCTTCTTAATGTTAGTCATGACTTATTATAATCCATACTGTCAAATGTTTTTGCATTGTCCATAAAGAATAAAAAGACTTTCTTTGTTTTCTCAAGCTATCCTTTGAAATCTTCTGTTAAGCAACAGTTATTTGGGGCACAAAATCTCTTATTTAAAGCAGTTGGGACCCACAAGGTGAACATTTTAGATAAAAAGTTGTTTGGGTTATAGACACCTCTTATTTAAAGCAGTGTGGTCCATTTTCACCAATAGTCATTTGGTCTGTCTAGCCTGGGTGTTAATTACGGATCTAAGTAAAATGATATCCCTGACAACTTTAACCCTCTTTCCATCTGTCATGATAATCATGTAATACCACTTCTGTGCTATGGATTTATCCATTCCAAATTCTGGCCTACTACTAACTTCTTCTTTCAGTCATTTGTGAATTTCATAACCTTTAGATATTGTCCCTAGGGTGATCTTGAGAATTTGCCATCTTCCCTCAGATTTTGGACATTTCTTTGACTCAGTTATCTCGTAACTTCAATAAACCTCTTCAATTTATTGTGAAGAGTGAGTATTTTAAGTGTAGGACAGGGTTGTGTGCAGTATCAGTGTCTACTAGCCGTGCACAAGTCCTCTTCCAAATCAAAATCCCATTTGTTGCCAAATGAAAAATGTAATCTCCAATAGGAAACTGAAATCATCCTACAGACTACACATTTTTTGTGTTTTCTTTAGTCGCCATTAAGTGTTTGTGTGGGGGTGTATATGTGTGTTTGTAAATGAAGTAATTTGGACCTGACCTCAATTTTCCATCTTCTTCTTGTGTCCTGTTGAATCTGAACTGATCCTTCAGGGAGCTTTTCGAGTCTGTTAATCACATAGAAGGATATTGCCCATCTTTCTCTGCAGAGCAGCTGGTAGACATGAACTGTATGCCTTTGAGTTGGCAATGTAACTCCTTACCATTAAGCCAAACCCTTAATAACACGTTCTTACTGAATTCTCTTATAATGTTATCCTTTTTCCTGCCACATTCTTCTCCTCCTCAGTCACATTTGCAGGATAAAGTGCTTCTGAAGCATGTTAAATATCAGCATCACTTTCAGATTTCTTTATGCACACTACAAAAGAGAAATCATAAAATATTTCCATCTTTGGTTGTCCTCACGCAGCTATTTTTAAAGGTTATTTTAAAGAGGCAGAAAAGAAGGAATGATATAAAACAAATAGAGCTAATCTTATAATTTTTCTCCACATAAAACTCTTGTGAGGAATTCTCACTTTTCTGTCTCTCCGAGTTAAAAGCTAGTCTTTCTCATAATCTTGGAACTAAGTTCATTCAAAGATATCACTTCATGTAACAAGGAAATTGTATTTCTGTGATTTTTAAAGTGATAGAATTCTCTCAGCATTGAGTGTTTTTACTAAGTCATTTTTTGCTTGGTGCAATGAAGACTTTATATGACCTTATCCATAACAGAGCAGGAAGGAGGCAAAGAATGCTCCTTTCCTCTATTACACGAGTCGATGGAAAGAAGAGGTGTCTTCCGATATGAAGGGCGAGAGGACAATGCTTAGATACAGTTCTGCTTTGCTAGGCAGTTTGTAAGGTTCGACTTGAAGACATTAAAAACAATTTCCGCAATGAAGCTTTAGTTCTGATGATGCTGATGGATGGAAATCACAAAAGTCATCTCCCTGGCATCAAGAAAATAAAATCATGATGGCTAAGATTTCGAGCTCCATTTCTCTCATTCCAAGCCAAGGTGTGAGTATCTCTTAGCAGTCTGTCCTGGAGGGTCAAACCTCTGAAAGCATATTTACTGTTAGCCTTATTTATCCTGGTGAGAGTTTTATTTCTCATTAAGCTATTAGACTCATTAAGCTAAGTTGGCAGTTCAGACTCACTACCCAATCCAAAGGAGAGCTATGGGTAACTTATTCTTAGAAATTTACTGTGGCAGAAACTTAATGGAGGGTCACTATGGTTTTAAATAGACTCGATTCTGTGACATTTTGAGGTCTCAAAATCAACTCAGTGGTCTTCAATGAATCAGTGATTGAGTATAAAATATTTTCAGGTTTCCAGTTTAGCTGAAGTACAGTTACTAAGTTAATTCTAAGTTGTTTTTTTTCTTTTTGGTCCTTTCAATGATGTTTGACTCTAAATGTTAAGAAAATCCATGATGTAATCACGTTAGCCTCCCAATTTAAAGAAAATGCTCTCCAGCTTCTCTCTAGCTGCACAGAACACCCCTGCTCACCACAAACACCTAAGGCCTTGGCAATTCCGATGCATATTCAGCCTTTACTTCCTCTGCACACAATAACCATTTCTTATGCTTACTTCAAGTTATCGTCCATAAAAAATGAGTTTTGACAACTTTGTTCTGAAAATATCGATAAGCCTTTTTGTTAATGAGGTCATTTCTTTACCTCCTTCCAGTTAATGGAATTAACAGACTTCGTTCTGATGGATATTTTTAAAAGGAGAGCACAATCTTCTTGCCGGTAGATATTTAGTAATATAATTCATTAACTTGTGTGCTAATAGAATCTGCAAATTATTTGCTGGAGAGAAAGTTGGTGAATTTGGCTTGAAAAGCACAATGACCCTCCTTCTTTCCTTCTTGCAATATCTGCTCATGCAAGTTTTATGACGAAGTTGAAGCCTGGTACATTTAATGTGTTCCCAGAGAAACAGTCTTTGTCCCCTTCTAGGCCTTTTCAAGATTTAATATTCCCTTTGTGTGGAAATTAAAGCCGATTGTGATGAAGCAGAAACAGTTCTTTCTCCAGAATTGTGTGTCCTACAGAGAGTTCTAAAGGTAGATTTAATAGCTCCCCCTTGTTCAAATCGTACCACTTTTTAGCTCACAAAAGAATTCCTGTCAAGGGTTGGAGAGAGTGAGGGAGACAGAGAGACAGAGAGATATTTGATCGTTTGGTTAACTCTCTTCCTATTTGCCATTCTTCATAAGCCTGCAAAACCCCAGAGGGTGAAAAATACCAAAGACATTTAACATGTGCATGATCGTGCAATAAAAAGTAGTGAAACAGAGAAAAAAATATTTCCTGGAAAAGTAAATGAGTCAATGCTAATACAGTTAGAAATGGTACATAACTTACTACAGATGTTTAACACGCAAGCAACTTGAGGAGACACCTCTACAAAAGAAACCACTGGAAAAATTCACCAGAAAATAGCATCTCTGTAGTGTTTGATTTTTGGAAACTGGACATTTCTATTATTCTTATTATAAAAATGAAATGAAATATTCATGGAAAACACACACACACACACACACACACACACACACACACACTTAAAAATACCTACCTCCAAGTGATAGATCTTATTTGAAACAAAGCTGATTGCCTCCTAGAAAACTGTAGGCAATATTGTTGAGGACAAGAATTCTGGCAGGAAAGTAATATGCACTTTTATTTTGAGATGCATTAGCATAGTCATACCACCAGAAGTCTGTGGGAGAATTGCCTCCTTATAAACAATACCCTTTTCTGCCAAACAAAAATAAAATGCTAATATACAGACATCAACCACCAATAATTCATTATTTACATTATTAATGAAGTATCTGTAACAATTTCTTGAGTTATAACTTAAGTCCCTTTCTGGCACAATTCCCCAGTAACTTTTAGATACAAATATTTATGCTGCTCTCAAAGGGACTTTCTGACTCCAGTTCATCTCCTGAAGCATGACAATCAATACCCATATTCTCTGTCTGAGGCTTAATGCCGCTATTCAATGGGCAGTTAGCCTTGTAGATCTGCCAGCACATCTTAAATGAACGTGAATATAAAAATGACAGCCGGTAATCTTCATCCTTTATGTGAATCTAATATATTAGCAGGGAAAACCCATGACCTCTGGTGTTCCTCCAGCCTCCACCTTCTCCCAGTGTGGTTTGGAAGCTCATATGATATGGGGACTTTGTGGAGCTTCAGTTGGTAGACAGAACTGTGTGATGACGTGTTACACTGTTAGTACATTGGAAAGGAGTTATCAATGTCTTGGTTTGGATTTGTGCTGCTAAATATTCTTTTGCAGGAATTCTTACGACTAACTTGTAAAATTCCTCTACAGAGGTTTGAGAGTATTTTGAAGGAGGCACATGTTTCCTAGACTCTTAGTAATTTGCACACCCCTGCCAGTATGTGCATTGTATTCTTTCTGCCCACAATGCCTCCCACCATTGTTCTCCACCTGTCAAACCCATCCTTAAATTTCAAAGCCTTTATAAGAAACAGCTTCAGAGAAACTGCTCCAACTCCCACAGAAGAATCAGTCACTCTGTCTTCTATACTTTCTATTCATCATACATACTTCTCTTTTAGCACCATACTTGTTGTCCGGATACAGAAGCAAAAGCCACTGCTTTAAAGAGGCACAGGTTGGAACTCCAGTTCTTTCATTTACCGACCAGCTCACTAGTCTTCTGACAAAGTAAGTAACTTCTGACACTTAGTTTTCTCTTCATCAAACAAGAAAAACAAACTTTCGCTACATTATAGAATTTCCATATTTTCAAATTCAGTTTAAATCTACGTTCATGCAATAGGAGACACAAATGGACATCAATTTAAAAAAAAAAAAAAGGTACATCATCCCATCCTCTCCTCCAGTCTCCTAATGGATTTAAGCACAGCAGATTAAAAAGAGGAAGCAGAATTGGGAGACTGGTCTGTACCCAGGGATGTTATGGTTCAGAGCTAACTCCAGAGTGCCTAACTGCAGTAAAGATTCCAGGAGGTGTCCAGTGTAACAGACAAGTTAATGGTTTAGTCCACCAGCAACTCTGCTGGAGAATAAAGAACACTCTTTCCTGGGAAAAATGTTCAACTCTGGAAATCTTATGGAAAATTGTCACAAGCTAGAATTGACTGGCCAGGAATGAGGCTCTTTTATTTCCTTGGTGTATATTTAATAAATTTGAGAGAACAGTCAGTTGAAGTTGCATGTGGGTTAATAATTTAGCTTAACAAAAGTATTTTGGTTTCTGCCTTTGTTTCTTCTAACCTTTGTTTTTTCCCTTGTTAATTGAGGTGCATTTGTTATTGGAGCCAGTGGGCAGCCCACTGGAGGACGGATTTGACAGTATCCTTAAAGGTTTAAATGAATGAT
>NW_006399862.1:452116-463854 GCF_000299155.1 Elephantulus edwardii
GCCCTTCCCAATTTTGAACCATGCAGTGTTCCCTTGCTCTGTTCTGACGACTGCCTCCTGGTCCAAGTATAAGTCGCATTAGAATGATCAAGTGTTCTGGGATTCCCATTCTTCTCAGAGTCAGCCGTAGTTTGTTATGATCTACACAGTCTAATGCCTTTGTATAGTCAATGAAACACAGATAGACATTCCTCTGGTATTCTCTGCTTTCTACCAAGATCCATCTAACATCAGATACAATATCCCTAGTACAACGACCCCTTCTAGCCCAGCCTGAACTTCTGGCAGTTCTCTGTTGATGTGCTGATCCAGTCATTTTTGGATAATGTTCAGTAACATATGATTTAAAAAAAATAGTCTTGAGGACCTAATGAGAATTCTACTCTGGCATACAGGATAGCTTTAAGTTAGAATGGACTTTAATGCAAGTGTTTTGGTTTCTTTATTGTTGTTTAATTAAAAACCTCCAGAATACCCTTGAGGGTTGATGCCAATGAAATGTATTTCAGCCAAGGCATAAAGACTGGTGCTTGCTTGACATGATAGCGCTGACTTTAGGACTACAGATTCCTGACGCAATGAATCATGCCTATCAAATCAGGATACTGTTACGGTTAGTATTGTATATTAATGAGACAATGAAATTACCATATGTGTTGTAAATCCAAACCACTAGGATATTAACGTGGCAGGTTTATGGTTTAGTCCACCAGCAACTCTGCTGGAGAATAAAGAACACGCTTTCCTGGGAAAAACGTTCGACTCTGAAAATCTTATGGAAAATTGTCACAAGCTAGAATTGACTGGCCAGGAGTGAGGCTCTTTTGTTTCCTTGGTGTATGTTTAATAAATTCGAGAGAACAGTCAGTTGAAGTTGTATGAGGGATACAGAAGAGCTGATATCATGTCAATGAGATTTCTGGGGGCTGGGGAGCTATGGCCCGTATTAAATGTGGCCATGTACTCCCACAGTTTTACATCTTGTTCTTACCTCGGGCTTGGCCTCTCTGGACTTGAGCCTGCATTAGGGACAACTTTGGACTTGACAGCAACTGAAGAAGCCAGCGGCCCAAGATCCTGCCTGGCTGGCTTTGACTCAGGTTTGCCAGCACCTTCCCCTGCATCCTAATACACTGTTCTTGGGCTTGTTAACCTCTACAAGCGGAAGCAAACTATTTCTGTCTTTAAAAAGCTTTCCTACAGGATGGCTATCTCTGTCTTCACACACACACACACACACACACACACACCACGGCAAAAAGAACAAATATATATATTTGTGTGTCTTGGTGAAAGAGTGCAACCAGAAACCAGGGTGTTTCTTGGAGTCAAAGATGGTGAATTTTCGTCTCACAGCCTTGTACATATCAAGGATGATAAGATGCATGATAGGACAGAGTTCAGATCTGATTTCATATTGTTGCAATGAGTTGTACTTGATTCGATTGCACTTAACAAAATCAAATATATATGTGAGCATGTATGCTTAATGGATTTTTTCCTGTCTAGATAACCTAGGCTAAGAAGCCTTTTTAAATTTTCATGGAATTCTTAAACTGCAAAATACATCAATCCCTAAGGGAGCTCTGGTGGCCTAGCGGCAAGAAGCTGCACTGCAGTCCCAGAGGTGCATGGTTCAAATCCACCAGATGCTCTGCTGGAGAAGGAGGGACAATCTCCTTCTGTACCAGTCAGATCTGATTTGATGGTATGCACACAAACGAAATAATAAACATAAAATAAATTAAAAAAATACATCAATCCCTGTGTGATGGTAGCACAACCTTTGGGACACGGTGATAGAGATAGTACTTTTGGTGAGTTCCAGTGAATGATCAAATATAATGGGGCAGGGAGAGTGAGTATGTCAGGAGTGAAGAGGCTGCAATCCCCAAGCTTACAGAAGATACTCTGAGTGTTATCCTCAAACCAAACCCACTGCCGCTGATCAAAGTCACGACCCACAGTGACTGACTTCAGAACAGAGTAGATGTGTCCAAAGAGCTACTGGGGCTATAAAGCTTCTGAGGAGTAGACTTGCCTTATCCTTCTTCTACAGAGAGGCTGGAGAGTTCAACTGGTGACCTTATAGTTAGCCCCGCAAATCCAAAGTTGAGAGCTTTGCTTCTCTCCCATCTTGTGTTCATCATCCAGTGGAAGCATCTAGAAAACCTCAGCAAGCTAGGCAGCGCTCAAAAGTGAGGCTGTCCTGTTGGCTTCTAAACGTGTAGCTGTTCCACGGAGTCTTGGACTTCTTGGCCATGTGGTGGGGTCTAAGCTAACTCCAGGTACTATGATCACAATGTCAGAACTGAATAGCGATGGCAGACGAGGATTTTGCTATATAATAAAGCTCTGACCTCCCACCCCATATTTATATTGAGGAAAATAAAATAAGATACTAAGTAGTTACTAGCAAATTATGGAGAAATCACTCTTGTGGATGAGGGAAGAACATATACAAAGGCCAGTGGTAGCAAGTTCTTGGGGGAGAACCTGAGGAGTTGAAAAAAAGGTCTGTACGTAGGAGTGTAAACAGCTAATGGGAGGGTTTTAAAAGACGTGGGGTTTGGAGGTGAGGCAGAGGGTGGGCCATTGTTTTGGACTGGGGGATAAGGACACTTTCCGCAGCAAAAGCTACCATGTAGACAACTCTGCAGTGGTATTGACATCTGCCCCAGAGCCTGCTGTGCTCACTTGGGAAGGAGGCCCAGTAATCAGGAGTAAGTTTGTGTATCAAAATCGTTACTTTGAAATTCTAGAAAATATCTTGTGATTTTACATGGAAAATAAGGGAGCAAAGGAAGAACCTGGAGAAGTCGTTATCTCTGCTATGTGGCCCACATCCCAATTTTGTGCCAGGAGAATATGATTGCAGCAGTGGAGATGGTCAGAGACTGAGGTCTACAAAATTGGCTTCAAGTTCCTTTTAACCTGCATGCCAGTGGGATGACCTTGGATAAATAAGCTGACATTTCCAAACCTCAGTTTCCTCATCTTTCAAAAGGGAAAGAGTACTAGCTCCTGTCTTATAAGGAGTTTATTCGTATCAAGTGAAGTGCATGGTTCAAGGAAGTCAGTTGACTAATTGGTGGACACATGGTACTCACATACAATCAGACTTCACCAAGATATGCATTTACTAGCTGAGAAAGCTTTTGTAATAAACCGAGAGCTGTGTACTGCTAGGAGGAAACAGCATGTATTGTACTTCCCTTCTCCATTTGGACAGCACGGCTGATCCCATTACAGCCTGTGCAAACACTGATCGATCCTAGTGCCCTCCTTTCTTAGTTCCTCCTCTGTGTCTGCCTCTCTGATAACCACCACATCACATCAAGCCATGGGTTTGCTTTTTTGTTTTGTTTTGGCTGAGGGTTTGGTTTATTGGTTTCTTGGTGATTTTTTATTTCCTTTTTAAAAAAAATGCCTTACATCCAAAGTTATTTAGTGACAAGAAGTTCCATTGCCAACCCAAAGGCAGACAGTTCAAATCCACCAACTGCTCTGTGACATGAGGCAATCCTCAAGCGAATTACAACCTCTGAAAAGTGTGTTTATCATCATAATAAATAATACATATATATGCTTCTATTTGTTACATTAATGAATCTGCTTTCCACATTGGGGAAATAGTATTAAGCTCGCTTTTTATACCATTAAAGGCCCTCGGAGGGCAGTGCATGCTGTACTGCTAACAGAATGGTCAGTGGGTTGAATTTATTATGGAAGAGCTATGAGTAATCTCCTCTCTTGATATTTTAAAGTCTCAGAAATCTGATGGGCCGGCCTATCAGAATCAATTCAGTGGGCAGTGGGTTTGGTTTTTATTATCTACCAAAAGACCTGGTGATTCAGTGTGGAATGTGTTAGTCTGCTATCTGAAAGGTCAGTTTCAAATCCACGAGTTATTACATAGCAGAAAGCCTGGAGGACTCTTGCAAAGATCTCCAGACTTGGAACCCAATGGAGGATTACCACGAGATAAAATTATCTTAGCAACAGTGGCACTGGAAGGAGGGGTCTATTATCCACTCATGAATTACAGCCAAGGTAAAGGGTGGAAACAGACACACTTGAGGCTAACATAATGCAATTCATTTCTCCTGTCAAAGTTGTTCCTGGTGAAAATCATCTAGTCAAGATTCATCCACTTGACTCTGACTCACAGTAACCCTACATCAAGTCTCTGAGGCTCTTCTTCTGAGAAGTCACTCATGAAATCAAGTTTGTGCTGACAATAGGTGGGCAGTACCACTTCATAGGCGATGCTGAGTTCCTACAAATACCTCGATAGGTTTTCTTAACAGTGTCTTTTGACTTTTGTTGCTGTTATTAGGTGCTGCCAAGATGAATACGACTCAGAGTGACCTTATAAACAATGGATCTGAGCTCTGCCCTAACTTATGCCATCCTCATCATCTCTGACATACTTGAACCCATTGCAACAGTCACTGTGTCAAATCCCATTGAGGCTCTTCATCAGAGCTCCCAGAACGAGACAGATAAGGAAGCAGGACTGACCATCCACCTCTGAAATAAGCAGCTTTCAAAAACCGTATAAGCAATAGTGGAACACTGGTAGATACAGCGCTAGAGGTATAACGCAGATTGGAAGTCATTCAAAATGAGAAACAGCTGTGAGCATTTGTATATAATTGGAAGGTGGAATGCATGAAGTATAAAGCTAGCATAACTGAATATTGTAAAAGTTGAGATGAAATGTATAAAGATTGGCATTCTGGGCATTAGTGAGCAGAGCTTGGCTGCATCAGCTATTTTGAATCAGACAATCATA
The DNA here is from genome assembly GCF_000299155.1 of Elephantulus edwardii. Lineage (NCBI taxonomy): Eukaryota > Metazoa > Chordata > Mammalia > Macroscelidea > Macroscelididae > Elephantulus > Elephantulus edwardii. The sequence continues at coordinate 456,915 of NW_006399862.1, forward strand.
TTATCTATTTTGCCAGGAATGAATAACTGAGAGAGAGTGGTGTTGCTTTTCAAGTCAAAAGGACAATCTCAAGATTCATCCTGAAATAAAATGCTGTGAGTGAAAGGATACTGTCCATACACATACAAGCGGAAACCGTCAATACAACTATTATTCAAATCTATGCACCAACAACTAAAGCGAGAAAACTGAGGAATTTGCCTAATTTTTGTGGTCTGACATTGCCTGAACATGCAATAAAGACACATTAATAACAATTGGTGACTGGAATGTGAAAGCTGGAAACAAAAACTGGTAGTCTTCTGACCATAAGTTTGTTTCGCTCCAATGGTTTCATGGCAACGTGAACATAACGGACTGGAACTAGAAGAGGGAAATAGCAGGGTCCACAGGAATGGCAGATTCATATAATATCTTATGATCCACAGACAGAAACAAACCACACAAGAATACGCCATGTGACCGCCTACCACGCAGTACCTCACTGTTCCTTTGATAACTCTTTCAGACAGTATTTTAAGCTCTCTCTTATGTGGTATGCATTTGTCCTGCTCATGCAGTTCACAAAGTGTTGGCAAAACCAGTTTCTTAAATGTTATCTTTCAATTTGTGTGGGAATAAATGAAGCAGAGAAGGAGACAGGGAACTGCTTTACCAGTGACTAGCACCAGAAAGAAACAAATGGCTATTGACTGATGGACAGTTTACAGAGGGAGCCAATGACAAGATGATGGAAACATCTGCCCCCCACATCTCGTTCTATCGAATGAATGGAACTATGCTTTGGTGATGCTGTGTTTATACTTGGGGAACCATGCACGTGAGGGGTACCTGATGTTACTTCTACAAATATTTCTAGCAAATAGCCAGCTGTGTTTGGACCTCAAGAAGCTATTTATTATTTTAACTGCTTGGAAGGAAGCAGAGAAGCCTGCATGCTTTGCCTGCATCATACAACCCCACTCATAACACCCGGTGTGGATATAGCAGAACTCTCTCAGCGAGGGACATTCTTTCCAACTTCAAATGTTGATGAGGCCCTTTGCTTGTTTCTAGAATAGCCCATGCAGTGAGCCTAGCCTAAATAACTTTCTAAAACATTACCTCAGTGGAGCCTGTCAATACATTCTTTTACATCTGCCCACCTTTTAAACTCGCATGTTATGCTTACTTTATCCTAACCAACTTCCCCTGGCAGAATAGAAAAAAAAATCTTTGCCTCATAGAATAGTAAAATGAACCTCATTGTTTAAGTAGTCAGCTGATACAAACCATATAGGTAAGACCATGTGTAAGGCAGTTAGTCTGAGGTATTATAGAAAGAATTTTCTGATAATTAAAACATCATTCTTTAATTTGTTTGTTCAGCTAAAATTGTAGATTAGCACATAGTGAGACACACCTAATTACATCTATTTCTCTTCATTTCTTTGTTCCAGCATACTTTTCTAGCTCAGTCTCTGCCCATGTCCTTAAATCCTCCTTTATCTCTTACTATACTTTATTGGTGAGCAAATACGTAAGTGGAATGCACATTTCAACACTGAGAAAAGCATGTTCCTGAGTCATCTAATTTCCTTCTTTTCCCCATCTGTTGAACAATTGATTTGGCTGCACTTGCTCATTTTATCAGGGTATTTAATAGTATGCTTGCATTAAAACCTGAATACAGTAACTATGATAAAACTGTGAAAAAAATGAAGAGTAAACAGCAAGAAAAATTTTCCCCTCCCCATTTAATTATTTATATCAGGTCCATAATGATGCTATTTCATTCCATCTTTAAAACAATAGTAGGAAGAATGTTTTGTAAATAACTGATATTTGAAAGAAACATTTAAAGTAGCAAAAGAGCTTATTTAATCACATGGATCAAGCAAGTTACACGGGAAAGTTTGCGATGCAATTTATTCTGTTCTGTTTGTGTTATTCTGTACTACTTTTATTCTATAGATATCATGGCATATTTCATTTTAGACTAAGGTGTTGTATTTAAATATAACTTGAAGACATTGCCTCTGTAGTCTTATTAATGGTACAATAAAATATCACATACTTCAGTCTCTATCAAAAAGGGAGAAACAAAGAGTTAGAGATGAGAGTTTTAAGAATCAATTAAAATTAAGAGTGATGCAATTATTTTCCTGTGGTAGTGAATAATCAATACTAAAGTTTGAAACAAATAGATATGAACAAAACCACAGGAAAATATTTGTTGATTTTAATTGTTATCTATCTTAATTGCTAGAATGAATGGAGGTACAGATTCAAGTATTATTAGGATAAAAACCAAAACTGAATAAACCTCAAGATTGTCAGTACTTTGTTTAAAAGAAGAGGAACATCTTACTTCTCTGCCTTCTGAAATACCAACAAGTAAATCTTGAAAGGTTGTACTCATTCCTAAGTCCCAGCATAAATTTCAAGATGTTAGAGTTTGATACAGATATAGAATTAACGTAAAATTATACTATTCACAAATATGAATATTGAAGAGCCCTTGAACACATAGAAATTACCAAAGCTCCATTGTAAATACCTGGAAGTGATGATATGGTTGTTTTTGTGTGTCGTTGTGCGGGAAATGATGCTTGGGTTATACTCTTGCAGGGTTTTTTAGAGGTAATAAATCACCCAGAAGGATGCTGTGTATACTTCTGGTGGATTTGAACCATGTGCCTTTGGTATTGCAGTGCAACTTCTTACCATGAGACTGCCAGAGTATCTTTGTGACACAGTATAACAATTCTTAATGACTCATACACTAGGCACGATCAAATTTAAAAAGCATACTTTATAATGGACAAGAAAATATTCCTCCAGGGACCATTTTGAAAGGACATTTAAAATATGTTAAAATATGTTTGAAATATGTTCATTATTATAGACTAGCTTGATCATTTGTACCCATTTTCATCAACGTTCCTTTCAACTGTTTCTGTTCCAACATTGGAGTTTATACAAGAGGTGACTCTCCTTGATATCTCTGACTAATATAGAAAGAAAGTGTCAAATCACTTTACAAGGTGAGACGGAGATCAATAGCAAACGTCGCCAGCATATCTAGACCTCATCTCTAACTCACCCAGAATTCATATTCTTGGGTTCATCTTTAAGGCTTTTTTCGGATTTTAAAATATAAATTCATATTGGATGACTTACCCTGAATATACCTAGAGTTGAGCACTCAAATTACTGGAATTTTTGCACCCTTGTCAATCAATACTAAACCATCTGTAGGTTTCCTCTTAGTCACATCCCTTTCTGCAGACTTTGCTTTTGTTTTTAACTTTTGCCGTCAATAGCATCTAATGGTCTCTCCGCTTGTTTCAGCGATAACAAACAACCTCCCCCCCAAAAACAAAATGCAACAACAGACTAACAAGCCTTTTCACTGACCACATGTTATTAACTAGACTATTTCTATGTGCTGGGATGATATAGATTTGCCATCTCTTGTGCCTTTAAGGAGTTCAAAAATATAAACGGTGAACTAATAGGAGGAAACAGAACATAGATTCATGCTGACTTCTTAAACGAATAGAACTCCAAAAGGACATGCACTAAAAACTTTCAGTTTGGTCTTTTTTATTTCAATTGTGGAATATGCAGAATCTAGAAGAAATTGCCATGAAATTTTGCAGACAGTTTCTGTCTCCTTAGAAATTACTTCTCTTCAGGCAAGAAATAGGTACCTTTTATTCTAAGCAAACTCCCAAAAGGGATTGTCTTATTTTGTGAGTATAAACAAGTAAACACATTGTGCTTTCCAAAGTCATCATTTCCCTAAATCCATATGTGTGAAGTTTGCAAATGAACGCTTCTGTTGAGTAAATTAGATTGGATGTATCTTCCAAAAGAATATGAGTCCAGATTTTTCTTCATGTTCTCTTGAAAAGAAATATTACTTTTACTCTTGCATTTTGATCACCTTATGTTTTTTTAATTCTGCATTTTCTTTTTCTTGTGGAATTATGCATAGCTTTTTTAAAGCACTTGTTTGTCTTGAAGAACAAAGCTGGAAGGACTTAGAGAAAGGTTTTATGGCTACAGAGAAGAGGCTAAGTAAAGGACTAGAGTGAGTGGATGCTGAAATTGGACTATTGCTTTCTTGTGTGATTGTCTTTTAGGCCAGGGGTCAATATCCCAACACCAGCAGTGGGAGTACAGCTTTCCTGAAGGAAATGATCTTTCTCACAGTCAATAAGTCTAGGAAGAGTTCAAACATGGGACAGGAAATAAAAATTGAGTAGTAGCTTCTTAAATTGAAAGGGGAAACCAACCTTCTTTTGTTATTTTAGCTCTCAAAGTTCAATAAACCCTGATTTTCACATGTTGATAGACAAGGTGTAGGTGCTCAGATTGTGGGAGGAAAGATTTAGGATTTCTAGAGTTCAGCATTTCACTACATTAATAGGCCACTTAAAAAAATGACTCACTTCTGATTAACAAAGAGCATGGAAGTGCCGTCATTGGTGTCACCCCTGAAAGTTGATTGCAACGTGGACAATTGATTGTTTTAGACTTTTATAAAAATAAAATCATAGATTTGATGTCAATAAAGCTATTTCTGATATGGGTATTTGTTCTCTACATACTAAGTTGAAATATTTTTTGAAGTCTCTAAATTGCGTGGAAAACTGCCCATCTTGTTTTCCAAGGATCCACTGGTCAATCCACACCATCAGGGAGTCTCCAGCTTGGGGGTAACAGTGTAACTCCGTACAAATTAATTACACCAACCAGAGTTCTATAAGATAAATGGCTAATGGTGAACTTTTGCTCACATTTCTTATTTCCATCTAAGTCCTTTTGAAATTCTTTTCTTATGTGGCTACAAGTAATCAAAATTAGACTTACTGAAAAAAGAGAATGAAGCTTGAAGAGACATTAGCTTCCAAAATGGAGAGAAGGAAAATGGGAAATATGCGTGTATTTATATAATTTTCATAACGTAATGGTCATATACTTCTAAACTGCTCTGAACAAATTCTACTTTAAACATTTTTCTTAATCCTAGTTTTAAGACCCACTACAGCTCTATCAAGTCTATGTTTCCCTAAAAACCAAGTTCTATGACATTTTCATGACAATTATTTTAAATTAGTCAGCCTTCAATTAATAAACTAATTCAATCTCAGAGCTTCAGTCCCGGTAAAGTCATACCCTATAGAACAATAAATTCAGTTATTTCTTTTCTTAGATGACCCATAAATCCAGATCATTCCCAGTATTGCCAACTAAGATTAGGACTGCCGTTGTTTCCTGTGTTACTATACAATTGTCTAATTTATCTTCCTGCTATCTGGGTCTGTAACATCCAACTCAAGCTCCATCTGTAGCTGGAGATATCATGGGGTTCATCCATAGACAAACATGGGCTGGATGATGACACTGTCTGAGCTGGCTCAGGATTCGTCCCTTTTTCTGACCTCAAGTTTGTTTAAAAACTCAAGAATTCACCTCCATTTGCAAACTTTTCTTAAGAAATATTTTTATCGTGCAGGGACTTTTTAAAAGGGATACATGATTAGGTATTATGGTTGTTATGACAGGCGTCCAGAATGAAGGCAGCATAGTGGAGCAGAATTGGAGGGAGGGATTGTGTAACAATGCAAGAATTTTTCTTTTACTTTTCAAAGAGAAGAGTGAATTGGGGAAGGGGGAGGAATAAGCAGGGAGAAAAGTACAGCGATGAATGAATGACTAGAAATCAAAAGTCTCTGTAAACTATGCCATCTTCTTTTCTATGAATCAGGGTGAAGTCTCTCTCAGGGAGAAGTGATGGGGAATGGCAAAGGACACACTGACAAAGGAGATTAATCAGAACTGGCTTTGACAAGCACTGTGGCAGTTGGATAATTAAAACAGACATTCGGGGGTGGGGGGAAAGAAGAACAAACTGGGGAGGAGGGTAGAGAAAGCAATGCAACAATGAAGGAATGAAAACCCCAAATCCCTGTAAACATTCATTAAAACTAATAAAATTTAATAATAATAAAAAAAGAAAGATTAAAAAAAAGTCTCTGCAAACTTTCATTAAAATTAATTAAAAAATATTCTAAAAAATCACAACAAACCATAACAACATATTTGAGACTTTCTGGTTCACTAGTGATAATATTTACTGTTATATTTTTATAGCCACATAGATGCCAAAAAAAAAAACACATTAAAGAAATTCCAAGTCAAAAATCAACCTCTTGATTTCTCTAGTCGTGCAAACATATATCTTTGAGCCCATCATATAGTGGCAAAAATAGAAAACAAAACAAAACAAAAAAACAAAAAACAAAAGCAGAAGAATACCAAACATCTTTTTAGGCTTCTCCAGATCCATTGTACCATCACATATCTGCTAATTTAGCATGACAAAATCACACTTCCCTTTACCCTACAATCCATATCTTATTGATTATCAATACCTGTCAGTTCTGTCTTCAAAATATTTCTACAAGATATCCGTCTCTTAACGCTCCATCAGCACCATGTCATACTTGTATAATGTATGTATACAATTGTCTCCTGGTTTATTACCTTACTTCCCCTCTTACCCAGTCTTTATTTACTCAGAAAGCATATGCTGTTTTTCTAACAAGCAAATCAGCTCACGACTCTCATCAAAATGCTGTAGTGATTTACTATTGGAGACATGACAAAATTCATGCTTATTGCCACATTTTTTTAAAACGGTACACAATAGAAGTATGCTCTTTCTTATGACTCCTCTGGTTAGTCCTTCTACTCAAGTTAGGGAGCTCTGGCGGCCACATGGTTATGGAGCCAAGCTGCCAACTCAGTCCTCAAGCTGCTCATCAGGAGAGAGGTGGGCAATCTCTTCCTGCTGACACTCTGGGAGGGAGGGTCTCAGCCATGAGTTGATTTGGAAAGAACAATAATGAGTTGTTTTTATTTTTTTCCACCTATGTCCAAGAAAACA
>NW_006399862.1:464104-476993 GCF_000299155.1 Elephantulus edwardii
GCTATGAGTCACAAATGACTCGACGGCACCTAGCAACAATGTCCTGTTCATTTTATTCCCATTTCTTATACACGCCCCCTCCCCAATTTCCCTGCTTCATAATGATTTTACTTGTTAGTCTATTTCACTGTTGTTTGTTGGTGCTGATGTTTTGCTGTCTATTGACTGGAAGAGCTCTCTTGCCAGATGATTGCCCGGTCAATCTCTTGTGTTCTCCACAGATAAAACTTTCCTGTTCAAACTTTTCAAATTAAAGTTTGCAGCCACCGTTTTTTTACTTTGATAATTACCAAAGAATATCCTAGTACTCACACAATTATTTTTTTATGTAGCTCATAGACTATGGGAAACACAACACTCTACTATAATATTTCTATTTATTACAGTTTATCTATATAAGTTCATAGGTTGCAAACAATGTTCTTTTCACCAGTGTATCTTCAATCTGTTACTAAATGAGACAATTCATAACCGAGTCACTCTTATAAAGTTTCTTTGGATTCTCGTGTTAAATTCTCTCTGTAAATCCATTGCCGTAGACTCTGTTCTGACTTAAGGTAGCAATATAAGATAGGGTACAAATGCTACTTTTGCTTTCAAATGCTGTAAGCTTTTTTTGAAATGGGCACATTTTCCTCCCATGGAACAACTGGTGGGTTCCAACATCAACATTTTGTTTAGCAGTCAAATGCCTCAACCACAACATCACCAACATATCTTTATTTCTACTACAAGTGCACATTTAACTCAAGGTCAAATCTTTTCAGCCAAGGCTGTACAGATTATCATGTTTCTTCTTAAAGGTAATACGAACAAGTAAGCCACAAACAAGAAGATGATGAGCATCACATGGTATTTTAAGTGACTACTTTCAACAATTATTATTAGGTGCCATTGAATGGAATAGCAACCCAATGGACAACAGATCTGAAACCTGTCCTGTTCTGTGCCATCTTCACAATTTCTGACACACGAGAGACCATTGCAGCAGTCACTCAATGCAGCTGGTTCAGTTTCTTCCTGTCTTTCATTGATCTCTCACCTTCCCAAACATGATGTCTCTCTCCAAGAAATGGTCTCTTCCAGGAACATACCTGAAGTAGGTGAGACAAAGATATATTATCTTTGCTTCCAAGGAGGACGCTGGCTGGACGTTCTCCCAAACATACCTGCTTGTTCTTTTCACAGTCCATGGGATATCCAGCACTCTTCTCCAACACCAGAGTTCAAATACATCAATTCTTCTGTCATGTTATTCACTGTCCAGCTCTCAGCTTTTAGCAAATGATTTTTAAGACCATGTTCTGAATCAGGCACACCTTAGTCCTTAAGTTGACATCATTGCTTCTCAATAATTTGGAGATGTCCCTGACTGTATATGCTTTCTCAGGGTAATATATCTCCTGATCTCCAGACTACTGGTACCAAGGGTGTTGATTGTGGATCCAAGTAGCATGAAATAGTTGACATAGCAATCTTTTTTCTCCATTTATCATGATGTTGCCTATTGGTTTGGTAAGAAGAAGCTTTTTTTTCTTGATTTAGAGATGCATGTTGTATTGCACGCTATGATCCATGAGAATACTAACTTCCAATATGGGCTCAACATCTAATACTATAACTATCTGTGTTCCTTTACTGTTTTCAGAGGCCAGATGTTTAAGTAGATTGCCAATTCTGTTTCCTAGTCTGTTCTAATCTGGGATTCCTACTAACACCTATCCACCATGGATGACCCTTGTGGCATTTGACATACTAATGGCATAGCTCTCAGCATATACCAGCAACCTAAACATTTCTTCAGTACAGTAAGTTTGCAGGCAAATGCTGTACTAATTAGAACAATGAATTTCCTCAGTAAAACAAGTGGACAAATTAGTACTGCGGCAACTGAGGTCACTGCAAAAGCAATATGGGGGAAAACTAAACGAGATAAAAATGCTTCTAAGCATCCTGCATGATCCAAATTCATGTTGTTCCTTGTTAACGGTAAATTATTCATTGATTTTCAAGTGCTCAAATGGGCATGGCCCCTACACCCCTGTGTTAATGAAGAATTGACTGTATCAAGAGGTCCAGTTTACTCAATAACCAGCATGAATTGGACAAGTGATATAGATCTTGCCAGCAGTGAGTTTGCTGAGTCAATCTGTGTCTCCTAACCACCATAACAGACTGCAACTTAATGAACTGTTTGTTTGACCAAGGACATAAGATAATAATATAAAAGGTGGCCCAATTTTGAACTGGCATATTCAAAAACAGCCAAAGACATTGTCAAAAGATACTTGTGAATAATCAGTAATTATAATTAAGAAAAAACCAAAAGTTGAAGTAAAAGAATATTGTGCAGAAAGTATCCTCATTACATTTTTAATGGAATTTGCTATTTCCTACACTGTTTCCAGAAAAGCAAATGCTCATTTTGAATCCTGTTAGCATGATAGAGCAATGTTTATTGAGAACAAAACAATTCTGAATATATTTAAGGAAAATGTTGGATTCAAGCAGATACATAAACAAACAGGCAAGATGAACAGATATGGGTAAGTGAAAGGGCCACAGGACTATATATATATATATACATTTGATAGGTGATCTTTCCATGGTTGTATTTGCATGTGGTGCAAATATATTCACATGTATATTAGAACAAAAAAAGGGGCAAGGTGATGGGAACTTTTTGAACATAACTAAAACCTATGAAAAACCTCAAAACCAAAGTCCAAGGATAATTATCAATTGGCATAAAATAACCCACAAAGATAGTTTTGTTAACCTAGTGGTGAGTAGCAATCATGGTTGTCGTTGTTGTTGTTGTCGTCAGTTGCTTTTGAGTACAACACAAAGCGACCCCAGGAACAACAAGTCTGAACCCTGCCCCGTGCCATCCCTAAAATCCTAATACACTAGAACCCATTGAGGAAGTCAGTGAGTTGATCCACCTAGTTGAATGTCTTCCTATCCTTTGCAGACACCTCTGCCTTTGCAAACATGATACTCCTCTCCAAGGAATAGCCTCTCCAAGCAACATGCTCTCAGTATGTGATGCGAAGCTTTATCATTTTTGCCTCCAAGGAGAACGTTAGTTGCAATTCCTTTAAGATGCATTTTTGTTCTTTTATCAGTGAATGGGATATTTACTACTCTTCTCCAACACCATGGCCCAAAGGCATCACTTATTCTTCTGTCACCTTTATTCATTGTCATTCTCTCAGACGTATAACCAGTGATCAGAAAGACCGAGTCCTGGATCAGACTCGTCTCAAGTCCTCAAATTTACACCATTGCTCCTCAATAATTTGGAGAGATCCGTGACTGCAGACTTTCCCAGTGAAATGCATCTCCTGATTTCCTGACTGTCGATCTAGGGTGCTGGTTGTGAATTCGAGTAACATGAAGTTTTTGACAATTTGAGTCTTTTCCCCATTCATTATGATGTTGTATATTGGTCCAGTGGTAAGACTTTTTGTTTTCTTGACACTGAAATGCAGTCTATATTGAAGGCCATATTTTTTGATCTTCTGCATAATAAGTGCTTCAAGTCCTCCTTACTTTCAGCAAGCAAGAACGTGTGATAGGCATAATGGGTCTTATTAAATGAGTATTCCTCTAATCTTAATACCAAATTCATCTACAGAGAGTCCAAATCCTCCAATAATTTGCTATGAACAATAGAACACACATAAAGTAGATAAAGTATATACGGCACCGAGGCTGAGTTCTTGAATTTGGGAACACAGAAGAGAAGGGATAGTTGTAAGCAGACACTTACTTCTTACACATACACTTAATAATTGCAGCAAAGAATGTGAGAAGCATGAATGAAGGAAAACTGGACACTGTTAAGAAAGAAATGGAACACATAAATATTGACAAACTAGGTACATTTCTCATTTCTCATACTAGAGAAATGAGATGGGTTGACATGGATATTTTGATTTAGATAATTATATGATCTATTATGCCAAAGATGAAAAAATATGAAGAAAAATGAGGTTGCTTTCATAGTTAAAAAATGTAATTTCTAGATCCATCTTCAAACAGACAAAATGTTATGAGTGACAGAATAACATCAGTATGCACACAAGGAAGTCCAGCAAATACCACTATCATTCAAACATATGCTCCAAAAATCAGGGCCAGAGAGGAGAAAATAGAAGATTTCTACCAACTTTTGCAATCAGAAATTAATCGGACATGTAACTAAGATGCATTAATAATAATGGGTGACTGGAATCCAAAAGTTGGGAACAGGAAAGAAGAAGTAAGAAAACATGGACTTGGTGACAGAAATGAGGCTGGGGTTGAACGATACAATTATGTATAATCAGTGATTTATTCATTGTAAATATCTTTTATAAGAAACATAAATTATGACTATGCACGTGAAATTCACCTGATGGCAGACACAGGAATCAGATCAATTACTATGTGGAAAGAATCATTGGAGATGTCTAATATCAGCTGTAAAAACTAGGCCAGGTGTTGATTATGGAATAGAGCATCAACTATTAATATGCATGCTCAATAAAACCTAAAGAAGGTTGTAACAAATCCACAAAAACCAAAATTTGATCTTCAGTATACCCTACTTGAATTTAAAAATCATCTCAGAAACAGGTTTGAGAGCTTGAATAATAATGACCGATGAGTTTTCGATATCAAGAATATTAACCATGAAGAAAGCAAAATGTCATTACAAGAAGAGAGGAGGAAGAAAAGATAAAAGTGGATATCAGAAAAGAACCTGAATACTGCAACAGAGTACCAAAACCAAAGTAAAGGAAGATCAAGAAGTTAAGGGGCTAAACAGAGATTTCAAAGGGAAGTTTGGGAAGAATAAAAAAAGTGTAATGGAATGTGCAAAAAACAGCTGGCGTTGGGAAATCAAAAGGGTCAAAATCCCTTGGTGTTTCTTAAACTGAAGACCCCAGATAAGGCAGATTGACATAGTAACTTGGTTAATGGGGGTATGTATATTTGAGCCAGTGAATATAGTTCAGGACAGGTAGAGTTTAGAGCTATTGTACATAGGGTCACTATGAGTTGAAGGCAACTCAATGGCACATAACAACACATATTGAATAGGTATGGACAGAGGCTAGAACCCTGAAACTCCCTTTTGTTAATTTTAAACCATGTAGTGTTCTGTGTTTGCACAATAGCCTCTTAGTGTAGGTACAAGTTTCACATAAACACAATTAATTGCTCTGGGATTCCCAATGTGCTCGAAGGTTACCCATAACTTCTTATGATGCAGAGTCAAACTCTCGGAACAGATATAGTATTAGAGATAAAGCCCGGTTTGGAAGTCAATCAAAATGGGGATAAGTGGCTGACATTTTTTTAATAATTGGAACACGGAATAAATGAAGCATGAATGTTGGGAAAGTAGAAGTTGTGAAAAATGAAATGGAATGCATTAACATCATCATTCTAGGCACTAGTGAGAAGAGTTTCTAGCTTTGGCCCCTTTGAATCACATGGTGTACTATGCTGGGAATGAAAAAGAGAAGTATGGTGGTAGATTTAGAGCAAAAAAAGTCAATTTTTACTTCTATTCTGAAGTACAATGTGGTGAGTGATAGAATATCATCCATACGCATACAAGGAAGACCTGTGAGTAAGACTATTATTCGAATATACACAGCTAAAGCTAAAGGCGATGAGGAGAAAATTGGAAATTTTTACCAAAACTTATAGACTGAAATGAACTAAACATACAATTGCGATGTGTTCATGATAATTAGCAACTGGAATTCAAAAGTAGGAAACAATGAAGAAGGGATGACAGTTGGAAAGTATGGGCTTGGTGACAGGAATGAGACTGGAAATAGAATGATCACATTTTCTATGGTCAATGATTTATTCATTGCAAATACATTTAAAAAACACAAATGATGACATTATACACGAACTTCACCTCATGGACTGCATAGCAATTAGACTGACTGTTTCTTTGAAAGAATCCTTGCTACCAAATATGGAAAGTTCTTATTCCATGCACATTGTTTATATGTAGTTAATTAATTTAAATATGCATAAATGTTAGTAAACTCGCTTTCCATTTTCCCCATTCCTTCAGTATGTAAAGGAATCAAACTAACATTTTTATATATAAATAACTTGGAAAATATTTTTTTCACTAGCTAGACAGTTGAAACATGCATGTATGATGGATAACAATGCATCCTTTTCAAATCTGTCCTAAGACAACATTCCGGATGGACATACTACTCATAGTTTTTCTGATAACCTTATTTCTATTGTTGTATACTTTCAAGTTGGATCCATAGCCGATCATCCAAAGGGTTATCAGAAGCACTAAGTCACACAGGATGAGGCTGTCCATTCTTTTCCAATAGAACAGCTGGTGGATTCAAACTATGTGCCTTTGGGATTGCAGTGCAGCTTCTTACCACTCTGCCACCAGCGCTTGCTAGCTTTGGGGTCATTAGAGGAAGGACAGTGATCACTAATATGGATTGCTGCATGCACATCTCATGTGTGGAAGAACAGAACACATTACAAAGCAATAAAGTAGCTTTCATTACTTACATGAATCAGAGAACAAGCAATGGTAAAGGTGCATTATGAGCATCCCTACCTCAAAAGCTATGCAGGCAGATAATATGATTCTTCTTGGCATTCTCCAATCTGTCCCATGAATGACAGTCTTAAATGAGACCTTTTCTGCTGTCAGTCTTCTTCTGGCCAGGCAGGTCCACTTGAGAAGACTGTAAACTTATGGTATGTGTGCTTCTCCCAGTTCATACAGAAAGAGACTAAAAGAAAGTCTTTCCTGCGTTATTTTAAACTCCTAACCTAAGTGACTAATGTAGCTATTTAACTCTAAGCAACATTTTATTGTGTCAGGCCTAAAACTTCCTGAAGAAAGAGTGCGGCTAACTTGGAATTATATCTCTTTAATCTTTTTTATTCTTTTAAATTATTTGTGTGTGTGTGTGTGTGTGCGCGTATTGTCACATCCGATCTGACTAGTATAGGAGGAAATTGTCCCTCCTTCCCTGGCAGAGCATCTGGTGGATTCGAACCATGCACTTCTGGAATTGCAGTGCAGCTTCTTGTCACTAGGCCACCAGAGCTCCCAATTGTATCTCTTTAATCTTGCTAAGAAATATCAGACAACATGGTATGGTCAGAGATTTTGTTCAGAGTCTAAAGATGAATCAAGAACAGAAATGGAAACAGAAGGATGTAGTCCAGCATATGATAGAATGGCCAGTGCCACTTGCTTCTATGTTATACTAATTATTACATATCTGATATCACCTCTGCTAGGCTCCATGAATTAATCTCCTTGGCCTAGTGCCTGGCAATTTGGGTTGTTGACCAAAAGATGGGTAGTTCAAACTTCCTACGTTCTCCATGGGAGAAAGATGAGTGATTTCCTTCCAATATGTACAGTGCAATGAAGGATAGCAAAGGGTAGGAACTTATTTGATGGCAGGGAGTAAAGCTGGGTAGAGGGTTCCATTTGGGCCTGTTTGAGTTGATTTTGTGCATCTTCCACCTTTTCTGATATGAACAATAGAATACTCGAGTCAAGATTTGGGAGGAAATTGCTTTTTTTTATCTGATCAGACCACATCAACCTTCTTCAAGTCCTTCAACCTTCTTCCCTACTGCTATAAATGAGTTATCATCTTGACTTGTATTTCATGCAAATCTGCCTATCTGTGCTTTGGTAACCTCACACTTACCTCATCTCCACAGTGATCATTAATTTTAGAAGCTTTATTTCTAATTTCTTTCAGCTTTTACAAATTTTCAGGTGTTTTTTATAATTGTCGTGTTTTTTTCCCCACCAAAAGTATAGAGAAAAATATTCTACCAAACCCTTCCCCTTCATCTAGAATAATTTCTTTTCTTTTCCCCTCTCCCCAAAGGAGCATAGTTTATGTAAATAAATGTTAACACATATTTTTTCCTTTTGTCACACATTGACAGATTCGATACTCTTAGCTAACATTGCAATTCAAAGGCATTGATTCTTCTCTGGTCTTCTTCATTCACTGTCTAACTCTCTGAGAAGCATACAAAGCAATTGAAAAGATCATGGTTTAGTTGGTATAAAGCATGAGGCAAAATGTTTAAAAGGGAAACAAGTAGTGTGGTGGGCAATTGAAAATTAGAACTTATATATTTGGTTTTGATATATTTTTAAAGTGTCACTGAAAGAAACATCAGGAAGGATATTTAAAATTGCTTTTAAAGATATAAATTTGTCTTAGGAGAAACAAAAACTGGATACTTTGATCATATTATCAACACAGTCCAGTCCTTAGGCAAAGGCATCATACTGGGGAAACGAAATAGTCAGCCGAAGAGAAGAGGACCCTATACAAAAGATACCGACAGAGTGACTGTAACAATGGGCTGGGACAATGAGGACGGCAAAGATTGCGAGGGTTAGGGATACACTCAGATCTGCTGTTCATAGCATCACTATCAGTTGTAGTACACTCAAGAGTACCTAACAACATCATTTATACCAGTCATCCACTTTGCCCTGTTTCACCCACAAAAGACACTTTCACACACCTCTTTCTGTCTACGAATATATGGGCATGCATTTTGTCATGTACCCTCTTCCCTTACTCTCTGACATCATGGTCAAACTGTAGGTATATTCTCTTAGATTAATGTAAATGCATTTGTATTCACGCACCAACACTTAGCATGTTTTCCTTAGTCTTCTGAGTGATAATTGCAAGACCTAGACCAGAAAATTTCACACTCTCAGCCCTTACTTCTTTCCTAAATCAACCCCAGGCTACTTACACCCTTCTAAGAGTCATGTAACTCCTCAGTCTCTAATCTCAGATGCATTGTGGCAAGTCTCTGACCAATTCGCTGTCCTCATCTTGTCGGATAAAGCCTGTCACTTCCAGCTCTCCCCTCTGTTACTTTTTCCCCCAGCCATTTGCCTCATGTTTTTCCCTCCTCAAGAATGCCTATGCTCTGGCTAAGCCCCCTTTGCCAGGAGTACTTTATTTCTCCCTTCTCTATTTGGCTAATCCTTGTTCATTATTTACAATCTAAACCTTAGACCTTGTCTCAAATGTCAGTTTCTCTGGATACTGTTGCAGTACTTGCTGAGAAGGACAGATATCTCATTATATTCTCTCAGCATCCTCCCTTATTCTGCATTTAACACCATTGCCCTTTTCATTCTTTTATGTGATTATTTGCTTAGTCTCTTTCACCAATAGAATGCAAACTCTCTGCAAAAATGGGCACTCATTTATTCTAATTTGCCTGTTCTTTCTCAGGAACAACCACATGCCAGACACCTAATAGTTGATCAACGAATAAGTGGTATTCCAGTACAATCTCCTTGATAAACGCCCTAGATTACACTGTTAATTATAAAAATAAACATTGGAAATCAATATTATTATATATTTGCTTTAAAACATTCTGCTAGAGGTGTCACTAACAGCACTGCACTAGAACACGGTGTTGTCCTTAATAATTATCCTTGAAAGGCTCACTCTGCTGAGTTACAACTTGCCCAATATGGAATTAAGTTAGTTACACACTCACACTGAACTAAAAGTGGCTGAAAAGGAATTCAGGTGCATTGTTTACCTGGGAAAACCTAGGATTGCCAAGGAAGCCAGAGGAATTTTGTGACTGAAGTTTGACGATCTGAAAAAAGGCCAATCTAAAGTTTAGACAGAGATGTTTTCTTCAAGAGCGCGTTAAACATCTGGTGCCCCAGCATTAAGGTTGACATTAAGCATGTCAACATCATGTGGAGGCTGGACCATATTTTTTAAAGTTTCCTTACCAACATAAGGAGGTACTTTTGGTTGCTACAATAGTAGAAGAATGTTATGGCTATTTAACATTTAAAATATGGGGGCTAAGGATGTGAAAATTCTGTGTCCTCAAAAGGACCCCTATTGGAGAGCACTGTTAATCATTTGGGTTCTGTCTTCTTCATCTGGATTTTCCAGTAGCAAACACTGTGTTCAATCTGTGGTGAATTATATGTGGGATATGAGATTCAGGTACTTGCCAAAGAATTAGGCACAAACGTGAATAAGTGTAATGCATAAATGTATGAATTCTATTGATCAACAGTAGATAGAATAGGAAGTAATGAGATAGAGCAGAGATGGGAAAGGACACTCCATTATCAGTTGTCAATTGTTGTTGTTGTCGATGTTATGTGCCATCGAGTCACCTGCGACTCATAGCGACCTAATGTATAAGAGCCCTATACGCCGTTCTATCCTGTGCCAACCTAGCCATCTCAAATGTACTCATTCCCACCACTCCACTCACAGAATCAATCCATCTCATTGAGGGGCTTCCTCTCCTGTGCTGCCCCTCCAGTCTCCCAAACATGACGTCCCTCTCCAAGGACCAGTCCCTCCTCACAACATGCCCAAAGTATGTCAGATGAAGCTTCAGGATCCTTGACTCTGAGGAACACTCCGGCTTCACCTTCGCCAGGACAAACCTGTTTGTTCTTCTAGCAGTCATGGTATATTCAACACTCTTCTCCAGCACCACAACTCAAAGGCCTCAATTCTCTTTCTGTCATCCCTAATCCCTGTCCAACTCTCTGATGCACATGCATCAGTTGTCAATAGAGGAGGATAAAAGATGGTAAACCAAGGAGAGTAGAGATACAATCAAAGCAAAAAATCAGAAATAAATTAGATACCAAGGGAAGTTTCAATATCAGTGTCTTGGAATGACCCAGACTATTAAGTGGATTTGGTGAGTAGAACCAAGCCTCTGTGTCATTGCTATTCAGGGCAACAGACGATTGAATGGACCATGAGCAAAAGAGAACACATGTTTACACAACTTGTCAAAAGGATGGGGGGGGAGGGTTGGTGAGGAGAAAAGGAAAACATAATTAGGGTAAAAATCACCTGTCTGTGGTTTTCAGAAAGACCACAAACCAACCAAACACTTCAGTTCAGTGATGGAGTTATTCTTTGTGTCAGACTCAGTACAACAGCTCTGGAGAAGCAAGGATAATCGTATTGATTTTGAAGGGATGTCTGCTTAATTTTTCACAAGGCGTAGATGCCTCAAAAATCAATATCTTTCTGCTGTATCTTTATTCTCCTGAATAAACTGTGTCTGTCGGAGAAACTTGATGCTTAAGCTCAATTGGACTCATAAAACATTTACAGATTCACAGCACAAAAGAAATGTAAGCTTTCCCATGGAGTGGTAAGTGTTTAACCTCAACATAGGACAAAGGAGCCTTTTCTTGGTTCATTCTTGTCCTTGGAAGCATTAGTTCCCTTACCTAAATAAAAAGAAACTTAAAAGAGATGACACGTGCTAAGTAGAAGAAGAAAAATCTGACATTTTAGGGAGGGTGCTGTTAGACATAAAATATTTTATTGCTCTTTTATTTACCAAATGAGTGTATGGTAACAAGTATTTTGAAAGAAACTAAAACATGCTTTTGGAAATATTGTTATGTAACAACAGACTTTAAGGAAAGCATGTTCCTCCTCTCTTACTGTCAAAGGCAAAGCCCAGAGAGGTCAAATGTTCTTCCTGAGGTCACACAGTAATGGCTCCTTTCCTACATTAGAGGTGAAGATTCCAAAATAGATCAATGAATATTGTTAATCTAGGACAAAAAGTGTGTAAGGTTAAAACAGTGGCAATATCTGCATGAAAACAAATATGTAATGTGAGAACTCAAATAATAGAAATGGAAAAGAGATAAGGAGAAATTGAAATATATGTTGCAACACCAGAAGACATTTTCACATTCAACTTATTATCACTCATGACTAGTTTTTATATAAGTCCATTTAAGCATTTGCATGATGAATTATTGCACAGGTGACCATACGTATATTTCCCACCTCAGCACCTCTGTCTTGGCTGTTGTTAAGCGTAAGTCCAGTGTTGTGGATTTTCCATCACGGAGGCTTTGTTCTTGCATTATATAGGACACTATTTTATTTTGACTCATTTTCAGAAGAGAACAAGCACACCTTTCTAGCTTAGTTTGGAAGCCCTTCATAAAACTGTTCTCTTGGCAGCAGGTTGGGGAAGGGGTGGCCAGAACCATGTTTGAAGGTGGTAACAAGTAGTCCCTTAAACAGTCCAAGAAGTAGACCAAGGAGGTGGACGAGGAAGATAAGGATTTCAAGCAGAAAAAGCAAGACGAACAGAAGAAACTCGAGGAGCTCAAAGACAATGTTATGTGCAAAGGTCCCCTACCCAGGGTAGAATGAAGAAATCTGGCAAAAAATAAGACTGAGGCAATGATGAACCTTACTTCTGTTCCTTTTTAAAACAGTTGGATTCTTTGATATAACATCTGTTGCCACCTGTAGTTAAAATGAAGTGTTGTCTTGGAGCTTGTACATTTAAGAAGAAATTTCTGTAAAACAATGAAGCGTAAACAACATGAAACAAAACATATGACGGACCGTCTCCTCAGATCTTACTCAGCCTTTCTGATCTTAGCTGTGCAAAAGAAATGCAACCCAGAATCCTGTCAGAATCTCCTCTTCATTCTTTGTTATGCCTAGAATTCTGTACCACCTAGAATTAAACCAACTCATTTGAAACAAAACAAAACAAAACAAAACAAAAAACCTAAGTAAACAAAACCCCCACAAACTGTTCCCCTTGATGGTCCTTTAGCATTTGCCATACCAGTGAAAAATCTGTCAGTGTCATAGACATGAAAATCACTTGTATGAAAACTAACAGGTTATAGCTGGCCATTTTATACCAATAAACAAATTCTTTCAAGGGAATTCTGGTGGTCTGTTGTTGTTGTTGTTATGCGCCATCGAGTCGTTTCCGACTCATAGCGACCCTATGCACAACAGCTCTAAACCCTGCTCTA
This sequence comes from Elephantulus edwardii, assembly GCF_000299155.1. Classification (NCBI taxonomy): domain Eukaryota; kingdom Metazoa; phylum Chordata; class Mammalia; order Macroscelidea; family Macroscelididae; genus Elephantulus; species Elephantulus edwardii. Next base: position 476,982 of record NW_006399862.1, read on the forward strand.
TCCTGCGCCAAC
>NW_006399862.1:479588-492538 GCF_000299155.1 Elephantulus edwardii
ATTCAAACCCACCAGATGCTCTGCTGGAGAAAGAGGGACAATTTCCTCCTGCACCAGTCAGATCTGATTTGACGGTAGACACACAAAAAATAATAAAATAAAATAAAAAAAATTCTTTGGTGTACAACATTCCAATGCAACATGAACACCTACTCTAAGAAACATGTAGGGAATTACACTCAAGACAACTAACTTGAAAACCAAGAAGTACGGAAAGAGAATCTTAAGTCCTCAAGCTGATTGACATACTGGAAAGGCTTTTATAGGAACACTTGGCTGTCAGAGCCCTTCCTAATTCATTTGCCCACATCTGAGCTCCGTGTGCATGTGTCTATGTATGAGGGTACTTGCGCACCTCCATGCACATTCTTGGGTATGTGTTTTAAAAATAAACCAAAGACGTGTAAAACTAGTTAGGGTTGAACCAGATGTTTAAAAAAAAAAAACAACAAAAAGAAACAGGAAACCGTTTTTGGGAAACTCATGTTTTCTTGTGCCGCACTTTTATTCCGAAGAAGAAATGGGGAAGGTTATTTCAACCACGTATGCTGCTTTGAATATGAACGCATATGCATTATCCGAGAGGCTGGGCTCTATGAGGAGAAGTGTGGCATCAGGACTGGTGGAAGATCTATTAACAATCTGTGTTATACAGATGACACAACCCTGCTTGCTGAAACTGAGGAGGACCTCATGCACTTACTGCAGAGGGTCAAGGACTGCAGCCTTCAGTATGAACTGAGGCTCAATGTCAAGAAGACAAAGACTCTCACCACTGGACCAATTGGTAGCATCAGGATGGATGGCGAAGAGATTGAGATTGTTCACAGCTTCAGTTTGCTCGGCTCCACGGTCAACACTCTTGGCACCAGCAGCCAGGAAATTAAAAGGCGCATTGCCATGGGAAAGTCTGCTGTTAGGGACCTCTCTAAAGTACTCAAGAGCAACGGTGTCTCTCTGGAGACAAAGGTGCGCCTGATACAGGTCATAGTCTCTGTAATCACTTGTTATGCATCAGAGAGTTGGACAATGACTAGGGAGAATAGAAGTAAAATTGACGCCTTTGAGCCGTGGTGCTGGAGAAGAGTATTGAATGTTCCATGGACTGCCAAGCAAACAAACAGATTCATCCTAGAGAGGGTTAAACCAGGCTACTTCTTGGATGCAAGGATACTGGGGCTACGTCTGACATACCATGGACATGTTGTAAGGAGAGACAGATCCTTGGAGAAGGACATCATGCTTGGTAGGGTAGAGGGACAGCGCAGGAGGGGAAGACCCTCTGTGAGGTGGACTGTTTCAGTGACTGGGGTAATCGGGATGGGTGTGTCAGAGGCAGTGCAATTGGCACAGGATAGAGCAGGGTTTAGGTTTGTTGTACATAGGGTTGCTATGTGTCTCAAGTGACTCAATGACTCATAACACAACAACATCCTGCTTTAAAACTGTGCCTTTCTGTTCGTTAAACAAAGGAAGCCTTTTATTCATACAGTCCCACTCATGACTAAGAACTAACTCTACAGACTATTTGTCCTCAGTGATTACACCCATTAGCCTTTACTCTTTTAGGAGTATTTTAGGAAGAGGTAAGGACATTGGTATTGTAATGTCCGTCTTGCAAGTATTTATCTACAAGGTGAGAACTGAAACCAATTCCAGCCGACATATTGCTCCATGGCCAGCATGCCATACAAATCATCTTTATCTAGTTTTAACAGGAGAGGATTTTTAGTCTAGAACTGGGTTAATCCCTAGTGGGTTGCTCTGCTAACCCAAACACTGCATCTCTGGTGGTTCAGAGCCTGCAAAGATAAAAGATGGGCAAATTTCTCTTGTGCAATTCACAGCCTTGAAAACCCAATGGCGGGTCAGCTATTAGCCACTTTAAACTTGAAAGTAAATTTACATGGAACAACAAACACATCATTACATTGTTTGTAAAAAAGAGATTATATTTTATGCTCTTGGTCAATACCCTCGAAAACTTTCTTAATGAGTATGTGAACAGATACTTCAGATCTAAACCACCCAGAGACATAATTTATTTAAAGCATAGCATGTGTAAAGCTTTCTGATTTCATTATGATATACTATATAGGTCTTTGCAACCACTTGCTATGCATCAGAGAGCTGGACAATGACGAAGGATGATAGAAGGAGAGTTGATACCTTTGAGCTGTGGTGTTGGAGAAACGTATTGAATATATCATGGACCACTAAGAGAACAAAAAGGTTCATCCTAGAGAGTGTGAAACCAGGCTGCTCCTCAGAGACAAGGATTCTGGGGCTTCATCTGACATACTTTGGACATGTTGAAAGGAAGGAACAGTCCTTGGATAGGGACGTTATGCTTGGGAGAGTGGAGGGACAGCACAGGAGAGGAAGACCCTCTGAGGTGGATTGATTCAGTGACTGGGGTAATGGGAGCAGGTGTGTCAGAGACAATGAGATTGGCACAGGATAGAGCAGTTTAGGGCTGTTGGATATAGGGTCACTATGAGTCACAGGTGACTGGATGGCACACAACAACAACAACAACATGTAGAGCAGAATCTGATAAACCTCCCAAAAAGGGCTTTTTTACAGTCACTGAGATGCAGTGCAATGGATTCTTGAAGAAATAAGGTTTATCTGTTTCCTTGGGATTAATTAATCACCTTCAACTCTTATTTTCAACTGTAATTGATATCAAGTCACTAGATAATCTTGACTTTAATAAATTCTGAGATCTCTAAGTTTAGATTTTTAAAGAATTAGTAAAAATACTGAATCCCAAACTGATGACAATAATTACAGATTTAGCACTGAAAACGTAACAAGGTAGCACACACAAACACCCCCAAAATAGGACATAGTTACTATGTTTAGATTTTTTTTTCTTCTGTAAGAGTAAAGAATTAGGCATCTCTAAGGGAAGAGAAGTATCCCATTTGGTTATTTTTGTTTGGTCATTTTTGTTGGTTATTTTTGTTGTTGTTTATTTAATTTTCATGTACACTACTTTCTCAATGTCCCTTTTGACCATTTCTTCATCTTTCTCTTTTGAACTTATCAAAGTGAATGAATTGGGGTAAATATAAATTCAGAGACTCCCCTCTCAACATGTTTAAAATTCCAAGTATTTATATAGTTCATCGTATGTGTTTAAAGCCGTATTTTCTTTATCCGACATCTGAAAATATCTGCTTTTAGTGACTAATCCAAAACCATCATCTCTGTTGTAATTGGTCCTTCCACCGTCTGTTGTGGTTCTCAGGTCTCAATTGATCTGCACATTTTATGAGGTGTTATGTATTTTGCAAGAAGGACATTTAATTATAGTCTCTGGATGTTGGAGGCAAAGTAAGATTTGTAGATTCAATCTAAGCATTAGGGAAAGCTCTATGTGCATAAAAGTTCTCAGATGCTTAAACATATACTTTGTCACTAAGTGCTCTTGTTTAATCAATCTGCCTCCCATCATGAAGACCAAAGAAGAACTAATGTCTTTGGATTACAGTGTTGGCAGGATATTAAATAAGCAAAGCAAGCAACTAATCTGTCTCAGATGCAGTATAATCAGAATGCTCTTTCTAAGCAAAAATGGAGAGACCTCACCTATGACATTGAATATCTGCCGGGAGATGTGAGTCCCTGAAGGAGGACATTATCCTTGGAAGAGCAGAGAGTCTGTGAAGAAAATATTTCTCAGTGAAACTGACAAAGACTCAACCAACTGATTTAAAACTCAGCAAAGATTGTGGGGATGGCAGAAGATTGAGTAGGATTTTTTTCTGCTGTCCCTAAGATCATATGCATCAGAGAAAGTTCCGTGGCTCCTAAAAACAAAACAGAAGACTAGACCTGACTGAGAAATGCAGTTCCTTGTTCAAGAAAGTTTTGTATTGTTGTTGTTAAGTGCCATCAAGTCGCACGTGATTCATAGTGACCCTAGGAAGGAGAGTCCTCAACCCTTGTGTCTCTTTCATCCTCTCTCCAGGTTCATAGGGTTTCCGGAGGCAAGCTTTTAGGAAGTGGATGCTACTCCTGCTTCCAATTTGTATTGTACCAGTCATAATATTTTAATCTAGCTGCTAATAGAGAAGCTAGTTTTAGTATCTTAACACAGTGACAATTTGGTCCTAATAAGACTTCTGTCTGACACAGATCAAGCAATCCTTTCTCATTATTTAGATATAAATTTGAACTGAATATTGAGGCATGGCCTCTAAACTGCTTTGATATATTGATAACACATGTCACTTCTTAATTTAACATTAATAATTACATCATCATAACTTCCCTCAAAGGGCATTGTGAAAGATAAAGCAGTCCATGGTTATTTGCTGAATACTAGTGCTAAGGAGTTGCACTGCCAGCACAAAGCTGTGCAGTTTTAATGTACCATCTGCTTTGCAGGAGAATGGTGGGAAATATTCTTCCATATGATTTACAACCTCTGAAAATTCACTGGAGGGTCAGCTCCAGTTCCAGGACACACAAAACCAACCGTCTTTGGGAAAGGTATCATGCTGGGAAAGGTGGAAGGGTAGAGAAAGCGAAGAAGACCCTTCACAAGACAGATTGACACAGTAACCCCGTTGACGCGAGAGAAAATGAGAAGAGAAGGCAAGATTTCCATTTGTTGTTGCAAGGTCAAGGTGAGTCATAGTAGACTCCGTGGCACCTAATAACAACAATAACAAACTACTGCAGGTCATTTTTCATGTCTGATCAAGGCTTCAAAATAAAAGATTTAAAATCTAGATGGGCACATTTTCTTAATCCCGTCATACGCAGCATTGAGCATTGTATCAATACGTGGTTGAATATCAGAAGATATAGTTTAGAAGCATAAGAAGTTAGTACAATAGATTTAATATCTTAACTTGGAGAATGAGAAATTATCTATCTATCTATCTATCTATCTATCTATCTATCTATCTATCTATTGGACATGTTATTAGGAGGAAGTAGTCTCTGACTTGTAGTCGACTTGAAGGCACATAACAGAAACATGGTAGTCCTTGGAGATGGACATCATAGTTGTGTATAACGAGAAAGACCCTTGATGAGATATATTAACAGAGAGGCTGTATTAAAGAGCTCAAGAATTGTGCAGTTGGTGTAGAATTGGACAGTTCTTTTTGTTGTACGTAGGGTTGTTATAAAGCAGAAGCAACTAGAGGCAATCACAACAACAGTGACAACAAGCCACTAAGAACTCTTGGTAAGTGAAAAAGAAATTTCAAACAAAATTTTGCAATTTTTGTCCCTTAAAACAGAAGTCATGCTTTAACATCTTTATCTGAAAAATGCAGCTCACACCAAATCACTCATGGCAACTTGCTTCACAGAGGTTTGTGAGGATAAAAGTAAAACAAAGGATTGAGAAAATCTTTGGAAACCATAAATTCTAAAATGATAAATAATTGGAAAATACCATGTTTTGGTGGCACAGTCAGCATTTTTTAACTTAATCTTTATTATTTATACCCTCTTAATTAAAGTAAAAATAATGTTATCTACTAGAGCTGTCATTTATCCATAAAGTTATTTTTGTACAGACGTGAGAAAATGCCCAGTTTTTAACTCATGTTTTACTATGAAAGTACTAAAACATGTACAGTAATTCATAATCAAACTTAACTTCCAAAAACTGACAAGTTAAAAATGATTTTTTGTCCTCCTACAGACATACATTTTCTATATGTAAACATGTTCCAAAAAGATAAATCATTTTGACAACACAGTTGTTGACTGGGAAAAAGAAACTTTAAAACTGCATAATTCATTAAAAAGAATTCATTTTTATCACAGGATAATTTATGTAGTCATCATCTTTGAATAGGTTATTTCCCACTGCATCTTTTCCTTTTCTTTTTAACAGTGGATGCTGGGAAAGTAAAGCTGGTGTTCTGAGCCGCTAGATGCTTCAAACATCATCCTTCAGTTCAGGATGTTAAACTATAATGGAGACTTTAGACGTGTTTGTTTTCCTGTTGTAACTGTCATTACTTAAAAATAAATATCTAAAAGATCAATCTTCATCTTAAATGCTTTAAACATTATGTTTAAGTATACTTTTGATAAGCATGGTTCAATACTGGGCGGGGTATATTCCAGGGATGTGTCCTATCTCCATATATTTTCAACCTATATGTAGAACAGATTACCCTATTCTGGGCTCTATGAGGAGAAATGTGGCATCAGAAGGCTCATAAACAATCTGCCTTACTCAGATGACACAACTCTACCTGATGAAACTGAGGAGGATCTGAAGCACTTGCTGCAGAAGATGAAAGACTGCAGACTTCAATACAGATTGAAGTTCAACATCAAGAAAACAAAGATTCTCACCACTGGACCAATTGGTAGCATCATGATAGATGGTGAAGTGGTTGAGATTTTGCTTGGATCCGCAATTGACACTCTTGGTAGCAGCAGTCAGGAAATTAAAAGACAAATTGCATTGGGAAAGTTTGTTGTCAGAGACCTCTCCAAAATTCTGAGGAACAATGATGTCAGTTTGGAGACTAAGGTGTGCCTGATCCAGACCATAGTCTTTGCAATTACTTGCTATGCATCAGAAAGCTGAACAATGACTAGGGATGACAGAAGGAAAATTGATGCCTTTGAGCTGTGGTGCTGGAGAAGAGTACTGAATATATCATGAATTGCTAAGAGAACAAATAGGTTCATGCTAGACAGTGTGAGACCAGGCTATTCCTTGGAGGAAAGGATTCTGAAGCTTTGTCTGACACACTTTGGACATGTTGCAAGGAAGGACCAGTCTTTGGAAAAGGATGTCATGCTTGGGAGGGTGAAGGGATAGCCCAAGAGAGGAAAACCCTTGATGAAATGGATTGATTCAGTGACTGGGGTAATGGGAGTAGGTGTGCCAGAGAAAATAAGATTGGCACAGGATAGAGCAGGGTTTAGGGCTGTTGTACACAGGGTCACCATGAGTCACAAGCGACTCGATGGCACATAACAACAACATTTATAGGCACTTTTTGCATACTATTTTTATTTTTTATATTCTTTTTATTATATTTATATTATTTATACATATTTAGTTTTTATATACTATTAATATCCCAATAATTAGGGAAAGATACACTAATAGCTTTATTTTACTAAGATATTAATTTTAATAAGAATACTTCAAACAATGTGAAATTTATTTAATTTAAAATTTAATTTTTGATATATTAAAATAAGTGAATCAAGGTATTTATGTTTAATACAGAAAATAATTTTATCTAATAGTTTTATAATAGACATATTCTAAATTGTTTGCTTTTTGAATGATTCAGGTAGGTTTTTGTAAGGTAAGTAATATAAAGCTATTCTTTGCTGATGGTGATCATCTCACAGATTACAACAAACTGGATATATATATGTATATAAAACAAATCTTCTTTTAGAAATATTATACATATTTTGGTAATACATTTCTGAAAAGGGACTTATAGCTAGAATTTACAAAATACTTGAGTGCCAAAACAAGATAAAGGTAAACAACTCAATTGAAAAATGGGCACAGGATATGAACAGACACTTCACCAAAGAAAAGATTCAGATGGCCAACAAACACATGAAGAAATGCTCAAAATACCTAGCTCTAAGAGAGAGGCAAATCAAAACAACTATGAGATATCATCTCACCACAGTCAGAATAGCAAAATATAACAGAACAGCAAACAACAAATTCTGGTGAGATTGAAGAGAAACTAGAACCCTTATTCACTGTTGGAAAGAGTGTAAAATGACACAACCACTATGGAAGGCAGTATGGCGCTTTCTCAAAAAGCTGCAAATAGAAATACCACTTGAGCCAACAATTACACTACTGGGAATATACCCTAAAGAAACCAGAAATGTCACCCAAGCAGATATATGCTCGCCCATGTTTATTTCAGCTTTGTTAACGATAGTAAAGAGTTGGAAAGAACCCAAATACCCATCAGCAAACAAATGGATAGAGAAGCTGTGGTATATTCACACAATGAAATACTGTGCTGCATTGAAAAACAAAGAATTCATGAAATATACAAAATTGTTGAAGCTGGAGGACATTATACTTAGTGAAATATCTCAGTCACAAAAGAACAAATAATGCAAATGCCACTGTTGTAAAGTAGGAGAGACATTGGAGTTGAAGGGACACTAAGAGGGGATAACTAATGTGCACTGCATTGAAACAGATGAAGGAGAGAACTGTTTAAAGGGGATATATGATTAGGTATTATTGTCATGACAGGAGCCCAGAATGAAAGCTACATTGTGGAGTGGGCTGTGAATGTATGGGGGACTGTATAACAATGAAATAGTTTTATTTATCTATCTATCTATCATCTATCTATTTATTTTCCAAAGAGAAAAGTGAACTGTGGGGGAGGGGTGGGCAAGGAGGAAAGTACAACAATGAATGAATGCAAATCCACAGTCTCTGCAAACTTTCATTAAAATAAATTAAAAGAATACTTCACTAAAATTGACACTTTTATGGGCCACTACTAACCTTCAGCATATTATCTGAGAGTTTTTTCTTCTATGACTTTTGGGTCTGTGGGCGGTGTATGATGATTAAGACTTGATATAATATTGTAATTATCTTGTCTTCAATAGATGCAAAATGATCCCACATTTTTATGGGGAAAAAGGGAACAATAGATTTATATCTTCCATCACCTAACACAAGACCACTGACTGTGAGGGTTTGGCTTGTTTGGATTTCCCAGGTGCTCAGAATTGTTACTTCCATTGCTAAGCTAGTAGAGGTTTAAAGAAATATAAGGAGATAAGTTATTCGGAGCTGGAGGAGATCTTGGAAATTAAGTGTCATACTTTTGTTGATTGTGCTGGTGGTCTTTGTCTTTTCAGAAACACCTCTTTTAAGAAGCAGAACATTCAGTGGAAATAATTTAAGGCTCAGGTTTCTTAAGTATTTCTCCATATTTGAGTTCTCTATCCTTGGCAAAGCAACAATTTTTTTTTTTTTTCATTTAGGGTATGATTTGGACTTTCTCAGATACACTTGGCAGAAGAAATTGATCTTATCAGCTACTCTCTAGAAAGTACCTTATTTCTCACTGTAAAGCATTGCATTAATACATTTACATTCTCTATTAGTGGCTGTGGCAGATTAAAATTGATTGCATTTTGTTGCTACAAGGCTTGTTGAAAGACCAAGACATTCTCTATGCATTTCTAGGAATCTACTTAATGTAAATCTAGGAATGGCATGTGACTGTTTTCATCAAAAGATTTAATTTTGGCTCAGGTTTTAGAAATTGGACAATTCTACGTTACTCTTGAAAATATTCACCCTTGAAATTCCAAGTCATGGTATACTGTTGTTCTTATGTGCCATCGAGTTTACTGTGACACAGAGACCCCGTGACTAATAGCTCTGAACCTTGCCCTATCCTGAGTCATACTCATGGTCTCTGACACACGATATCTCGCGTTAATCTCCTATCCTTCCAAACATGATGTTCTTCTCCAATTTCTGGTCCTGCCTGACAACATGCTCAAAGTATGTGAGACAGAGTTTTGAAATCTTTGTTTCCATGGAAACAACCTGATTTCACTTTCTCCATGATAGACCTGTTTGTTCTCTTGGCAGTCCGTAAGAAGTTCTAATACCCTACAAGAAAGATCAGAAACAAAGGCATAAAGATTACGTAAAATAGAACAGTGACCCAGCTAGAATCATCCCTGTAGCAATCTTTACCAAGACATTGAGGACATACGAAAGCTATTTCGGGCAATCTGAGACCAGTTCAATACCATCAAATAACTAAGTTTGCTCTATAAAACTAAAAAAAAAAAAAAGTGAGTTTGATATTAAATGTGAGTTTTCCTATTCCTTTATTTTCTTATTTTTTTGTGTGTGTACTGTCAAATTGGACCTGACTGGTAAGAGAGGAGATTGCCCTCCTTCTCCAGCAGAACATCCTGGTGGATTTGAATTGCATACCTCTGGGACTGTAGTGTAGCTTCTTGCCACTAGGCCACCAGAGCTCCCTTATCCTTTATTTTTTTGTAGAATTAACACACCAGATTGATATTAGAAAAAAATAAATAAAACACATTTACTTTCTCAATTAAATTTTAGTGAGTTTGATAGATTAGAAGTGGTCACAACATTTGGAGAGGGACATCATGCTTGGGAGGGTGGAGGGACAGCGCAGGAGGGGAAGACCCTCTATGAGATGGATTGATTCAGTGACTGGGGTAATCGGGATGGGTGTGTCAGAGGCGGTGAGGTTGGCGCAGGATAGAGCAGGGTTTAGGGCTGTTGTGCATAGGGTCGCTATGAGTCGCAAACGACTCGACGGCACATAACAACAACAACAACATCCTAATGAAAATGAGGACTAATTTTGTATAATCCCCTCAATGTAAATCTATGTGACTTATTTCACCAAAACTATTGTAAACTTGTTTCCGGCTTATCTCAAATAACCCTTAAAAATAATTATAATACATTCCTGTAATAAAACACTATATACAATTTCATGTACTCCAAAAATAACTAGATTATATTTTGCAACTTGTTTCAAAAACATAGTTTCTTTTAAACCATTTTATATTAATCAATATGTGGATATAAAAATATGGAAGTTACTACCAAGATTTCAATACAGGTATTTCTCTCATATTATAGCACTCTGGAGCTTGACCATCACATACAATTATTTTGAGATAAACTTGATATGAATGGTTTCTCTAGGACATCAGCATTGAATGCACAACTACTACAAATATGCACTAGGTTCCTCCGCGAGAACATACTATTGGATGTGATGAAAGTAATGATTTAAGTTGCTGGTTTTGTTTCTTTCTCTCCTCCATACTCAGGAAAACCGCTTCCTCTTTTTTAATTAAGTACTCTTTTTTTTAACAATAATTAGTTGACAACTTATGTGCATTATTTTGTTTCACTGAATTGAGAAACTGGAAATCAATGTTAAAGGCATGAGTTAACATCAAATATAAGATTGGACTTTTCCAGAGTATTAAATGAATCAACAGGACTAAAATCACAATGAGATGTTTGCTCTCATCTATTCATTTCTATTGTTCGTTCCGTATTCCAAAAGCCTCCAGATTGCTAACTTTTTTTTTTTTTATTGCTAACTTCAATAGTTACTCCCTAGTCATCTCTCTTGAATTTTCTTTTGGGAAGTTTTCACTCCCTTCTTCTTGAAAAAGCACACGATCTCCTAGTTATCTTCTCTCTCATGAGCTGCTACTTGACCGTCTATGTTTCTGATGCTTTTGACTATGCCTTTTTTCCCTTTTTAAATTAATTTTAATAGACATTTATAGAGGTTTTGGATTTCCATTCATTCATTGCTGCACTTTTCTCCCTGCCCACCCCTCCCCACCAGTTCAATCCCCTCTCAGAAAAGAAAAAGAAAAAAAATTCCTTTATTAGTATACAATTCCCTCATCCCTTTCCCCCCACGCCCCACCCCGAGTACACTTCTCTATGCAACCTTAATTCTGGATTCCTTTTTAAGGTGAGAGTTTTACAGAGTCCAATCTTGTATCTCTCCTTAGCCAATTACATATATTTTTAACATCGTCCAAATAGGCTTCCTGTTTTTTTCTTTTCCCTACTTAGAAGTGGTCCTTTACTCAACTACCTGGGTTCCAAAATTGAAACAGTGAGCATTAAGCAGTACTTCTCTCCTGTGAATTCTAACCGCTATCTCATTAGTAAAGAACAAAATCTAAAATAGTTTGCTTATCACACTGTTTTCTGTTTTATCCTTTTTTTAAATTATACTAGTTTATTTACAAAATTTGAATTCACTGTTTCTCACACAAGTTCCTTCCCATTTTCCTAACTCCCTCTCACCCCAAATATCATATTGTGCAGCCCCATGATTGATTCTCACCCCACTTTTTCCACCCTCCCTCCCCTTGTTTTTATCCTCGTACTTCCAGACTTATATCTAAAGCTCTTTACTTGACCTCTTTAGTTAAATGTCTAATGATCATCTCATTTTTATAATACTGAAAAGCAAACTTAGTATATTTCAAGCTTCCTCAAACAATTTCTCTCTAGTATTAATTCAATTTCTCTACAACTTTGGCCAATTTTCATATTATTTTCCTCATCTCTCATGTCCAGTCCTGTAAAAAGAGCAAGGGCCATGTAGGGAGTGCCATATCTGACCGTACCAACTTATGGTGACTGTCCCTATCTACAACATCAATAACCCAAAACCAATTCCGATGAGGTCAGAAATGTCCCTCACAATCCTCTTTCTACACATCTCAGTATCAATCCTAGTACTTTGGTGGGTCCAAAGACCAATGTGAGAGCTCACAGACTACAAAGAACCATACTGGGGAAGTCAAAGGTTATCATTCAGATTAATAACAAAATATAATCAAAACACCTCCTCAGCTGTGAGTGTTTCCCAGTTCTCAGTTCTACTAATATTGGGTTACCACCCAATTGTCCAACAAAGTTTTCAGTTCTGCTTATATTGGCTTTGTTCCCCTCTCCCCCACCCCAGCCTAAGTCCCATTGCATATCAAGTCTCCAGTTCAGTCACCATCACAGCTGTTGCTGCCCCAAAGCATGTCCTACATTTCACTGCATTGGGAGAAAGCCTCTATCTCTAGCTAGGGGAAGAATTCTCTCTTCTGGTGAGGAAATATTTTCTATTCTCTGTAGCTAAAGCTGTTCAATTTATTGGTGAGACTAGTCAATCCTCTTGTAGATTGGTGGAACTGGCCAGTCCCTTGTGGAATAGTAGATAGTCTCTTTGGGCGTAAGCCAACATGCCTCACTTGCATAGTCCTACCCATCCACGTAGGCCGTCATCCACTCTAGGACAGTCATATTGAAAGAAAAACTCCACAAGTTTATATCAAATACCATTTTCTCTACAAAAAGAGTCAAGATTATGACTTTCAGTATGAATTATACCTCAACATCA
>NW_006399862.1:494905-496628 GCF_000299155.1 Elephantulus edwardii
GAGATATATACACATCCATGTTTATTGCAACATTTTCCACAATAGTAAAGAGAGGGAAGCAGAAAAAATAGCATATCCACACAACGGAATATTACACAGCTTTGGAAAATGATAAACTTATGAAGCACTACACAACATAAATAAGTCTGGAAGATATTATGTGGAGCAAAATATATCAGTCAAAAAAGGATAAATACTGCATAAAAACACTTAGAGAGTTTAAATGAGGGATTGGAAGAATGGTAAAAGAATGGACAGATAATGAATACTGGCTGGAACAGGTGAAAGAATTTTTGAAAGGAATGTATGATTAGCATTACATATATACCAGTGAACACTCTGGAGCATAAGGTTCACTAAAGTGTGAATTGGTGAATGGGAAGGGAGGGAAATGTGCATCAATTAATGAAAACTCTTTCTAGAAACTCTCATTTAAATAACAATTTTAAAAAAAAGATACATGGCTCACACCTACCTCTTTTCAAGACATAGCTCAATATTGCCTTTTTGAAGTTCCTCGTTGAGTCAAAATTTTAAAATTCAGCCACTTTCTCATTCCAGCTCTATCACTCCTTACCTCAACTTTATTTATTTACTATTGTTTATCACTGACAGATGATGTATTTTTGTTTTGCTTCATGTCTCCTTGTCACAGAATTACCTAAGATTCAGGGATTTTATATTTTACATTTACTAATGTAACAGGTTGTTGTTGTTGAGTGCCAAGGAGTCAGAACTGACCCACAGCTGACCAGAATTGTGGCTCTTAGATAAAGATACAATTTTAGAGTAGAGTTTTTAAAAGGTTATAATGGCAAGTAACAAAGAGATTCAGCGTGGCATACCACGGATGTTGCATAAGATAGGACATCATTTTTATCTGTTCTTGACAGATTCACTATTAGTCCTAGTCAACTCAATGGTATCTAATAACAGCAACACATATCCAGGGAGAGAAAGCAAGATAACTGGCCATGTATGCACAGTCACTGAAAATGACATTTGAAAGCAAAGAGTACGCAAATGTCCTGCCATTTGACTATACGAAAGGGAATATTTTATTAACATTTCTGAAATCCAAGGCTGAGATTGTAAGGTAGAAAAGTATGGTTAGACAGAGGAGTCCTTGGATTTTAGTGCTCATAGACAGAAGATGAACAAAGATACGCAAATAATAAGTCTTAGGTTTTTCTATGCATTCTATTTTTTCAGTGTAGTTAAATATCATCTAATTCTGTAAGTATTTCTTCAAAGAAGCATAGAAGATTGTTAAGCAGGGAGTTCTGTCAACATTGAATTTAGGACAAGACCTTGGTACCAGAACTAAGATTATAAGTTTAGTACACTATAAATATAGTATATAATTTGTGATAGAGTATTTTGGGAATGAAAACAGAAGAAGAACAAACTTGCATTCATAGTTAAAAAGATAATTCCAAGTTACACCCTGAAGTATAAAGTTGTAAATTATATTATCCATCTACATAAAAGGAAGGTCTTTTAATACAACCATTGTATTGTTCAAACATATGTGCCAACAGCTGAGGCCAAGAGGAGAAAATGAAATCTTTTTGCCAAATTTTGTGGTCTATAACTGATCAAACATGGAATCTCGATGTGTTAATGATAACTGGTGACTAGAACGTAAAAGTTGGAAACAATGAAGTCAGAAAGTAAGGACTTGATGACAGAAATGATGCCAGAAATCAAATTATTGAATTTT
>NW_006399862.1:497673-511694 GCF_000299155.1 Elephantulus edwardii
GAAGGTTTTGGCCAAAAATAAGATTTCGACAATTGATGGAATACCAATTGAGGTGTTTTAACTAACAGATTCAGCCCTGGGTGTGCTCACCAGGCTGTGTCAGGCAATTTGGAAGAGAACTACCTGGCTTACTTGACTGGAAGAGATCCTTATTGGCTCCCATTACCAAGAGAGTTGACCCTACACAATGTGGAAATTATCAAACAAAATCATTACTGTTGTATGCAAACAAAATATTGCTGAAGACCATCCAAAAACTGCTACAATGATACATTGACAGAGAACTTCCAGAAGTTCAACCTGGCTGTATACGAGACCATGATACCAGTAATATCATTGCTGATGTCAGAGAGATACTGGCTGAGAAGAGATAATATTATAAGATTGTCTATTTGTGTTTTATTGACTGTGCAAAGAAACTTGACTGTATGGATCATAGCATGGCTGACACTGAGAAGAATGAGAATCCCAGAACACTTAATTATCTCATGAGAAAACTAAAGCTAGATGATAAGACTGTTGTATGAACAGACCAAGGGAAAACTAACTACATTGTTTGATGTGAGAAAATGTGTGTGTCACAGTTGTATTACCTCTCCATGCTTATTCAATCTTCATGCTGATCAAAAACTTCGAGAAGCTGAACTCTGTGAAGAAGAATGTAGTATCAGGATCTAAAGAAACACTCAACAACAACCTGTGTTATGCCGATGACCCAACCCTCGCTGCTGAAAGCATAAGTCACTTGAAGTGCTTGCTCCAAAAAATTAAAGTCTATCTCTTTAATACATATATTTCTTGTCTTTAATACATGTATAATATGTCTTTAATACATATCAATATCAAGAATAAAAAACATCATCCCTGTTTTGATAGGAGATATTATGATAGATGGAGAAAAGACTCAAACTGTCAACAACTTCATTTCACTTGCATCCACACTCAGCATTTGGAACTCATCAACAGATATTATTGCCTTGAACTTACTTCTGCATTCAGGGACTTCCTCACAATGAGGAACAATGATGTAAGTTTAAGGACTAAGATGCACCTGATTCAAGCTATGGTCTTGTCAGTTACTTGCTATGTATCTTACAGCTATACAATAACTAAGGATGACTGTAGAAAAAATGATGTCTTTGAGCTTTGTAAAGACTTTTGAATATCCCATGAATTGTCAAATGTTCAAACAGCTACACCTTCGAGAACCTGCAGCTAGAGTGCTCCTTGGAGTCAAAGATGACGAAGTTTTCTCTCATATAATGTGGGCATGTTGTTAAGAGAGGTGATTTTAGCAGAGGAACATTGTGCTTGGGAATGTGTAGGGCTGGTGAAAGAGTGGAAGACCTTCACCCTGATGAATTGACACAATGGCTATTGTAAGGCTGGTGTATGCCAGAAAGAATGAGGATGGCACAGGATAGGACTGGGGTCTGTTTTCATAAGGTCATGCTAAATTTTACTCAATTAATGCCTTTGATCTGTAGTGCTGGAGAAGAGTATTGAAGGTACTATGGACTGCTAGGAAAACAAACAGCTTCATCCTGGAGAGGGTTAAAGTGGGCAGCTCCTTGGAGACAAGGATTCTGAGGCTCTGTCTGACATACTTTGGACATGTTGTTAGGAGAGACAGGTCCTTGGAGAGGGACATCATGCTTGGTAGGGTGGAGGGACAGCGAAGGAGGGAAAGGCCGTCTATGAGGTGGATTGATTCAGTGACTGGGGTAATTGGGATGGGTGTATTGGAGACAGTGCGATTGGCACAGGACAAAGCAGAGTTTAAGGCTGTTGTACATAGGGTTCCTATGAGTTGCAAGCGACTCAATGGCACATAACAACAACAACAACATTATCAAACAATAACAACAAAAATTAATGTGAACTAACTCAGTCTCATAAAAACAAATCAGTATAAGAGCATTATTGTAGAATGAGTATGAGGATCCAAGTGGGGAGGAGCTTAATCACAGAGTTACACAATTTGATGGGTGGAGGGAGAGGTAGGTAAAGGACAGGGTAGAGAGCTGGTGGGAAAAACAAAGTATACAAACTTTATGAACTTTATAAATAAACCAGTATAAAATGAAAAAAATTAAAAAGTAAATTCATAAAAATCCCAAATTAAAAAATATATGTATCACATTTTTACTTTAAAATAGAGCAACGCCGAGATATCCGATTGTATAGTTTAATTAGGTTGCCTTATGGTTGTAGATATTAATTTTTTCAAATGAATCATAGTCTTTAATAATAATGTTAAATAAATATAGAAAGCAATGTCTTGCAGAGTTGACAAACAATCTCAATATTATTAGTAAGAATGATTGTGTAATTGTTGCATAAAGAGACTTATGTAAACATACTGAATAATTCTCACACCAAAGTGTTTTAAATAATTTATTATAATCATTATACATTACTGGAAAATATTTACTCCTGTACAGGACTTTGTTGTTAATTGGCATAGTGAATCTTTACTCTTATCTCATTATCCTACGTCTCCATTCACCACGCTTATTCTGTCTGTATGCTGGACTAATAAGCCAAGAAGCTAGACTATATGAAAGTGTCAGAATTGTAGCAAGAGTCATCATCAACTTGTTATGTGCACATGACACACCCTTGTTTACTAAGATTAAAGATATTTTGAACTTTTTCTAATGAAAATTAAATAAAATAGTAAATAAGATTAAATAAAATAGTATTCAGTCTACTCTCTCAACACATATACACACAGACACACACACACAAATTCTCTTGACTGAACCAATAAGCAACATCAAGACAACAGAAGAGATAACAGTTACTAAAAATTCCATTAAAACCATATCTGTAATCAATGCCTATGGAAGCAACAATCAAAAAAAATCAAAGAGTCAAAAGACTTTACTGAAAAGATTCATATAAAAATATAGTCAATAAAATTCTTTGGTTAGTGTTATATAATTAAAGTGACATTAATATGTAATGTGCATTATATTTAAATGTATATTAAGTGACTGAATATTTCATTACAGCTTTAGCCAAATGAAATTTATTTTGGAGTGGAGACAAAACAGGGATGATTTATAAAGAAAGATATTTTCTGTATTCCAAGAATAAACAAAGAATATGAATGAAAGTATATGTTTCTCTTATATAGAAGTTACTTTCATGAAAATTATCTTCTACTTATAAGAAAATTATAACTACTTCTATACTATTATATAATATACATATTACTTATATATAAAACATATCATTTGATATGTTTTAGATGCTATATAAGCATATATCTACTATGAACATTTTTACAATATGTGTAAATATATATAAAAATAACTAAAAAAAATCAAAGAGTGTGTACTGATGGGCACATTTTCTACAATGCACTTTTATAAAGTATTAAAAACCAAAGTTATCACTTTGAGGCCTAATGTGAATCTCACCCAAACCATGCTATTTTTTATTGTCTAATTGTGAAAGTTAAACAATGGCTAAAGAAGACTGAAAAAGAATTGGTGTATTTGAGTTAGAGTGTTAGTGAACAATATTGTATACATCAGGGACAGCCAGAAAGATGAGCATAACCTTCTTCAGAAGGAGTATAAGAAAATACTCCTTATAATTGAAGGTTACAATATTTTGTTTCAAGAATTCTAGACGTATCAACAAGAGATGCCTTTTCCTGGAGGAAGACTTCTCACACAAGAGTCTCATAACAAAAGTTTACAGAATACTCCTGGGTCTCCACAAGAAAAAGACTGATAGCCCAATTACAAAATGAGCAAAAGACATGGAAAGAATTTTCACTGAGGAAGATATTCGAATGGTAAGCAGACACATAAAGAAATGCTCAAAATCACTGGCAGTAAGACAGATGCAAATCAAAAGCACAGTGAGGTACCATCTCACTCCAGTAACAGTGGCAAAGTTTAACAAGGCAACAAGCAATAAATGCTGGTGAGGATGGGGCAAGAAAGGATCTCTTATACATTGTTGATGGGAATGTAAAAAGGTAAAACCACTGTGGAAGGCATTTTGGTGCTTCCTCAAAAAGCTGAACATAGAAATTTCATATGACTCAGCTGTTCCACTACTTGGAATATACCCTGAGAAAATGATAACTGAGGTACAAATGGAGACTTGTACACCAGTGTTCATAACAGCATTATTCACCGTCACAAGAACATATAAATAGCCCAGATGTCCAAGAACAAACTAATGGATTGAGAAATTATGGTACTTTCACACAGCGGAATATGACACAGCACTCAGGAGCAATGATTTTGTAAATTATTACCTAACTTGGAGGGACTGGAAAGCATTATGCTGCGTGAACTAACTCAGTCCTGTAAGACATTTTATAGAATCATTATTGTAGAATGAGAAGACGGAGGGGAGGATGGAAGCATAAGGTTGATAATGTGTGTGGGGTGGGGATTAATCATGGGCTTGTACAATTTGATGGGTGGGTGGGAGATGAGGGAAATTGGAAGAATCTGTTCTGGAAAACAATGTATTTGAATTTTATAAATAAACTAGTATAGTAATAACAAAATTTTTAAAAGTAAGCAAAAAAGAGGAAATTATCCAATGAAATAAGTTTACAGAGTAATTTTGAAAAAAGGCTGAAAGGTAGAAACAATTTTTAGGATGGTCGAATGTTAGGTGCCATCCTATCACCTGCAGAGACTGTATGTACCATAGCTCTGAGCCAGTCCATCTCCAATACATCTACCACATTACCAGTTACTGTGTCAATTCATTTCATCTGGGCTCTTCTGCTTCTGCACTGTTCCTCCCTCTCTCCAAGCATGATACCCTTCTCCAAGGACTGATCAGTCCTGGAAACATGACCAAAGTATCTAAGACGGAGATTCATAACCCGTGCCTCCAAGGAGCAGCTTGTTTCAGCCTCTCTAAGACAGATCTGTTTGTTTTCTTGGCTGTATATTCAATAGTATTTTCCAGCACCATAACCCAAAGGCATCAACTCTTTGCCCGTCATCTGTAGTCTTCGACCAGCTCTCTGAGGCATAGCCAGTAACCATGAACACCATGGCCTGAATCATGTTCACCTTAGTCTCTACAATGACTTCATTGCTCTTTAGAACTTTGGAGAGGTCCTTGATAGCAGATTTCCCTAATGTCATTTGTCTTTTCATTTCCTGACTGCTTGTGCCAAGGATTGTGGACCCCAGAAAGCTGAAATTGTTAACAAATTCTTCTCCATCTATCATGGTGCTACCAGTAGGCCCAGTGATGAAAATCTTTGTCTTTTTTATATTGAGGTTCATTTTTTGTTGAAAACTAGTCTTTGCTCTTCTGTAGCAAGCATTTCAAGTGTTCCTCAGTTTCAGCAAGCAAGGTTGTGTCATCTGCATATCACAAGTTGTTAATGAGTCTTCCACCAAACCACTCACAGATGCAAGAGTCCAGCCTCCCAAATGATCTGTTATAGACTGAAAATGTATGGATAGTGGATATATCTTCAATACACTCCTTTCCTGATTTTTGAGCTATACAATGTTTTTTTACTCTGTTATAATGACTGTTTCCTGATCTAAGTATTTTGCATGAGCACAATCATGTATTTTGGGATTCTCTTTTTTTTTCAAAGTTAGACATATTTGTTGTGATCCACACAGTCAAATGCCTTTGCCTAGATAAGGAAACACAGTTAGACATTCCTCTGGTACTCTCTGATTTTAGCCAAGATCCATTTCACTTTGGCAATGATGTCCCAAGTGCCATAACTTTAGTTCAGCTGAAAAGAAAATGTTATTTTGGGAAACTGAATGATACGAAACAGTCTATTATGTATAATATGGATAGTAGAATTATTTATAATCTTGGATAAAATTAAAACTCAAACTCACAGTTATAGATTTAACTTCTATTCACACTAAAGTATTTGTTGTAGTCAAGTCAAAACATATTCATAGCTGACCCTCCACTGGGTTTAGAAGTCTGTAAATTATACGCAAGAGAGTGCCAATCTTTCCCCTGTGGAGTGACTGATGAAATAATAAATTCAAATTACTGATCTCCTCCAGCCCAAGGGAATGTTTTGACCACTTTGCCACCAGACCCTCTATAATTCTGCATTAGAACTATTAAGACTAAACAACAATTATAAGTTTTTCATTAACTTTCCAAATCAGAATTTATTTTAACTCAACTATAAAATAGAATTTCATTTCTGCAGGATTACTAGAATTGAATTCTCTCTACTGTTCTGTAGGAAAGCAGCATAATTTTTAAGAAATGAATTTTCTAAGCCCATTAGAAAATGTACTTCGAAAAGAAAAGCTAGGTGAATTTTATTTAAGAGACAATGATAAATACAGACAACAATTAATATTTGGAAGCAAACATGATACACTTCAAATTGTTTAAGGGAGTGAACGGCTTAGGACGAGGATTTTAAACTTCAAGATATTTTTGTTTTCTCATTCTAAATTCATACTCAGTGTCATTTGAAAGATTTCACTAAATACAGAATGCTGTCAAGTTTAAGTTAAAAAAATTGATAAGTAGATAACTTGCAAAGCTAAATTATTTTAAATGATTTGCATAAAACACTTTAAGATTGTATCTTAAGCATGTCAATTTTTTTCCAGCTTTTAGTCTGCCAATCTGGGACATAGTCTTAGAAACTAGCATTCAGTAACATGTCTTTTAACAGAGGGTATATTTTTGTCTGCATATTTCATTATAGGAAGTTGTGGTGGTTATTCTGGAATTATTGCCACTACATACCTGTGCTTATATTGTTTTGAAAGGCCTAGATGAAGGATGAAAAGGTTATTATTTATCTAGGAAAAATAAAAATGGAAAAGTGCCACATTAAGTTTTTGCTATTTTTAACATGATCTTAAGAGACCTATCCTTTTAAATGTTGCCCCAAATATTCCTTGAGGTCTGATCCAACCAAGCTGTTATTTTCAGAAAAAGTCAAAGATGTGAAATGCTGCACAAAGTGAATGCTAATAAACTATAATAATGAAATACGATGGATGACAGGAAAATAGGCATAGGAGGGAACAGTGAAGAGGGGCATTGTAATTAAATCACTCTTGACATATTTTAAATAATGCTGTTATTTGTTATAGCTCCTCAAGTTGCTTATGGTTCACAGTGAGCCTGTGAGTCCCTGTCACACTCAAGCCATTGTTAAAGTCACTAGATCTGTCTTATTGAGGGTGTTTTCTTCTCTCACCCTCCACTATTCCTTGTAAGTTGTCTTTTTTTTTTTTACCATGGACTAGACTCTTCTGACAAGTTCAAATTATATAAGATGGAATTTTACCATGCTTACCTTTAAGGAGCAAACTAGTTACACTTCTTCTGAGACACAAGGGTTTGTTCTTCTGACAGCCCAGAGTCACAATACCAGAACTATTGACTGACACAAAAGATTTTCATGAAATCGCATGTGATCAAGAAGCATTGGTGATGAAAGAGAGAACTCAAGCAGCTCTGAAGGAATCGGGAAAAAATAAGACTCCACATATTGATGGAATAAAGACCAATTGACATATTTCACCAAACAGATTGCAGCCCTGGACATGCTCACCCGTTTTTGCCAAGAAATCTGGAGGACAATTACCTGACCAACTGACTGAAATTCTTATTAATTCCCATTCAGAAACAAGGTGATCTAACAGAATGTGGAAATCATTGAAAAATATTAAGATCACATGCAAGCAAAACCTTGCTTGATTATTTAAAAACTACTATAATAATATACCAACAGAGAACTACCAGAGATGAAAGCTGGGTTTAGAAAAAGCCATGATACTAGGAGTATCATTGCCATTGTCAGATGGATCTTATCCGAAAGCAGAGAGTTGTTGTGTTGTTATGTGTCATTGTGTCGCTTGTGACTCAAAGCCATTCTACATACTACAGCCTTGAAACCCAAGTTCTGTGCCAACATAACTATTTCTTACACATCTCCTCTCACTACCCCAGTCACTGAATTAATCCATACCTTTGATTGCCTCCCTCTCTTCCCCTGTCTGTCCACCCTTCCAAGAGTGATGTATCTTTCCAAGAACTGGACCCTCTTTGTGATATGCCCAAGGTATGTCAGACAAAGCCTCAGAATTCTTGACTCCAAAGAGCAAGCTATTTTCACCCTTACATGGAAGGTCCGCATGGGAAAGCAATGCTCTGGATGCGATTAGTTGATGCAGTGGCTGCTGCAATGAGAGTAGGTATTTCAGGAACAGTGAGATTGGCTCAGATAAAGAAGGGCTCAGAGCTATTTTCCATATCGTTTCTATGAGTTATAGTTGTCTTGACAGTGCATAATGAAAACAACAAGGTTTGTTCAGTATTCTTCTCCAACACCACAATTTAAAGATCTGAGTGTTTCCTCTTTTATTCTTATTCTTTGTTCAACTTTCAGATGCATGTGAAGAAATTAAAAATATCTCAATTTGAATGAAACACACATTGGTCTTTAAACTGACATCTTTTACCTAGTATGTTGGAGGGGACCTTGACAGTGCATTTTCCTAATGTTACCTATCAATTGAACTCTTGACTGCGACTACCTTGGGTGTTGGTTGTAGAGCCAAGTAAAACTAAATGATTGAAGACTTCAATGTTTCTCTATCATGATGTTTGCCATTGGTTTAACAGCATTTTATTTTCTTCATGTTTGGTTATAATCCATTTTGAAGAAGCCATATTGAAGATTTTACTCCTTGATCTTCTGCAGCAAGGGCTTCAGGTTTTCTTTATTTTCTTCAAGAAACAGTCTGTCACCTACTTAATACAAGTTGCTAATGAGTCTTCCTCCAATCATGAGGCTGCATTCTCCTTCATGTAGTCAGTTTCTCAGATGATTTGCTCAGTTTGCAGAATAAAAGACTATGCAGAAATTATAAAACCTTGACACACATCTTTCCTAATATGCAACCAAGCAGTAGTCCTTTGTTTTGTTCATTAAAAAAAACCAGCTTATTAGTTTATTCTAGCTTTTACATTACCAAAATTAGTGTTCTACGTTTTCCATTATTCTTAAAGTTATCATAATGTGTTAAGATCCACACAACCAATTGTCTTTCCATAGTCAGTGAAATACAAGTAAACATTTTTCTGGTATTTTCTGCTTTCACTCAAAATCCATCTAACACCAGCAGTGATATCACTCATAGCTTCTATAACATCAAATTTTCTTAAGATTTTTACTCTATGCATACCCCTGTTTATTGCTGAGTTATTCAAAATAGGAAGGAAATGGAAGCAGCCCAAGTGGCCATAAAGAAATAAATGGATAGAAACACTGTGATAAATACACACAATAGAATACTACATAACATTGAAAAACAATGGTTTTGTAAAACACTACACAACATGGGTAAACCTGGAGGAGTGAAATACCCTACTCACAAAAGGACAAATACTGCATGACAGTACTGTTATAGGATTGACACATGGGGTAGGAGATAGAACAGGAAAAGATGGAGAGATAATGAAGGCCCCACTGGAACAAATAAGGGGAAGAACTGTCTGAAAGGAATATATGATTAGACACTATATGTATGACAACAACCAGGAACAAGAGGAAATTGGCAAGTGGACTAGAGAGGAAGAAAGTAGGAGGAGGGGAGACATGTGGAACAATGAATGAATGAAAATACAACCTTTCTTTAACCTGTTGTTAAAAAATATTTTAACTCTGTCTTTGAATTATGCATAAATATTTTCTGCTGGTACTATTGGCTATCTTGTTCTTTGCAGTGTCATTAAATGTTTACCAAGGCCCTCTAATTTCTCCTATAGCATACCTTAGGTGATTGCAAAGTCTTTTATAATGCATGCATAAAATTCAACTTGTTGAGTGCCTTTCCAGTGAATAAGCACTCACATTAAGTCCACAGTTAAAAACATTAAAAGCAATAATTCACTTCTGATCACTCTCAGAATAAAATAACCTTGAATATGGCAATAAACTTATTACTTCCACTCATATTCACATTTTAACTCAAAATGTGAAACACAGTGCCTTTTTAAAAATAATGTAGTGCCTTAATTTTGTAAAGGGTAAAAAATAATACCCACTAAGGTCTGAATATGTGAGAATCAAGATAATAATAACTGAGCATTTGTTATAAAGATAATACATTGTTCAAATCCTGTTCAAATCTGATCAAACATTGTTAAAATATGATTAAACAATGTTAAAAAATCTGTTATAAAATAATATATTGTTCTCTAATCTGATGTCCTCTAATATACTTCCTTTGATCTTTCATATGTTGTCCTTCAATATCTATACGTAATTTAAACAAAAGTCTGAAAATTTTACTAAGTAGAGGATCAAATATTTACATGGATTTATGACAATATTTCCAGTATTACTTTCCCTTATACCTTGGCAAGCATGCAGCTTAAGAGATCTTTAAAGTGTAATAAAATAAGTATACCCTTTTGAGAACTACAGTTCAAATTCAAGTGATGGTGCTTTCAATTACTTCATATACAGATTGAAGGGGAACAAACAATAAAGGAGCCTGCCGAAGAATGGACAACAACTCAACTCAGCTCATTGCATTCGAGTTGCAATCAACACGTACCAGACCTTCCAGCCCATTTTCAGAAGCTGTAAATCACATAGTGACAGGAATACCTACCTACGTTTGGGTTGGTAGAACAATTCTGTATCTACTAGGACATCTAAGCTCCATGATGGCGAATTGACATATTTGAACTGTTCTGTTGGTGAGGAATATTCAATGTATCATGCATTCCCAGAATACTAATTTTTCATTTATTGTTGTTGTTGTTGTTATTGTGCTGTCAAGTTGCTTGCAACTCGTAACAACCCTATGTACAACAGCCTTATACACCCTGCTCTATCCTGTGCTAATCTTACTGTCTCTGACACATCTACACCCATTACAGTCACTGAATCAATCCATCTCATTGAGAGCTCTCCTGTGCTCTCCCTCCACCCTCCCAAGCATGATGTCTTTCTCCAAGGACTGGTTCCTCCTGGCAACATGTCTAAAGTATATTACATGAAGCTTCAGATTCCTTGCCTCCAAGAAGCAGCCTGGTGTCACCCTCTCTAGGACAAACCTGTTTGTTCTAGCAGTCCATGGTATATTGGAAGATATAAAGTGCACCTATCGAAGCCATAGTCTTTTGGATTATTTACTATGCATTTGAGGGCTGGACAATGACTAAGGATAGACAGATGGTGTTGGAGAAGAATGCTGAGTGTCCTTTGGTCTGTCAGAAGAACAGAACAAACAAGTCTGTGTTGGAGAAAGTGCAGCCAAAATTCTTCTTTGTGTCACAGAATTAGGACATGTGGTTAGGAAGGCCCTGTCATTGGAGAAGGACATCATGCTTGGAAAGGTGGAGAGTCCGCAGAAGAAAGGAAGACTCCCATCAAGATAGGTTGACATGGTGACTGCAGCAATGGGTTCAAGCATGTGTGAGATGATGAGGATGTCACATCTAGGACAGAGTTGAGATCCATTGTTCATAGTGTTGCTCAAGTCAGAGTTGACTCTATGGCACATGTAAACAATCACAAAAGATCTCAAGATCAGCCCTTCACATCTGTATCCATTTGTCCATATGGTTTGAGAATACGCTTTGAGAATACACTTGGGAACAGACCAGCCTTCAGAGGAAAGGAATGCTGTCCTTGAAATCAATGGCTCAAGTATTCACAAAAGTTAGAGATTACTATTTGGAAAACTAGTTGTTTTAAAAACTCCAACATAGATTCCAGCCTCAAGTTCTGATTTGAAAATGGAGTTTTAAGAACAGTATTCTCATTTGGAAAGTATACATTAACTACCAAAACAGATTTCTTAAGAGAACAAGGGGAAACAGCATGGTTTGAAATCAGGAAACTTTTGGCTTTGTTTTTTTATTTTTCACTGTACCTATGTACTCAAGTAATGGGGTGTTGTGTCAGAGTCAGTGAGTCTGGGTCAGGATAGGACAGGCTTTAGAGGTACTGTACAGAGGGTTGCTATGAGTCTCAGGTGACTTGATGATATATAACAACCACCACCTATGTAAAATGTGTACCGAGCAAATAATCTGAAAAACTTGACTATATGAAGAAGAATATGGGGTGAAGATTAGAGGAAGACTGATCAACAACCTGTATTATGCAGATGACACTAGTTTGCTTACAGTAAGTGAAGAGTACTTGAAATACGTACTGGAGAATATCAAATATTAAAGCCTTTGGTAAAGATAACGCTCAACATAAGGAAATTAAAATTGTCACAACTGGACTACTTACTATACAACATTATGACAGATGTAGAAATGATTGAAGTTGTAAGTGACTGTATTTTATTTGGCTCTGGAATCACAACCCATGAAAGCAGTAGTCAGGGAATCAAAACAGAAATTAAACTTGGCAAATATGTAGTAAAATGCCTCTTTAAAGAGCAAAAGAGCAAGGGTGTCAGTTTAAAGATTGAGATTCACAACTATCAGGTTATTTTATGTTCAATTCTTTTATATGTAGGTGGTTATCAAACAATGAATAGAAAGACTGAAAAGGAATTGAATATTCGAGTTGTGGTGCTAGTGAAGAGTACTGAATATGTGATGGCCTTAAAAAAGGACAGATCTGGCTTGGAAAACATGAACTCCTAAGAGGCAAGGATGATGAGATTAAATCTTACATATTTTGGGTCATCTCTGAACAAGGGTACTACGATAGTGAAAGCAGAGAATTGGGAAAAGATAGGCACATAGATTGACACAGTAACAACATATTAGTCTTCAGTCTAGAGAAGATAGGATCTGACAGGCTTTATATCTGTTGTGAGGGTGCCATAGAATCAATCAGTGTTTATTCTGTTTTATATGTAGTTATGAGTTGAAATATAATTGATGGTACACAACAATACAAACAATTCATGTGAAAGTAAAGTGCCTCTGATTTCAGTAGATACTCATATGAAAGGCTATTGAAAAAGGTCTTAAAATGATTTCACATACACATAAATATTCTAATACCATGATATTTCAAAGAACTGAAGGTCTAAAAAACTGCATTGCTTTCCCAGACACTGCAAGTATTCTGCCTTTGAAAAGGGGCAGTCATACCACTTTCATACAATTTTTTTTTCTCAGTGAAATCTTTATTTTATTCTATTTTTAAATATTCTGTTGTTATTTTAACAAAAGTTTACAGAAAAGATGGAATTTTCATTCATTCATTCATTCATTCATTCTTGCACAATTTCCCTCCTACACCTACCCCCACTGTTTGCTTTTTTTTTCTTTTTTGTTTGATTGCTTTTGTATTAGTTTGTTCACATAGTTCATATATATTGTGTTTCACACTATTCTTAATTCATATTGTTCCCATACATTATATTTTATAAAAGCAATCACCATTGGACCTTACCCATCATCACCTAGGCTTTTCAGATACACACTGTACCTTTCCCATTTCCTTTATCCCCTCACTCCACTCACTGAACTGTGCAACCCTGTGATTTCCTACCTATCATCAACCCTACGCTCCCATCCTTTTCCCCCTTGTATGTCCATACATGTTTTACTAGTTATCTTATTTTTACAATAATGGTGTAGTATTTGCCCTTATGAGACTAAATTAGTACACTACACTCAGGATAATGTTTTCCAGTCTCTTCCAAATCATATATGGGTTCTCCCCGACCCCAAATCATGCTCTTGAGTGCTGCATTATATTCCATTGTGTGAATGTACTATAATTTCTTAATCCATTCAGTTGTAGTTGGACATTTGGCCTGTTTCCATGATCTTGTGATGGTAAATAATGCTGCTATGAACGTTGGTGTACAGATCTCTGTGCCTCAGTTCTAATTTCCTTGGGGTATATTCCTAGTAGTGGATTAGCTGGGCCATACAGAGTTTCTCTGCTCAACTTTTTGAGGAAATGCCTAATTGTTTTCCAGAGTGGTTGTATTATTTTATAATCTGTTCACATCATCTTCAACATTTATTGCTTGCTTCCCTGCTAAACTTTTCCACTGCTAGTGGGCTAAGAAAGC
>NW_006399862.1:513600-567758 GCF_000299155.1 Elephantulus edwardii
ATAAAATATAATTATAGAAAAAAAAAAGAATGTATCTCATGGTGGTTTTGAGTTTGCATCTCTCTTATTGCCAGTGATTTTGAGTGCTGCTTCTTGTGTCTGTTGACATCCAAATGTCTTCCTTTGTTAAAAGTCTTTTCATGTCTCTGGTCAACTGATACTGAACAAGGAAATAAAATCTATCAAATGGGGAAACGATAGCCTCTTCAACAAAGGGCGCTGGCAAAATCAGACTGCTAACTGCAGAAAGCTGAAACAGGATCCACATTTCACATCATACACAAAAATCAACTCAAAGTGGATTAGACACTTGGGAGTAAAGCCCCAAACCATAAAGTTAATAAGAGAAAACATAGGATCAAGCTTATAAGCTCTAGTCTATGGTATAAAGAGACTTCCAAATAAAACCAGAAATATACAACCTGAATAGGGTAAAATTGATGAATGGGACCTTCTAAAGATTAAATTCCTGTGCTCATAAAAACTTTTATTCAACAGGGTGAAAAGAAAATCTACTGACTGGAAACAAACATTTGAAAAAAAAATCTCAGACAAGGGTCTTATAACCAAAGTTTACAGCATACTTAAGGGCTTACAGAAGAAAAAGCCTAATATCCAATTATGAACAATTTTTAATGCAAAATATGAAAACTGTCTGTAGTATATTTATACTTTAGGCTGATTATACTATACATATATGCATGTGTGTATTGTATTTGTTTATCTCTCTCTTGTGTGTTTATAATTTGAGAAGCTGCAGCTTATGAAGGGGAATGTGGCATCAGGATTTGAGGAAGACCCATCAACAAAGTGTTATGTAGATAAAAATATAATACCTAAAAAACACTCACAACAATAAACCCCTTACTTCCAGATAGTGACAAAGACTTGCAGCCTTTACTGTAGAATTGTTGTTGTTGTTGTTATGTGCCATTGGGTTGCTTGCGACTCATAGTGACCCTATGCACAAGAGCCCTAAACGTCGTTCTATGCTGTGCCAACCTCGCTGTCTCAAACACATTCATTCCCACCACTCCACTCACAGAATCGATCCATCTCATCGAGGGTCTTCCTCTCCTGTGCCGTCCCTCCACTCTCCCAAACATGATGTCCCTCTCCAAGGACCAGTCCCTCCTTGCAACATGCCCAAAACATGTCAGACGAAGCTTCAGAATCCTTGACTCCAGGGAACATTCTGGAGAGTTGGACAGTGAATAGGGATGATAGAAAGAGAATTGATGTCTTTGAGTTGTGGTGCTGGAGAAGAATGTTGAATATACTGTAGAATATCAGCCTATATAATCTTCAATATGAAATATATTTCAACATTAAGAAAATAAAAACTGTCACTATATAAGACCATTAAGCAACAGCATCAGAGAGGGTGAAAGATTGAATTTGCCAATAATTTAATTTTGTTTTGACCCTGAATAAGCACAATAAATTGTGGCTAACTATGAGAGGAGTGAGAATCCCAGAATGCTTGATTGTATTTATTTGATACCTATTCTTGGACCAGGAAGAAATCATCAGAACAGAGCAAGGAAATAGTACATAGGTCAAGATCAAGAAAAATGTACACCAGGGATAAATCTTATCATCATACTTTTTTAATCTATATGTAGAACAGATCATCTGGGAGGCTAGGCTCTGTGAGGAGGAATGTGGCATCAGGATTGGAGGTTGACTCTTCAATAACCTGTGTTATGCAGATAACACAAACTTCCTTGCTGAAATAGAGGAGGACCTGAGGTATTTGCTGCAGAAGGTCAAGGACTTCAGCCTTCAATATGGACTAAAGCTCAATATCAAGCAAACAAAGATTCTAACCACTAGGCAAAGTGGAAGTGTTATGATAGATTGAGAAGAGATTGAGATTGTAAAAGCTTCAGCTTACTTTTTTCCACAATCAACACTCTTGGTACCAGCAGCCAGGAAATCAAAAGACAAATTGCATTAGGAAAATCTGCTCTCAGGGACCTCTACAGCATGCTGAAGAGCAAGAATGTCAGTCTAGAGACTAACCCAAACCATGGTCTTCACAATAGCTTGCTATGCATCAGAGAGCCAGACAATGATGAAGATGAAAGAAGAATAATCCATGGTTTTGAGTTGTGGTCCTGGGTAAGAGTGTTGTACATACCACAGACTACTAAAAGAACAAATGTGTGGTGAAACCGGGCTGCTCCTTACAGGCAAAAATTTTGAATCTCTGTTTTTGATACTTTGGGTAGTTGCCAGAAGAGACTGTCTGTAGAGAAGGATATCATGCTTGGAACTATGGAGGGACAGTGCAAGAGTGGAAGACCCTGGATGAGATGGATTGACTCAGTGACTGAGGGAATGGTGGTAGGTGTTTCAGAGACACCGGAATTGGCTCAAGACAGAGCAGGGTTGTACTTAGGATTGCTATGAGTCCCAAGTCAGTTAACAGCACATAACACTAACAGCAAAAAGTACCCAAAGTAGTAGCAGTTAAGAAATCAGAAGGTGTTGCATTCTGCAAATCTCTCAGCAAGGACCTTTTGATAGTGCTAAAGACTAAATATG
The DNA here is from genome assembly GCF_000299155.1 of Elephantulus edwardii. Taxonomy (NCBI): domain Eukaryota; kingdom Metazoa; phylum Chordata; class Mammalia; order Macroscelidea; family Macroscelididae; genus Elephantulus; species Elephantulus edwardii. The sequence continues at coordinate 516,151 of NW_006399862.1, forward strand.
TTCTGTATACAGAACAGATTGTGTGGAAAGCAGGGCTTGATGAGGAGGAATGTGACATCAAAAGAGGAGGAAGACTGATCAACAACCTATGATATGCAGATGACACAACCTTGCTTGCTGAAACTGAAGAAGACCAAAAGCACTTGCTGCAAAAGATCAAGGACTGAAGTTGGATAAGGATAACTGAAAGAGAATAGATGTCTTTGAATTATGGTGTTGGCAGAGAGTATTGAATTTCCCACGAACCTCCAAAAGGACCAACAAATCTGTCTTGGAAAAAGCATAACCGGTAAGCTCCTTAGAGGCAAGAATGGTGAAATTTCATCTAGTTTACTTTGAGCATGTTGTTAAAAGAACTAGTTATTGGAAAAGGACATCACACTTGGAAAAATACAGGTCAGTAAAACAGAGGAGACCCTCAATAAACATGTCAACATATTGAGTGCCGCACTGGCCTTGAGCATGGTAGAGATCAAGAGGTTGGGTTAAAATACACACGGCAAGATTTTGATCTATTGTTCATAAGTGTGCTATGAGTCTTAATCTTATTCAGATGGTGATGGCCCCAACAATCTCTGTTTGTGTGCTTATGTGTATTACATATTTTGATTATATCTATTTATATGCATACACACACACACACACTAAATGTAATATATATGTATATGTATTATAGGACCTATTGCTATTGCTATTGTTACCTCATTTTGGAAGATCATTCTTCTAAGTTGATGACTCAACTTCTTAAGTTGATCACTTAAGAAGATCACTCTTCTGTCAATTTGGTGTACTAAGAGAATTTGGGTTGGCTGTGAAGCTGAGCCGTATGTTATTTGAGGTCAAATGCCATAATGGCTGTCCAGGGTGGACAATGTTTAGTGGAGCTTCCAGTTTTAAGACAGGTTTGGAAGCAGGACAGACATCCACTTTCTAAACCACATGCCTCTGGAAACTCTATGAACCTGGAGAAATGATGATAGTTATAGGAAAACTTCAGACCTTTTGTTCATAGGGCCACTATGAGTCGTCCTTGACTTGATGGCAGTGAACAGCAACACATTATCTCTATCTATCTCGAGCTCGATCTCTATCATCTCTATCTCTATAATTTATCTAACTATCTATCTATCTATCTATGTATCTATCATCTATTTATGTATCTATCATCTATCTATCTATCTATGATCTATCTATTATCTATCATCTATCTATCTATCTATCTATCATCTATCTATCTTTCTATCTATCATCTATCTATTATCTATTATCTATCTATCAACCATCTATATATATTTATCATCTATCTATCTATTATCTATCTATCTATCATCTATTATCTATCTATCTATCTAGCTAGCTATTATCTATCTATCTATCTATTTATCTATCTATCTATCTATTTATCTATCATCTATCTATCTTGCTTTTTCTTACGATCTTTTCCAGAAAGGGTTTTGTGTTGTTGAATTGTTGACAACATGCCTCTAGTTGTGGTTTGATTAGACAGATATTATCTTTTTCAGGTTATAGAAATTCCACAGTGACTACAAAGTTTAATACAGAACGAGGAACATGACGCATGAGGAGAGCCCTCCATTTAAACACAGAATGTGGCTTTTATTGTTAACACCCCCGCTAGCTGCAGTTAGGAGCCCAGTGACCTTAAGTGCCATAGAGCTATTAAAAGTAATGAGGTGTGAGCGCAAGCCAATGACTGACAAAAAGGCAATATCTTCAGAGGGGCTAGTGCTGTAACATCCAACATTAATATATTAGTATCAGTAGATGAAACATGACGAATATGAAATCTCATTTACATAATGGATGAAGCTCGGAATGCTGTTCCAGATGGTTGATGAGCACCTTGAGCCAAAGGGAGATTTTTTTAAAAAAATACCTCAACATACGTAGATCTAGAGTATTAAAATCAAATAACTGAAAGACTAAATTCAAGAGACAGTGAGGTGCTGGATGATAGATTTCTTCCCAACTGGAAATAAATTAAGCAAAACTGTCCTTGTAATGACTGAATCTGCCCTTCAAGGATTGCATAGGGACTGGTGATTTAAGTGTTGAAGAAAAAAAATTGAATAAAAAGAAGAAAGGACTCTAGTAGCATAATCCATAGGAATTTAAGGTATAAACACTACAGCTGGAAAAACATTGGTCATTCTCTTCCTTTGCCATTTACGACTTCTTGAAAACCTACCAGTTGATCAACTATGTGACAGTTCCAACTATAACAAATTGCTGAAGTAAATTTTGAATAAATGTCTTCAATGTCTGAATGACTTATTCAACTATCTACTGTGTCAGCCTTTGAATGAAAATTGTGCAGTGTGTAATTCAGTCTATTCTACAAAGGCATCTTGCAGGAACAACACTCTTCATGAAAGTAAATGAAAAACTCAAAACTCACTGCTGCTGTGTCAGTTCTGCCTCAGAGCTATCCTCCATCAGGTACCTTAATAGGTAAACTCTGTGTCCACGACTTTGATTTTAAAAACTTCCCTTTTTTTTCCACTTTCTTATGCATGATTGAGGTTATACTTGACTCAAACACATTGCAGTTGAGTTGAAAACCATTTATAATTGACTTTCTAACAGGTTTTTAAAGGCTGGAAATTGAGTGAGAGGGAGTTCTAGTGGAAGAGTGGGGAAGCAGTTTTGTCATCAGGCTATTTGAAGCTCTTTGGAAGAGAGTTGGAAAATATCCTTCCATGTGATTTACAGCCTCTGAATACATACTGGTGAGTCAACTGTGAGGAGGTTCAAACCTGAAAGAACAACAGTCATACAAGAGGAATTTACGTCTCTTTTTTTAGCAGGGCTGCGGGTAGATTTGAATCAATAGAGAAGGGTAGCTTTTGGGTCAGCAATGCAGTGTTCATGATTGAGAATGACAGAAAAAGCATAAAAATCTCCACTGAAGCCACACATTTTTTTCTCTCTTTTAAATGACTATGATGACCAATTGGAAAGAATGATGTAAGCAAACTACACTGCTTATGAGTTGCAGACTTAAAGCAGAATCTAAAAACTTTTCACTTAAAGTCCAATGGCTTTTTTACATTTGTCATGAAACTGATGGTGTAACCAGAACCTGAAGAGTGACTCCAATTGTTGGCCAATAGATGGAGAAAGTATTCTTAGATCAATATTCAGAACTCTTGGTGCCAGCAGTTAGGATTTCAGGAAATGTATTACTTTGAACAAGTCTGCGGTCAGGGTCCTTTCAAGAAATATTAAGAGCAATGATGTCAATTTGAAGGCTAACATTCGGGTCTGAGAGTTGGAAAATTAATAAGGAAGACAGAAGGAGAATTGATACCTCTGATTTCTGGTGTTGGAGAAGAGTGCTGAATATCCTGTAGACTAACAAAAAAAAGGGGGGGGGATTGGAAAAGAGCAGCCAGAGTGTCCCTTGGAGGCAAAGATGATGAAGCTTTGTTTCTCATATCTTGAACATGTTTCTAGAAGAGGCAACTCCTTGGGAAGGGACAGCTAGCTTGAAAAGATGGAGGATCAGCAAAAGGGAAGAAGACTCCTAATGGATTGACACAGTGACTGCAGCAATGGACTCATACGTATTAGAGATGAAAAGGATGGTGCAAAATAGGAGAGGGTTCAAGTCTGTTGTTGATAAGGTTGCAATGTTGATGTTGTTGTTAGGTGCTATCTAGTCAAATATGACCTATAGTGACCCTATAAACAGCAAGTCTTTCATGTGCCATCAACACACTTCCAGACACACTTGCACACAATTGCAGCAGTTATTTGTCAATCCATCCGATTTAGGATACCCTGCATAAAATGATGTTTCTCTGCAATCAATAGCTTCTCCTAAGAACATGCTCAAATTGTGTGAGGTGAAGTTTTATTACCTTTGCCTCCAAGAGCATCCTGGTTGCACTTTCTCCAGGACATAGTTGCTTGTTCTTTTGACAGGCCATGGGATATTTAATATTCTTCTCAAACACCACATCTCAAAGACATCCATTCTTCTGTTGTCATCCTTATTCATTGTCCAACATGCATTAGTCAATATGCTCAAGGTACATAGCAAGTGACTGGAAAAACTATGGCCTGAGTACGATGCACCTAGATCCTCAAATGGACATACTTGCTCCTCAATAATTAGGAGAGGTCCCTTACTACAGATTTTCCCAGGAGACTGTACATCTCCTGATTCCTGACTGCTTGTACCAAAGGTGTTGACTGTGAATTCAAGTAAATGAAGTTGTTGAAAACTTTAATCTTTTGCTCCATCTCTTGTGATGTTGGCTATTGATCCAGTAGTAAGAATATTTTATTTCTTGAAGCAGAGATGTGATCCATAATGAAAGTTGTATTTCTATATCTTCTACAGCAAGTATTTCATGTCTTCTTCACATTTTTTTAATATCATTCATTCAGTTTATTACAAATATTTAGTATTGGCTTCCCATATTTCCCCCCTTAAGTTTTTATCATAATTATGTTATCATCTAGATGAGCATTCTTTCTACATAAACAAATTAAACACAATAAACTCAAAGAAATACTTTCGAAAATCCTCATAAGATCAGAAGGTTGTTGTTGTTGTTATGTGCTGTCAAGTTGCTTGCGACTCATAGCGACCCTATGTACAAGATCCCTAAACTCTGCTCTGTCCTGTGCCAATCGCACCATCTCCGACACACCCATCCCAATTACTCCAGTCACTGAATCAGTCCACGTCATAGGGGGCCTTCCCCTTCTGCTCTGTCCCTCCACCTACTAAGCATGATGTCCCTCTCTGAGGACCTGTCCCTCCTTGCAATATATCCAAAGTATGTCATACAAAGCTACAGAATCCTTGCCTCTAAGAAGCCACCTGGTTTGACCCTTTCCAGAATGAATCTGTTTTCCTAGCAGTCCATGGTACCCTCAATACTCTTCTCCAGCCCCACAGCTCAAAGGCATCAATTCTCCTTCTATCCTCCTTGGTCATTGTCCAACTCTCTGATGCATAACAAGTGATTGCGAAGACCATAGCCTGTATCAGACGCACCTTAGTCTCCAAAGAGACACCATTGCTCTTCAGTGCTATGGAGAGGTCCCTAACAGCAGACTTTCCCTTCGCAATACGTCTTCTAATTTCCTGGCTGCTGGTGCTGAGAGTGTTGACTGTGAAGCCAAGCAAACTGAAGCTGTGAACAATCTCAATCTCTTCACCATCCATCCTGATGCTGCCAGTTGGCACAGTGGTGAGAATCTTTGTCTTCTTGACATTGAGCCTCAATCCATATTGGAGGCTGCAGTCCTTGACCCTTTGCAGCAAGCGTTTCAGGTCCTCCTCAGTTTCAGCAAGCAGGGTTGTATCATCTGCATATCGCAGATTGTTGATAGATTTTCCACCAATCTTGACCCCACATTTCTCCTCCTAGAGCCCAGCCTCCAGGATAATCTGTTCTGTATACAAGTTGAAAAGGTATGGATTCAGGTTCAATATTCCTTGAAAGTTTGTTTTAATTGTCCCATTGCCACAGTGCTTGTCAAAACCAGTTCTGAATAATCTCCTTTGTCAGTGTGTCCTTTGCCATTCCCTATAACTCCTCCGTGAGAGACTTCACCCTGATTCATAAGGAAAAGGAGACAGCGTATTCTCTTTGCTACCTCCTGTTCAAAAGGGACACTGCAGGTTTCAGGGTAAAGATCTTCTCTCACTACTCTAAAGGACCCCTTTGGCAATAGGAAACATGTAGACTATTGTGGAGATTGGTTTTGTCTTCCTCACTTTCAGCAAGCAAGGCAGTATCATCTGCATAATGTAGATTATTGATGGCTCTTTCTTCAATCCTTATGCTACCTTTTTCTTCATAGAATCCAGCCTCTCAATAACTTGTCCAACATAATAAATGAATAGATATGAAAGAACGAAACCCTGAAACACTCTTTTCTTGATTTTAAAACACCTGTTCCCTTGTGTTCACACAACAGTCTTTTGGTCTAGGTACAAATTTCACATTACCACAATTAATTTTCTAATATTCCCATCCTTTTCAATGTTGGCCATAACTTGTTTTGATGAACACAGTCAATAACAATTGCATAATCAATAAAGCATAAATAAACATCCTTCTGGGATTCTTTACATTTAGCCAGGATACATGTGACCTCAGCAATGCTGTGGCCTCGAAATACCTGCTTGAACTTCTAGCAGCTCCCCATCTCTGAAATCGTATAGACGTTTTTGAATGATTTTCAGTGGTATTTTGCTAGCATGTAATAGTAACAGTATGGTTTGATGGTTTCCACATTCTATTGCAACACCTTCCTTGGGAATGGTCACAAATACGTATCTCCTCCAGTCAGTCAGATATTGCCATCCAGTTGTCATTTCCTGGCATAGACTGGTGAGCAATCTAGGGATTCATCTGTTAATTGAGATACAGCAATTGGTATTCCATTAATTTTGGGGACTTTATTTTGTGCCAATTTCTTTAGTGTAGCTTCAACTTGTTCTTTCATTACATTAGCTCTTGTTCATGTGGTAGTTCAGACTGCAAGATTTGGTAAAGATTTTACTTTTTTTTTCCTCTTTCAGGTTTGCTACGAGCCATGGTCAGTTTGAGGATACCTCCCAGCAACATCTGACATTTGTACATAATGCTGCTCCCTGTAGAGGAGGATTTTAAAGCTGGTGGGACCAGTTCTCGGAGAAGGACACCATGCTCAGAAGGGTGGAGGGGCAGCACAGGAGAAGATGACTCCAGATGAGATGGGTTGACACAGTAACTAGGACACTGGAGTTATGTGTGTCAGAGTCAGTGAAACTGGCTCAGGATAGGGCAGTTTTCAGAGCTGTTGTACATAGCATCACTATGAGTCATGGATGATTCCATAGCACAAAACAATAACAGCAACAAATCTATTTGCATGGTTTAAAGCTCTTTTACTTTGGCATGTTTTCTATTTGTTTTGACTTCTCAGCTCTCCAGTGCAATTTTCAGAGTATCTTCCATTATCCATTTGAGTTTTTTCTTTCTCCTCTGTCTTTGTAATGGCCTTTCACTCTCTTCAGTGATAAGATCCTTGGTTTCTACCCACAACTCATCTGGTCTTTGAATACTGGCCATATCTATTCAATCCATACACTGAGAAATCATTCAAGAAGCTGAGCTATCTAAACAAGAATGTAAAATCAGCTCTGGGGAAAGACTCATCAACAACTTGTGTAATGCAGATGGTAAAGCCTTGCTTGCCTAAAGTAAAGAAGACTTGAAAGGCTGCAGAAGATCAAGGACTACAACTTTCAATATAGACCAAATCTCAACATAATAAAACAAAAATCCTCACTACAGAATAAGGAGCAATGTCACGAGAAACGGAGAAATGTTTGAAGCTGACAAAGATTTCCTCTTACTTAACTCCATAATAAACATCTATGGTAGCAGCAGTTGAGGAACTATAACTTGTGTTGCATTAGGCACATCTACTGTGAGTGGCCTCTCCAAAGTGTTAAAGAGCAATACTGTCAGTTTAAAGACTAAGGTACATCTGATCCATGCCATGATATTTTTAATGATTTACTCTGCATCCAAAAATTGGACAGTGATTAAGGATAGAAAACTGTATGACCTCTCAAAAGAAAAAATATATATATCCTGGAGAATATACAACCAGTGTGCTTCTTAGAAGAAAGCTGAATTTCATCTCACATACTTTGGGAATCCTGTTAATAAAAACCTGGCTTGTTGTTGTTCAATAGCAGTTAAATAAATATACATTTTTAAAAGACCTGAAATAAAGAAAAAGAAAAAATAAAGCCCCAAACACCACACACCAAAACAGAAACAAACCCAACTCATTCACTCTTCAAAGTACAAAATATCCTGTAACTAAAGTAAACCACATTATAATTAAGAGTTTTAACTTACAAGAAATATTTTAATATTCTGGTGGCCTAGTGGTAAGAAGCTGTGTTGCAATCCTGAAGGCACATGGTTCGAGGCCACCAGCTCCTCTGCAAGAGAAGGATAGATTATCCTCAAAGTTTTTCTATCCATTCATTTTTTGATGGGCCCTTGAGTTGCTTTCATCTCTTTGCAATTGTAAATAATGTAGCAATAAACATGGGTGTGCATATATCTTTTTGGATGGCATATAGGTTTCTTTAGGGTATATTGTTCCCAGTAGTGGCATTACTGGGTCAAATGGTATTTATCTCTCCAACTTTTTGAGAAAGCATCAAATCACCCCAAACTCTAGCTTTTCAGCTTTTCTGTAAACTTTCATTAAAATCACATATAAACAATAATTTTATTTAAAAAGAAAAGAAGTTGCACTGAAATCTTAAAGGCACGTGGTTTGAATTTACCAGCTGATCCACGGGAAAGGACGGGCAATCTCCTCCCACGATATTTACTGCCTCTCAAAACTAGCTGGAGTGTCAGCTATGGGTCAGTTTTGACTTGATGGAACACAACAAAATATAGAATTCCATATTAGCATGTATCAATATCCTTGTGTCACTATATTTAATGTTAATTTTTCACAGTTCTTTTGTGGAAAAACAGGGTTTGTTTGAGTAAAATTTCCTGTAAACCTTTTGGTGAAGTACTGAGTTGATTCAGAATTGACTGATCTGTAATGACAGAACCTAATAATTCTGTGTAGTAACATGACTCCTGTATATGCCTTGTTGTTGTTGTTGTTGTTGTTGTTTAATGCCATCGAGGCGTAGACGACTCATAGCGACCCTATGAACGAACAGCCTGAGCACTGTTCGTACATAGAGTATCCAGAGGCAAGCCATTTTGGAAGTGGATGCCACTCCTGCTTCCAGTATATGCCTTAGGCTACATTAAAAACCAAACCATATCAAATCTAGCATCCTCAGACAAGCGGATTCCAACTCCATATTATCCTATAGGACAATGAAGAACTGTCTCATAGGGGTTTTGAGACTATGGATCTTTCTAGAAATACATTATTGCATTTTTCTTCAGTGGTGGTAGTGGGGTATCCTAACTGCTGACTTTTCTGTTAACAACTGAGTATTCTACCTCTGAAAGCACTATAGTTTTAAAGGCTACATCCAGAGATACAGAATTCTCAACCTTCAATTAAGCAGTCTTTTATAATTTTTTTGGAGATTGATAAGCTTTTAGTGGAAATAAAATAGCAACTGAAGCTGCAAAATATCTGCTAAATGTATTACCTGATATTAGTTGTATGTGTTTGTGTTTGCATGCATAGTTATTTAGTTAGACTTTTCTAGCAAAAATATTATGCTATGCAATTGAATCAAACTGCCCATAGCATAAAAATAACTGATACAATTCTACTTACGCATAGTGTGCTTGGAAAACAAGACCTTAGGATCCAGATAAATAAAAATAAATGTCAGAATACTAAGATTAATAGAAGTCCTTTGGCTCCCAGTTAATTTGGGCTGATAACTGATCTTGAATAGTTGTGCACTAAATACTTCAACTCTACTGACAGTGGAAGATGCTTTGTGAATTGAAACCATTTGCGGTAACATCTTGCCTTAGACGTTAATGAAAATTAGAAACAGTTTTGATAGATTGCCACATGCTGGCCTAAAGTTTCCTCTTGCCTTTATTTAATCATTTATAAAGCCAAGCAGAAAGTTGTTACTATCTTGATATATTGATATTTCCCCTGTTAGCACTGAAGCTCATTATCAGGCTATCATTTCAGGTAAAGAAAGAAAGGCATGAAAACATTTTTGTCTATCACTGTTTATTGAACCCTAATTAATATATAAGTCAAACTGGTTACCTTGCAGCATATAAAGCTAAACAAGATAAGATTCCTGTCATTAATTTATTTCTGCTCTAGTGAAAACTAGCTGATGAGAAATTCTAGTTGAGTAAATAATTGCCTTGATTACTGATACTGAAAACTTCGCACAGTCCCAGCAGAAGAAGCTAAATTTCAACCGATTATTATTAACTCACAGAGAGCTGTGCTGGCCTAGTGGCAAGAAGCTGAGCTCCAATCCTGAAGGCCTATGGTTCGAGGCCACCACCTGCTCTGTGGGAGATAGACAATCTCCTCCCAAGCAATTAACTGCCTCTGAAAACACACTTGAGGGTCTGCTATGGGTCAGTTCCAACTCTATGGTACACAGCAAGAACAGTCCTTGAATGCAAGGATTTTGAAATTCCATCTCATATATTTCGGGCATGTTGATATTCCGGAAGAACCAGTCCTTGGAAAAGGACACTCTGCTTGCAATGTTGGAGGGTCAGAACAGGAAAGACTCCAGATGAGATGGATTGACAGAGTGACCGTGGCAATGAGGGGGCGGATCGGAGACAATGAGATTGCCTTGAGATAGGGCAGGGTTCAGAACTACTGTACATAGCGTTGCTGTGAGTCATGGGCAATTCGGTAGCACATAACAACAATAACAGTCTCCAAACCTCGTCGAGCAGTTGCACTTGGTACACAGGACGTCTCTATGAGTAAGAATCAATTTGATAGCAATTAACAATAAAAAGTACTCAACAATTACCTCCTAGAGCAGATAATCACAATTTTAACACTAGTGGCATTTTAAACCAATAAACTAGTTGCTGCACAGTCAATTAATTACCATCCAGTCCACCATGTTTAAGAAAAAAAAATCAATCTGCTTTCAAAAAATATTAGTCACTGAAAACTCTACAACCTACTTGAACACACATGGGCTGTGCTGTAAGTCAAGATTCACTTGTAACTGGTGTTTATTTACACTTTTCCTTGGAGAATAATTGTGAACACAGTACTTGCATGTATTGTGAAAAATCTGTATATGAATCAATATGCTATTATTATTATATATTTTTCTGTAAAATTATTTACTTTTCAACTTATCCTTAAACAACTTCTAAAATATTACCAGACATAAATTTTCCTTAATGAGAATCTCTGACTATCAAATAAAGTAAATCAGATGTGATTTTTCCTTAAGGCATATTTTATGAAATATAATACCCATGTGTAACCATCAGTGGATTTAGAGCTATTTTAGGCTATATTCACCTAGCTATTACATGATATATAAATAAATATTCTTGTTTAAATAACGTTCTGATTTGCTTCCATTCGTATAATTCTGGAGAAACTTAGTGGTAAGAAACTGCACTGGCAACCCAAAGGCTATTATTTTGAATACACCAAGTGCATTCTCACTGAATCTGACAAACCTAATCCTATTGCCCTATATATCACCTTAGTCCATCTCATCCAGAGTCTTCCTCTCCTGCGCTGTCCCTCCATCCTCCCAAGAATGGTGTCACTTTCCAAGGAGTGGGTCCTCCTGACCACATGCCCAGGGTTGAATTTTAATATGATGGAGCAGATTTTCGCGTGCACACCATACTCACAATGTGGATGATTGCCTTTTGACTCGGTCCACTTAGTGTATTTATCATTGACTTGGATGAAGTCAAAGAAGACATCTGAAATTTGTGTCTGAAAACATATTAGAGAAGATAACTAGCACACACAATGATGGAAGTAGGATTCAAAAGCATTCTGGCAGGCTGAAATACTGGGTTGAGTCTCAGAAGACGGCATTTATAAAAGAAAAATTCAATACACTTACGTCAGGAAGTGTATGCATCAAAAGAATAACATAGAGGTAAAAGTGCTCAGAAACATGGGGGGAAATATTGTAGAAATTTTGTTTTATAGATTAAGCTATTCAAAACAAGAATCTCAAATGGGTTCATCATAGTATCCACAGACAAAAAGACATCTTTCTTTGTCTTAATGATCTATTGCTAAACTATACCTAAATTAAAAATAAAAGATGACAAATATGATGGAATATGACATATTTATCTTATGAAAAAGTTAGTCATGATAGCTAACAGCTAACTCCACTTTAGTCTGTGATGGCTGGATGCTAAAATGAGAGTGGGAGCTATCACATTAGTATTTTAAATACCAGCAGGATCATCCACAGAGGACAGATCATGAAGGAATCTTAAAGACCTAAATGTAGTATGGGCCGGGGAGGGTGTTAAGCTTGCATTCAGTATCAGAAAACCAATCAACACAAATTCTATGGAATACAAAACAATAGTATTATGTATAGCATATGAAGATCAGGGGCCTGTCTTGGAAGGCACTCAAAATTCAAAATTACTGCAAGAATTGACTTTAGAAAATGAGTGTGATACACCAATAGTGACATAAGACAGAGAAGCGCTGTTAACATTCTGTTGTAAAAAGGGTCTCCTTGGAGGAAAGCTCCATCTCAGGTACTTTGAGGAAGTTGCCAGGAGAGGCTAATCCTTGGAGAAAGATACCGTGTTTGAAAAGGTGGAGGGAAAGTACAGGAGAGGAAGACCCCAGATTAAATGGATTGACACAGTAACTCTGGTAATTAGGGCTATGTGGACCAGTGTCAGTGAGACTGGTTCAGGATAGGTTTCAGAGTTATTGTGCAGAAGGTCACCATGAGTCCTAGTTGACTTAGTGGCACATAGTAAAAACAACAAAAAAAGGCAATGATGAGATAAATAGGGGAAAAGTAAAAATAATAATGTGATACTTAATTTTCACATTTTGATGACCAGAACCCACTGGGAAGAATACACTCTTTTTTTTTTTAGTAGGAGGAAAACATAAACAGACTTAAAACATTTCTAACTGATATTTTAATGAAAGTTCATAGAGAACTTGAATTTCCATTCATTCGTTGTTGTACATATTCCTCTCTGCTCCCCGCCCCACGCCCGCAGTTTGCTTAAAATGAATTTTTGTAACATGGTTCTTAAAAATATCCCCTAACATTTAATGGACTGCTTTTTAAATACTGAGCTGTTATTCACTGGACATTTGAAGATAGAAGCTGGCGCCATGAGCTGCAAAGCGAATATCAAAGGAATCCATACTTAGACACTGGCAAATTTTTTTGAGGTTTTACTATTTAGTAATTTGGTTACAAAGGCTGAACTGCCTTTTCTATTATTTATAGCCCAGTCTTTGTGCACAAAGAGGCCCAAATAAATTTTGTAAAAAGGTTACGTTCCATCAAACAAATGGATAGAGGACGATGCTTATCAAGTTGATTTCAGAACAAATTGCATCCTTTTATCCATGTTATTGCCTTTGTTTTATTGCTTTTTATTTGTTTGTTAGCTTTGCTTTCTCTTTCTTCCCAAACTTAATGCCCCTTTTCCACATACTGGGCCTGTTCTGATCACTAGGTATTCAAAGAACTCAATTTGAAATCACTGCTGTGCATCATGGAATCCAACATCTGAGCTGGAAACAATGAGTTTATTTCTTTCACTGGTGGAAAAGACCTTCATAGGTCACTTACAACAGAATCATCTGGGAGCTACAATTCTTTCTACCTTACTCAGAAATGCCAGGGCCATGGGTGTGAATTAAACATTCAAGCTTGTTCAGGAACCTATTAGAAATTACTGCCACAACAATGCCTTTGTAGAAGGTTAAAACTCTAGAGTTGAGATGAGTTCTAAAGAGTTTGGTGGTGTTTCCCTTTGCTTTCATCATTTTATCTATCCGGACATTAAGTTTAGGAAAAAAGACAATAAGGTAAATTAAATAACCACCAAAGACTAATTCTCAGATCAAGTATGAGTCAGTGCTGATTTGACAGGGGTGCATTTGAAGTTTTGGGGTGTTTTTAAAATACAGGAGAGGAGAAGGGAGGGGAAGAGAGGTGAAGGGAGGGGAGAGGAGAGGAGAGAGGAGACACTTGTGATATACAGCTGGTCCCTGGTAACCCTTCTCTGTAGGTCATTTAATTCTGTCTTTATGTTTTTACTTTACCCAGGATTTTGATGTTTTTATTTTGTACTTTTAACATTTCTTCTACTGAAGTACATAGTTTTGACCTTTGATCTTCTCAAATCCTCTGATACATTATTAGGTCTCCAATGCAAGTATATTTTCCTTGAATTTTCTGAGTGAATACTTCACACCAGTTTTATTACTCCACAGGGAAACTTAAACTAGTTATTTTACAATAGAATCTAACTTATAGTAATTCCATGTGTTTGATATTAGAAATGTGTTCCATGGATTTTTCATTGCCCATTTTTCAATTATGGGAGACCAGATCCTTTACTTCTAAGGAGCCTCTGGATAAACCTGAACCATTAATCTTTCTCTTAACTCACTTCACTAGCCATTTGCAGTATCCATGAACTCCCATGGGATTCTAGGTACTTATTTCTTATCAAGCAAGTAATCACTATGCCATGATAAATTTTGTGGAATAATTAAGTTTTCTCTTAAAACTGTTGTGGTTGCTGCTGGGCATTGTCTAGTTCTTTTGTGTGTGTGTGAGTTTTCTTTTTTTTAATTTAAATTTATTATTAATTTCAGTAAAAATTTACAGAGACCTTGGATTTCTATTCATTCGTTGTTGCACTTTTCTCTCCTCCCAACCCTCCCCCCTAGTACACTACCCTCTTGGAGAAGTAAAAGTCTTTGTTTTCCAAAGCCTCCCCCCGGTCCACTCCACCATGAAGCCTTTGCTTTAGACTCCTGTCATGACAGAAATACCTAACCACATATCCCTTTTAAACAGTTTTCTCCCTCATCTGTTTCAATGCAGTATACATTATTGAACCCATCTTTCTCAGTCTCCCCCAACCCCGAGATCAGTCCTGTTTTACAACAGTGGTACCATGCAGTATTTGTCCTTTTGTGACTGAGATACTTCACTCAGCATAATGTCCTCCAGAGTCACCCATTTTGAATAATATTGCATGAGTTCCTTTTTCTCATTGCCACATAGTATTCCATTGTGTGAATATACCACAGCTTCTCTATCCATTCGTTTGTTGATGGGCACTTAGGTTGTTTCAAACTCCTTGCTATTGTGAACAAAGCTGCAATAAACATAGTCTGATACATCTGGCTGGATGTCAGTTATGGTTTCTTTGGGGTATATTACCAATAGTGGAATTGCTGGGTCAAATGGTATCTCTATTTGCAACTTTTTGAGAAAGTGCCACACCGCTTTCCACAGTTTTATAATCCCACCAAGAGTGAATAAGAGTTTCAGGTTCTTCACAACCTTGCCAGCATTTGTTGCTTGCTGTTCTGTTAAATTTTGCAATTCTGACTGGGGTGAGATGATATCTCATAGTTGTTCTGATTTGCATCTCTCTTAGAGCTAGGGATTTTGAGCATTTCTTCCTGTGCCTGTTAGCCATCTGAATGCCTTCTTCGGTGAAGTGTCTGTTCATATCCTGTGCCCATTTTTCTACTGGATTACTTACTTTTATCTTGTTGTGGTACTCAATTATTTTATAAATTCTGGATATAAGTACCTTATCTGATATGTCATTACCAAATACTTTTTCCCAGTTGGTGGCTTCCCTTTTAACCCTGTTGGTGAAGTTTTAGGATGTGCATAGGGATTTGATTCTTAGAAGGTCCCACTCATCTATTTTATCTTCTCCTGGTTGTAGGCCACTGTCTAGTTCTTTCTGTTCTTTCCTGTGCAAAACCAAACACTTCCCAGTCTTATACCATTCTCCCAAACTCTGTTGTACTTAGCCATTGCTGCACTCACTGTGTCAATCTCATTTTGTTGATGGTCATTTTCTTTTTTACTATCCCTGTGATTTACCAAGATTTGTAAAGTATCACACAGGTTTTTCTCAAAGAAGCGTGAGAGAGCTCTGGTGGTGTCCCCTTCAGGAAGTTGCCCTGATAAACTCAAACAGCAGGCTTCACTCTTCATTCAAAACGACCAACCAGTGACTCTACATGATACATAAAATCATTCTTCTCCTGTGTGAGTTACAGCTTCCAGAAACCCAGTAGGTCAGCTAAGCTTAGTTGTATCTCATATTTTGCAACCTATTAGCATTGAGGGGCTTATCTAATCAATGTATACTTACTCAAGTTTGTATCTCTTCTAATGTCTACTTAAAATGGAATGAGTTTGGTACAAAGGTTAAATAGATCTAATTGGGATGCATCTCAGAATCAAACTCATTTTTAACATTTATACATTTCCAAAATATCTTCAACAACTAGTTAGTATCTTTTCCATTCCTTAATAGCAGTAAAATGTCGTTTCAACATATGTTGATATTGGAAAGATGAAAATAGATATTATACTATTTATACCTCATGCTTAAAAATCTTAGTATGCATCAAAGTCATTGTACTACCTACAACTGTCCTCTTGGAAAAGGTCTTGTTATTAAGTGCTGTCAAGTCAACTATAATTCACTGACAATCTAGAAGCCACAAATAAAAATCTCCTCCTATCTGTGCAATCTTCACAATCTATGCCATGCTCAATCCCACTGCTAAAATTACTGTGGTGATCTCTCTCATTGAGGGTTATCTTTTCTTTCACTTACCTTCCACTACTCTATGCTATTCTCTTCCTAAGGATTGGTCACTCTTGACAGCATGGCAAAAGAGATCAGACAAAATTTTATCATTCATAACCTCTACGGAGTACCCTAGTTGTACTTTCTCCAAAACAGATTTGTTTGTTCTTTGGGAAGTCCACGGGATATTCAACATTCTTTGTAAACACCACAATTTAAAGACATTGATTTATTTTTCCATGGTCCTTCTTAATTTTTCATCTTTCAGATACTTAGGAAGCAATTGAAACTGTGATGTATATCGAACACACACTGGTCCACATTTAGTCCTAACAGGTAGTCTGGGTTTTTACACTAGCTTTTTCTAGCTGGGTAGTCTGTCTGCACTGAGTCTGTGAACTGGAAAAGACAAAACCTTGTTGCCAGGCAGACTAGCCTAGGTTAGTTTGAGGCTAACCGAAATTCCTATCTCTTGATATATCCTGCACATGCCCTGGACAAAACCTAAGAGTTTTTCTTCATCCCCTGGTTCACATCTTGCAGTCTCCATCACCATTCAGATGAGAAGAAATTCTAATCTGAGTGAATATCCCAAACCCAAACTTCTTCAGGGCTAGCAGATATGCTGCCATAGACTACAGATTGTTTTCCATTTGCGTGGCACATTTTCTTTGTCTATGATGTTTCTATGGCAGAAAGCAAAGTGTACTAAAGAGATAGCTATATGTGTTTCATTGAGTAAGCAAAGGCATTTGACTGTGTGGATGACAAAAATTATGGTTAACCTTTAGGAGAATGGGAATCCCATAACCCTTAATAGTATTTATACAAAACCTATACTTGGATCAGTAAGCAGTCCTCAGAACAGAGCAAGAAAACATTGTATGGTTTAAAATCAGGAAGGGCGTGCATCAAGGATGCAAACTGTCTCCACAGATCATTTGGGAGTCTAGGCTTCATGAGGGATGTGGCATCAGAATTGGAAGAAGATCATCAACAACCTATGTTATGCAAATGACACAACCTTGCTTGCTGACACTGAGGCTGACCTGAGGCACTTACTCCAAAAGGTCAAGGACTGTAGCCTTTTATAGGGATAAAGCTCAACATCAAGAAGACAAAGATTCTCACCACTGAGCCAACTGGCAGCACCATGATGGATGGAGAAGAGATTGAAGTTGTTAACAATTACAACTTGCCCTACTCCACAATCAACACTATTGGCACCAGCAGTCAGAAAATCAAAAGACAAATTTCAATAGATAAATCTGTTGTCCGGGACCTTTCCAGAGTACTGAAAAGCAGTACGATGTCAGTCTAGAGACTAGAGACTAAGGTATGCCTGATCCAGTCCATGTTCTTTGCAATTACTTGCTATGCATCAGAAAGTTGGATAATGATTAAGGACGACAGAAGAAGAATTGATGCCTTTGAGTGGTGGTGCTGAAGAAGAATCTTGAACAGACCATGGACCGCCAAGAAAACAAGTAGGTCTGTCTCTGTCTCGGAGCTGAGCTGTAGAGTTTGATGGGTGGGGAGCGTGAGGGAAATTGGAAGAATCTGTTCTTGAAATCCATGTATTCGAATTTTGTAAACAAACTGTTGTTGCTGTGTGCCGTCGAATCGTTTGTGACTCATAGCGAACCTGTGTACAAGAGCCCTAAACTCTGCTCTGTCCCGCGCCAATTGCACTGACTCTGACACTCCCATCCCAATTATCCCAGTCACTGAATCAATCCATCTCATAGAGGGCCTTCCCCTTCTGGGCTGTCCCTCCACCCTCCTAAGCATGATGTCCCTCTCCAAGGACCGGTCCCTCCTTACAACATGTGCAAGTGTAAACAAACTAGTATTTAAAAATTTAAAAAGTACACAATAAGTATCAACTAATAAAAGTGTTTTATCTAACTCCTGTTACTTATAGTTTTTACTTTTATAAAACCCCTGCAACTAAGAAGCTCTGGGATCTATTTAGTGAACATACATTTAACCTTGTTCTTTTCTATAATAAACATGACTTTTACTTTTAGTAGATTATTCTTGTTGGTTTCTCCCTAATGCCCTGCACTGCTATATCTTAAGTAGAAATTAAATTCATACTTTAAAATAAATTCCTAAGGAAACACTGAATATATTTCAATGCTAATAATGACTCTTCATATTATATTTGTAAATTATTTTAAAACAGATGTAGTTCTATCAACTACACTAATTACTTAACTATCCCCCATCTGTCACTTTGCTAGACTTTAGACTTGCGTTTTGTTATGATTCTAGAAGTTATGCCAATATTCTTCAAATTATAAGCTTTTAGACCCAGTGTAGGCAGGTTTGGCTTCCACAGAACAATTCCTCAAAAATAGATTTAGAAAAAAGATATGGTGAAATACTACTGAAAATTAGCTGATAAAATTTGATAGATCAAAACATAACATTTTCTGACATACTTTGGGTACCTTAAGGCCTTGAGCTATAATATATACATATTATATATTATGTAAAAATATAATATTTGTTGTTGTTGTTGTTATGTGCTGTCATGTCGTTTGCAACTCATAGCAACACTTTGTACAACAGCCCTAAACCGTGCTCTATCCTGTGCCAATCTCATTGCCTCTGACACACCCATCCCGATTACCCCAGTCACTGAATCAATCCACCTCATAGAGGGTCTTCCCCTCCTGCGCTGTCCCTTCACTCTACCCGGCGTGATATACCTCTCTAAAGACCTGTCTCTCCTTACAACATGTCCAAAGTATGTCAGACGAAGCCCAAGAATCCTTGCCTCCAAGGAGCAGCCTGGTTTAATCCTCTCTACGATGAATCTGTTTGTTGTCTTGGCAGTCCATGGTACATTCAATACTCTTCTCCAGCACCACAGCTCAAAGGCGTCAATTCTCCTTCTATCCTCCCTAGTCATTGCCCAACTCTCTGATGCATAACAAGTGATTGCAAAAACCATGGCCTGTATCAGGTGCACCTTAGTCTCCAGAGAGACACTGTTGCTCTTGAATATTTTGGAGAAGTCCCTAACCCCAGACTTTCCCATCGCAATACGTTTTTTTTTTTTTATTTCCTGGCTACTGGTGCCAAGAGTGTTGACCGTGGAGCCGAGCAAACTGAAGCTGTGAACAATCTCAATCTCTTCGCCGTCCATCCTGATGCCACCGATTGGTCCAGTGGTGAGAATTTTTGTCTTCTTGACATTGAACCTCAGTCCATATTGAAGGCTGCAGTCCTTGACGCTCTGCAGTAAGTGCATGAGGTCCTCCTCAGTTTCAGGGAGCAAGGTTGTGTCATCTACATAATGCAGATTGTTGCTAGATCGTCTACCAATCCTAACGCCACGCCTCTCCTCATAGAGTCCAGCCTCTCGGATAATCTGCTCTGCATACAGGCTGAAAAGGTATGGAGACAGGGCACATCCCTGACGTACACCCTTCCCAATTTTGAACCATGCAGTGTTGCCCTGCTCTGTTCTGACGACTGCCTCTTGGTCCAAGTATAGGTTTCGCATTAGCACGATCAAATGTTTTGGGATTCCCATTCTTCTCAGAGTCAGCCACAGTTTGTTATGATCCACGCAGTCAAATGCCTTTGCATAATCAATGAAACACAGATAGACATTCTTCTGGTCTTCTCTGCTTTCAGCTAAGATCCATCTAACATCAGCTACAATATCCCTAGTACCACGACCCCTTCTCAACCCAGCCTGGACTTCTGGCAGTTCTCTGCTGATGTACTGTTCCAGTCGTTTTTGGATAATCTTCAGTAAAATCTTGCTTGCATGTGAAATCAATGATATTGTTCTGTAGTTTCCACACTCAGTTGGGTCACCCTTCTTTGGGATGGGAACAAATATACATCTCTTCTAGTCAGTTGGCCAAGTGGTTGTTCTCCAGATTTCTTGGCACAACTTGGTGAGCACATCCACGCCAGCATCTATTAGCTGAAATATGTCAATTGGTATACCATCTATTCCGGAGGCCTTATTTTTTGCTATTTCCTTCAAAGCAGCTTGAACTTCTTCCTTCATCACCATAGGCTCTGGCTCAAATGCTATTTCATTACATTGTTCTGTATCTGCCAATTCCTTTCGGTACAATGACTCAGTATATTCCTTCCATCTTCTTTTGATACCTCCTGGATCATTTAACTTTCTGCCTAAATATTTAGTGAAGTAAAAAGACCGTAGAGGGGCAAAACTTCAGAGTGAAATGCCTTGGTACAGTTACCGGGCTGAGGCATTTCCAGATGACTATGATCATGACACTGGATGGTCCAGCATTGCACTGTTTGCTAACTAAGGTTACCATAAATTAAAGTTGATTTAAAAGGAATTAAGCACAATATTTTTTTTAAAAAGTGATCTGACAGAGTGTGGAAATTATTGAACAATATCATTAATATCATAAGCAAGCAAGATCCTTCTGAAGATTGACTAAAAACGACTGAAACAGTAGATCTAAAAAGAACTGCCAGATGTGCAGGCTTGGTTTAGAAGAGGCTTTGGAACGAGGGACATTTTAGCCAATGCTACATGGCTCTTAACTGAAAGCAGGGAGTACCAGAAGGATGTCTATCTGTGTTTCATTGACTATGCAAAGGCATTTGACTGCATGGATCACAAATTGTGGCTAATCTTGAAAAGAATGGAAATCCCAGAACACTTGATCGTGCTTATGCTAAATATACTTGGATCAGGAGGCAGCAGTCAGTACAGAACAAGGAAACCCTGCATGGTTCAAAATCAGGATAGGTATACACCAGGATGTATCTTATCTGCAGAATTTAAAATCTATATACAGAAAAGATCATCTGGGAGGCTGGACTTGAGGAGGATTGTGGCATCAGGATTGGGACAGTTGGCAACACCATAATCAAGAAGAAATTGAGATTTTTAACAAGTTCACCTTACTTGTTTCCACAAACAGCACTCTTGGTACCAGCAGTCAGGAAATGAGAAGACAAATTACACTGGGAATATCTGTTGTAAGAGTCCTCTTCAGAGTTCTGAAGAGCAACGATGTCAGTCTAGAGACTAACATGCTTCTTATCCAAGACATAGTTTCATAATTACTTGCTATGCATCTGAGAGCGAGACATGAGAAGAATGATAGAAGAAGAATCAGTGCCTTTGAGTCATGGTACCAGAGAAGAGTATTGAATATACCATGGACTGCTAAGAGAACAAACAAGTCTGTCTTGTCTGGAGAGGGTGAAACCAGGCTCCTTCTTGGATGCAAGGATTTTAAATCTCTGTCTTACATACATGGGGTATATTGCTAGGAGCGACCAGTCCTTAGAGAAGGAGATCACTCTTGGAACGGTGGAGGGACAGTGCAGAAGAGGAAGACCCTGGATGAGTTGGGTTAACTCAGTGACTAGAGGAATGAGGGTAGATTGGAGACAAAGAAATTGTCTCAAGATAGAGTAGGGTTCAAAGCTGTTTTACATAGGGTAACCATGAGTCACAAGTGACTCAACACACATAACACCAACAATAATTATATTTTCATAAAAAATATTTCATACTATACTTAGATAAATCTTTAGAAGATGCAGTAGGTTATGGGGAAAGGTTACAATCCTAAAGCATGGTTTTCATGATATTAATTTCATGATGTTCCCTTGTTAAGCTTAGATAATTGTTTCTTGGTCTATCTTTATTACTTAGATCCACAATCTACGTCCAGGGTTGTTGACTGTCATGACTCATAGCGACCCTAAGAACAAAAGGCTTGAAGCCCCTCTACAACTATCAACGTTTATCAAAGTTCATAGAGTTTCTGGAAGCATGTAATTTAGGAAGTGGATGCCACTCCTGCTTCCAAACAGTAGCAGTGGTCAAGAAATCAAAAGATATGCTGCATTGAGAAAATCTGTTATCAATGACCTCTATTAATATGGCACCTAGTAACAACATATCAACCTCTCGGGGAACTCTGCTGACGTAGCTTGTACCATGATTCCCTTCTAATTCAAAAGTCTACCCATCCAGCGTTCACATCCACCAGCAGCTCTGCTGGGAGATGATGGGCAATCTCTTCCCATGACAATCCACAGACTTGGGAACCAGAGAGCTAGTTGTGTGTGTGTCTAGGATTATAAACTGACTTGTTAGCAGTGAGTTAGCTTTATCCAATTAGCTACTTTTCTGGCTATGGAAAGGCCCACTTGTATATATGTGTTAACCTACCTGGACTGCCCATGTTAGAGGTTTCTTTATGATACTACTCTATTTTTCTCCTTTGCATCTGGTTCAAGCTCCAATATTGGCAGAAGTGGTTCAGTAAGGATCCGTCTTAGCTTTAACAAGAAACTTACAGTACCTCAGTAATATCATTGTGGGCTTCAATTTCTTTTACTCCTTCAATCTTTTTTACTTTTTAAAACATTAAAGACAAGACTTAGATTTGTCTCTGAAAAAAATAAATTTATTGCAGATACAATATGGATTGAGGCTCAATGTCAAGAAGACAAAGATTCTCACCACTGGACCAATTGGCAGCATCAGAATGGATGGTAAAGAGATTGAGATGGTACACAGCTTTAATTTGCTTGGCTCCACAGTCAACAGTCTTGGCACCAGCAGCCAGAAAATTAAAAGGCGCATTGCCATGGGAAAGTCTGCTGTTAGGGACCTCTCCAAAGTACTGAAGAGCAATGGTGTCTCTCTGGAGACTAAGGTGCATCTGATACAGGCCATGGTCTTTGCAATCACTTGTTATGCATCAGAGAGTTGGACAATGACCAAGGAGGATAGAAGGAGAACTGATGCCTTTGAGCTGTGGTGCTGGAGAAGAGTATTGCGAATACTATGGACTGCTAGGAAAACAAACAGATTTGTCCTGGAAAGGGTTAAACCGGGTGACTCCTTGGAGGCAAGGATTCTGAGGCTCCGTCTGACATACTTTGGACATGTTGTGAGGAGAGACCGGTCCTTAGAGAGGGACATCATGCTTGGAAGGGTGGAGGGACAGCACAGGAGGGGAAGACCCTCTATGAGGTGGATTGATTCAGTAACTGGCGTAATCGGGATGGGAGTGTCGGAGACAGTGCGATTGGCACAGGACAGAGCAGAGTTTAGGGCTGTTGTACACAGGGTCGCTATGAGTCGCAAGCGACTCGATGGCACATAACAACAACAACAACATTACCTAATTACAAAGCTGTTAAAGAGGCTAGGGGAAGATCCCAAAATGCAGTTTTAAGTATCACATTAAGCAGTCACCTTTAGCTGCACTGCAGTCCCAAAGGCCACCAGCTGCCCCATAAGAGAAGGATGGGCCATCTCCTCCATGTGATTAACTGCCTTTGAAAACGTCAGAGGATCAGCTATGAGTCAGTTCCGACGCTATGCTACACAAGAACAACAACTGTTGTTACTTAGATCTCAGAACGACTGTCATGAAATATCCCCAGAGGCAGAGTCTACTTGGAATGGCAGCCTAGTATTCCAGTTGTTTTTAATGTACAACTTTTCTTATAAGGAGGGGGAAAAAATAAAAGAGAAGTAAGACAATTTTAACTTCACCCATATTGTTTAAATTTGAGTATTGCTTCTATTTGGTAATATGTAATACATACAAAATATAGTCACTGTATCTGGGGAAAAGCTATATTGTTTGTGCTGAACTTATAGCACAAGACACTTCTTAGAAGATAGTACTCATGGACCAAAGCGATCATACCAAGTGTGAATTTAGAGGGCCGTGTGAGAAATTTAAATAAGCACGTGGAAATCTGGTTTCTCAGATGCCTATTGGAGAATTTCTAGAACCAAGATTATATTTCTCAGTTTCTTTTCTGTTTTCTTGAGTTTTAAAATTTGTACCTTAAAAATCAGTTCTAAACTGTGTATCTGTGTTTTATTATTTATAGGATAATACATATGTTCTTTGCTGTTGTTGTGTACCATAGAGTTGGAACCAAATCCACAGCTGACCATCCAGCTGGTCTTCAAATGCAGTTAATCGCACAGAATGAGATTGCCCCTCCTTCTCCAGTAGAGCAATTGGTGATCTCGAACTCCATGCCCTTGGGATTCCAGCAAAGCTTCTTGCCACTAGGCCACCAGAGCTCCAGAATATATAATTTCTCACAATTTCTAGTTTTCCAACATTCAAGCTTTGCATATTCTGTGTTCCATTTATTAAAACTTGTTTTTGACACTATATTTCTTCATTTTGACTGACTACCAATCTGAGCTCTATCTCTAACACTGTAACTATCCATTTTCCTCTACTGTTCATAGCATTCTCAGAAGCCTATTATTTAAGAAGTGGATGGCCAATCTTGCTTTCTTGTATGTCTTAATCTGCGAGCTCTACCAAAAACTAAGCATCATGAGTAACCCTTGTTACCTTTGACACACTGATGGCATAGCTTTCAATATCATTACAACCTGTAAGTTATCTCTGTACAGCAAACTGATAGACAAGTGGTATACTAATTAGAACAATATTTTCCTCAAATACAAAAACCTGATAATTTAGCTTGTACTACTAACAGCAAATCAGTCTTCACACCAGGCCCAAGCCCTGCATGTCTGATCCACCAACCAACTTTTACTAACAAAGACCTATCCACCTGTTTCTAATTATTTTAAACAAGAGTCTCCCAGCCCACAATTAATGGCTAATCAAATAAATAAGACCCACCCACTGGTTCTAATTGGTTTAAACAAGAGGCTCCAAACCCACAACTGGCTTTGATCAAATATAAAAGACCCACCAACTCAATCCTAATTGGCTTAAACAAGAAACTCCAGCTCACAACTGACTGTAAATTACATAAAAAAGACTAACCTTCTGGATCCTAACTACTTCAAACAAGAGGCTACCTGCCCTCAAGTTACTGTTAATCAAATTTTAAAAAACCACACAGAACACCACAAAACCCTATCTTCTGGATCTCAGTGTACGTAACTATTTTTTTTTTTAAAAGCAACATGTGATACAAAAAATGTGTTTTCGTTTTTGTTTTTGGCTTTGTGTTAGGTACTGTTGAGTCAATCCTGACATATAGTTACCCTATACACAACCTTTTGGAAGCAGGAGTGGCACCCATTTCCATAAATAGCTTTCCTCTGGAAACCCTATGAACCTGGAGAGAGGATGAAAATCACACACACAGTGTCGAGGACTTTCATTCATAGGGTCGCTATGAGTTGCCTACAACTCAATGTTACTTAACAACACAACAACATAATTGAAACATTCTTAAGTAAGTTTACCTGTATAAATAATTTAAATACTACCTTTATAACTTCTTCTTCTTCATGTTAATGAGCCATCAACTCTCCTGTGCTCCACAGTCACCCTGTCTATGTACAACAGCTCTGAACCCCTCTCTGTCCTGATCCAGTCTCAGTGATTCTGACAGACCAACCCCCATTGTCCCAATGACTGCATCAATCCATCTTATCGGGGTCTTCCTCTTCAGCAATGTCCCTCCACTCTTCCAAGCATGATGTCCTTCTTCAAGTATCAGTACTTCTTGGCCAAGTGCCCAATGCATATGAGATGAAGCTTCAAATCCTAGCCTCCAAGTAGAAACTTAATTTCACCCTTTCCAGGGCAGACCAATTTGTTTTCTTGATGGTCCATCATATGTTCAAGTCTCTTCTCCAACACCACAACTCAAATTCACCAATTATTCTTCTGTTATCCTTAGCCATTATCCAGCTCAGCCTGGATCAGGTGAACCTTAGTCTCTAGACTAACATCATTGGTTTTCAGTACTCTAGAGCAGTTCCTGACCACAGATTTTCCCAACACAACTCATCTTTTGATTTCCTTACTGCTGGTGCCAAGAGTTTTGATTGTGGAGCTGAGCAAGCTGTGATTATTAACCTCAATCTTTTCCCCATCTATCATGATGTTGTCAGTTGCCCTAGTGATGAGAATCTTTGTCTTCTTGATGTTGAGTTTCAATCCATATTGAAGGCTACAGTCCTTGACTTTCTGTAACAAGCACTTCAGGTCCTCCTCAGTTTCATCAAGCAAATTTGTTTCATCTGCATAATGTAAGTTGTTGATAAGCCTTCCTTTAATCCTGAAGCCACATTCCTCCTCATAAAGCCCAGCCTCCTGAATGACTTATTCTGCATATAGATTGAAAAGATAAGGAGACAGGGCATATCCCTGATGCATTCCTTTTTTAATTTTGCACCATGCAGTGTTTCCCTGCTTTGTTCTGAGGACTACTTCCTGGTCCAAGTATAGTGCAAAAGTTGGGAACCAGGAAGAAGGATCAGTCATTTGTAAACATGAACTTGGTGACTTGGTGACAAATAATCTGGAGATAGAATGATTAAATTCTGCACATTCGATGATTTTATTCATAGTAAATACCTTTTATTAGATACATAAACACAGGCTATACACATGGATTTCACCTGATCATATGTGCAGGAATCAAATAGATTACATCTGTGGAAGGAACTGTGGGAGAAGTGAATATCAGCAGTGAAAACTGGGCCACGTGCTTATTGCAGAACAAACTATTAAGTACTCATATGCAAGTGTAATTTAGAGCTAAAACACGTCAAATCATATCCACAGGAAACAAAATGTTATCTTGAGTCTTTCCCCTCTGAATTTTGAAATTGACTCAGGAACAGGTTTGAGACCTTGAACACTAATGAACAAAGGGCCAGATGAGCTGTGAGAAGATACCAAGAATATCATCCATGAAGAAAGCAAAAGGTCATTACAAAGACAGAGGAAGATCAAACTGGATGTCAGAAGAGACGCTGAGTATTGCACTAGAGCACTGAGAAGCCAAAACAAAGGGAAGAAATTAAGAAGTTAAGGAGATGAATAGAAGATTTCAAAGGCAGCTCAGGGACACAAAGCAAAGAAAGACCTCTATACTTAAAACTCTCACATTTCTCTCTATTGTTAGCCTCTTCTAAAAAGTTTAATCTGGATGCTGCAAAAGTCTTAGCATATTAATTAATTAAGTAACAAATTAATTAATTAGCCAACCAACCAACTAACCAACCAACCAACCAACCATATACTTCAATTCAGAAATTTGGGAGTGATTTTTAACTTCTTCAAATTCCATATGTAATATATTAGTGAATTTATTTGCTTCTAAAATAGGTTAAAATTTGGCAATTCTCTTTCACTCTCCACCTCTGTCACTATTTGTAGCCTGAGCTGCTACAGTGAGTTTACTGATCTTGACTCTTCATTCAACATTGCCCACGTTCACTCCACCCACTCTCGGTAAGATCTAAATCACACTTGTTACCCTCTTAAAAAGCTAATGGAATTTCCATCACTCCAAAGCAATCGTATTGATCTGCCATGCCAGCTTCTATAAGACATGTCACTTATGCCGTCATCCCCTCCACATTTCACTTTCCTCTTGATGCTTTCTCAATCCCATCAATGTTCTTTCTGATTCCTTTAAAATCTCATCCCTTCCCCAACCCCTGCCATCACCAGAGAGTTCAATATATATAGGCCTCTATTCTTTGGTTCTGAGATGTTGGAATGACAGGATCTAATCATTTTTCAAACTCATTGTAAAAGTCATTATACTATTTTTAGAAGTTTTCTTAGGACTATTTACCTCTACATCCTATTAATTTTCTTTTGACCATTTTCCACATTGCAATATTTACTTGTTTTCTTATTTACAATCTTTTCTCTCCTCTCTCTCCTCTTCTCTCTCCCCTCCCCTTCCCTCCCCTCCCTTCTTCTCTCCTCTCCTCTCCTGTCTTCTCCTCTCCTTTCTCCTCTCTCCTCTCTCTCTCAACTATTAGCATTCCAAAGCAAAGAAAGAATATTGAGGCATTCCCCCACTGTCTTCTGAATACTCACAACTTTGCTCACTTCTCCATAGTACTAACTTATGTGCTTGAGTATGATAGATAGTGAGGAAGTATAAGTTGGGCAAGGTTCAGATCTGTTGTCCATAAGGTTGCAATGAGCCAGTCACAGTTGACTCTACACCTAACAACACTACCATGGTTTTTAGTACAGTCTTAATAAATATTTGGGGGATGAGTAAAAAGCTATGCTTCATTTATTCTCCATAACCTTTTCTTATTTTTACTTTCTCATTTCATCTCATTATCTTTTGTTCCTCCTCACATCCCACCTCCCTTTGCACAGTGCTAAATTGAAGGTTATTAGCAACGTAAAAACAGGACAGGGAATTTCCAGCTGCTGACACTGTGGCATTGAATAGATTGAGCTCAGCAGCATGGTGCCAGGAGTAGGCTACCACAGCGTTCGGAGGATACCCCCTTCTAATCACCCCAGATTATAAACATCATTGGCTCTGTTGCCTCCCAAGGTTACTGCAAAATTTAATCTCATTTCTGTTAATAGTAAATGTCCCTCGTTCTCTCATAATTAGTCACCGTGGAGTTTTAGAAAGGTCATTTTGTTGAATTATGAGGCTGTGATTTGTTTAAAGAGGAAAAAAAAGGAGAGGAAATTATCTTTCCACAATTCATTACCCCAGGTCATAGGCCTGGCATTCTAAGCCTATGGTGGGCATGTTTTAGGTCTGCTGTAACCTAAGTATGTTCACCTTTGGGAGAGATACAAATTCACTCAATTGCTGTTAATCTGAATGACACAGAAATTGTATGTGTTTGTAGTACCAAAACATATTATTAAGTTGTAACAATTAATTCACTTTACTATAAATGTTGATCTGTGATTGCAAATGTGGCATATTTGTAAACAACAGCTGGATTATTGGGGAAAGTAGTTTGTAACATCTGGATAAGGGATTTAGAGAAATTGTGTCAATACAAAGCAAACTCTTAAATTCCTCTTCTCTTTGATTTTTAATGGTTATTCACATAAAAAACTCAAAGCTTTTTCTACCTAATTTTGTTTAAGGGACAATCAATCTTTCAGAATGCTTTTGAGCTTGATCATTCTCTCTTTGTTTATAGTTATTGAGTTGGGACCAACTCATAGCTTACCCTATAGTGAGTATTTAGAGGCTATGATTTGCACAGGAGGACACTGCCCATTGTTCTCCCTTAGAACAGCTGGTAGATTTGAACCACCCATCTTTGGGTTGGCAGTACAACTCTCTACCCACTAAGCCACTTGAGCTCCTTTGAATATTACTTATTACAACAACAAGAAGAATAAACAAAAGAGGGCACCTGAAAAAACTTTTCTCTATTAGATACTAGCATAACTACTCTTCCATGTTTTTGGTAAACAGATCATAATGTAGTGCACTGCTCATTCCTGTTCCATATGTCTAGAAAAAAGTGAAGGTTGAATTTATATATCTATTTGAGTTAGAAACATATTCCAGAAAGTTTTAAACACAATTATATCACTATAAACATAATGGAATTAACACCGTTCTGTGTTTCCTTCCTAAAATACTTAAAAGGTTTTAAAAACTATGTACCTCTGTAGTGGTTTTTGTTGTTGTTTTAATTTTTGTTTTTCATTTCCCAAGCTGATGAACTAGAAGGCTATTAGCACATTACATGCACCATTAACATAGTAAAATCACATTTCCTTTTGCAGTATTCAATTTCCATATGCATGCCATAAAATATATTTGAATTTTAGAGAACTAAAAATAAACTCTACAAATAAAACATAAGAGATAATGAAAATAAAATTGTGGTTACATAATGGATAAAAAGAGGCTTTGCTCCAATTATGATACCTAAATTCCCTAAATACATATTGAATTATGTATAATAGTTAAATGCACAGCAGGCAGCACAAATGTTAGTGTTCTGAATCTCGCTAGCAACTTTGCAGTCCCATTCTTCACAGTGATAGCCATAATTTGCGAACTTCAAAATGAAGAAAGGTGTGTGTCAGAACCGTATCCTTCCTCAATATCTTTTCAATCATTCTGCTGAGCAGATCATTTGAGGCTGGACTTTACAAAAAAAGAGTATGACATTAAAGTTGGAGGAAGACTTATCCACAGCCTGCGTTATGCAGATTACATAACCTTGTTCACTGAAAATGAAAGTGAGAAGGACTTGAAGTGCTTCCTGCAGAAGATCCAGGACCACTGCTTTCAATATGGATTGTACCTCAACATGAAGAAAATAATACTTTTCACCATGGGCCAATAGGCAGCATCAGGATAGAGAAATAATTGAAGTTGTCAATGATTTCATCTTAACTTGAGTTCACAATCAACACCTTTGCTATCAGCAGTCAGAGAATTAAAAAAAGTGTTGGATTGGGAAAATCTGCTGTCAAAGACCTCTCCAGGATGCTAAAGAACAATGATATCAGTCTGAAGACTAAGGTGCACCTGATTCAAGTCATGGCCTTTCAACTGTTTCGTATGTATTAGAAAGCTCGACAATGATGAAGGATGATAGACAAATCAATGTCTTTGAGTTGTGGTGCTAAAGAAGAATATTGAGTACATCATTGACTGTCAAGAGAACAAGCAAATGTGTTCTGGGAAAAGCGAAAACTGGATGCTTCTTAGAGTCAAGGATGGTGATACTCTGTCTCACATACTTTGAATATGTGATCAGGAGGGGTTAATCCTTGGAGAAAAACATCATATTTAAAATTTGAAGAGTCACACATGAAAATCAACCCAAGGTGGATCAAAGACCTTGGGGTGAAGCCTAAGCCATAAGTGTCATAAAAGGTGAAACAGGACCAAACTTAGAAGCTCTAGCTTATGACATTAAAAGGAATTTAAATATAACCAGAAGTACACAGTTAGGAAAGGATAAAATTTAGGAATGGGACATTCTAAAAATCAAATCTCTGTGTGCCAAAAACTTTGTCCAATAATGTGGAAAGAAAGCCTACAGACTGGAGAAAAACATATGATAACTGCATCTAAGAGAAGAGCCTCATAATAAAAATTTACTGAATACTACAGGGACTTCACAGAAAAAGACTGATAACTCAGTAACAAAATGGGCAAAATAAATGAAAAGACTCTTCATAAAAGAATACATTCACATGGCCAACAGACACATATGAAAATTCTCAGACTCACTGGCAATCAGAGAGATACAAATCAAAACCACAATGAGATACCAGCTCACATATCAGCTGTGGCAAAGTTACACAGGACAATAAATGTTAGAGAAGATGTGGAGAGATTGGAACTCTCATGCTCTGCTGGTGGGATTGTAAAATTTTACAACCTTTCTGGAGGGCAGTTTGGTATTTCTTTAAACAGCTGAACATAAAAATCTCCTAAGACTAAGATATTCCATTACTAGAAATACATTTCAAGGACATTAAAATGGAAATATAAACTGATATATGTACAGTTATATTCATAACAGCATTATTCAAAATAGCAAGAAAATGGAAACATTCCAAATGGCCATCAACAAAGGAATGCATTGAGAAGTTGTGGTACATTCACACAATGGGATATTATGCAACATTAAGGAGTAACGACTTTGTAAAATACTGTATCACATAGGAGACTCTAGAGAGCATTGTGCTGAGTGAACTAACTCAGTCTCAACAAAATACCGCATAAAGTAATTACTGTAGACATGGAAGGGTAACTAGTTAAATGTATGTTAATATCCAAAGAGGGAAGAGAAAAAAGGGGATGAAAAAAGGGTAAGGGTACATATGGATCGTCGGGCTAGCAGAGCTTAAGGGACAGATGGAGCGGAAGAGAAATGGGAAAGATTCAACCTGTGCTCAAAGAGCTGGGGTGTTAATAAGAATAGATTAGTAGTGATTGGTTGTATGAAAAACAATATCTATGAATTATTGCATGAAACACAATGTAAATAAAAGATTATATAAAACACAATGTTGTATATGAAAGAAGCACAGCGTAAAAAATTATCGTATGCAAACCAATGGAAAAAAAATAAATAAAAAAAAGAAAAAACTAACAAAAAATGTGGAATACCAGTGCAAAAGAGGAAAACACTTGTTGAGAAGGACATGCAACAACTATAGCAATAACATCAAACGCGGCAGATGAGGTTGGCTCAGAATAGGGCAAGGTTTAGAGGCACTGTTCACAATTGCAATGGATTCTAGTTCACTGCACCACATGTGGCAACCACTGACTTTTCAAGAGAAAGATCTAGAAATCTGTCCCTCTGAAGATTATAGCTAGAAACATCCATGGGGTAGTTATTCTTGGTCACATAGGGTTAGTATAAGTCAAAAATTCAATTTATTAACTAATCCATTCCATTTACTAACATCTTATTTTCCTAACAGAGTGATTTATAAAGAACAGAAATCAGTGACACCTTTAATATTTTGTACTTCTAGTCACTTCTTCCTATACTACAGTTTGAATGTAGCTCTTCTATTTAAACTGTGAAATTCAATATAGAAATTATTCTGTGAAGTTACTTTAAGTTATTCTAGCTTTTCTAGCACTTCTTTCCTTCTTCATTACAATCTGTCTCTTCCTTCACCTCTAAACATGTACTGTATTTTGGGTTTGGGGATTTTTTCCCCAAGTCTTTCAGCCTTTACTCCATGTGTTCCCATGCCTCGTTCTTTGCTTCAGTTTTATAGGTTGTTGTTGTTGTTGTTATGTGCCGTCTAGTCCTTTGCGACTCATAGCGACCCTATGTACAACAGCCCTAAACCGTGCTCTATCCTGTGCCAATCTCATTGCCTCTGACACACCCATCCCGATTACCCCAGTCACTGAATCAATCCACCTCATAGAGGGTCTTCCCCTCCTGCGCTGTCCCTCCACTCTACCCAGCATGATGCCCCTCTCTAAAGACCTGTCTCTCCTTACAACATGTCCAAAGTATGTCAGACGAAGCCCCAGAATCCTTGCCTCCAAGGAGCAGCCTGGTTTAATCCTCTCTACGATTAATCTGTTTGTTTTCTTGGCAGTCCATGGTACATTCAATACTCTTCTCCAGCACCACAGCTCAAAGGCATCAATTCTCTTCATTAAATCAATAGATAATTGTTACCTTTCCTAAACTGTTAAAGTAAGCCTGTGAACCCTAGGATCAAATGGTACTTACTCTGAAATTCCACGTAGGTCTTGAATATACATTCATTTTTCATGTGCCCAAGATTTCTTTATTTCCGTGTTGTTCTCTCAATACTCGTCAGTTAGGATACCTGTGAACTAAAAATAAAATTAGTTAACTTTTCTGCATCTCAGTTTCTTCCTTAAGGAGGCAAAAATTATAATATCTTTTATTACTGCAAAGATGGTTGTAAAGAAATGATCAAGCACAGATAAAACAACTGAGAATAATGTCCAATGAAGTTACCAATCAAGATCTATAATTTTAGTCTTTAGCTTGTATCTTTCCTCAGATCACAAGACACGTACTCTCCATCACCCATTAAGTAGACTGAGAGCTCTATCAGCTATTGTTACAGTAATGCCGTATAAAAAATGGCTCCCACAAGTTTGTAATGTAAAGAGACAACCATTAGAATGAAAAATTATTTTGTTAAGTTATTACTTTATTATATTGTTAAGTTGGTAAATTCAGCAAAATCTAGACAAACTAAATTAATGGATACCTTTTTTATTTTAATTTTTCTTTTTTTCTTCCCATGCAGTCTCAATGGGGCTCCTTATCTGACGACTAATTTAAGGTGGCCTAGACTGGGCTGCATCATTACTATTACTGTTGACTTTCATCTTTCATCAGTGTCTCCTGCCTATGTTCTTGTAGTTATACCAACAACAGACAGCATGTCCAGCTGTGGAAGATTATATCGCTTGGTCAACATCCATCAGCAAAAGTACATTGAAAGGCTCAACTCAAAGTTAGAATGGATATTTTTTAAGTTGTAGAGTAGAAGGAAAGTGTAGGGATAATTTATTGAGGCTATTAATGAAATTAAGGGAGAAGACAATTTAATTGAAGCTATTAATACAGTCAATCTCCAACAGCCTCCCCCCAGCCACAATTATTCATACCCTTCCACCATGCAAACGATACTTCTACTGCTCTCAAGAGCTTCCTACTCCTCTAATCATAGTATCATTAACAAAATTCAGGGCTTTTTATCATCATCTAAGCATCATGTCCCAAGAGACATGGGTTGGCAACAGAGGTTTGGTGAGGGATAGGAAGATCCAGGTGGATTGACACAGTGACTGTGGCAATGGGTTCTAATGTGTCAGGAATTGTGAGGATGGCACAGGATAGGACAGGGTTCAGATATGTTGTTCACAGGGTCACTATGTGTCTTACTCAATTCAACAGCACCTAACAACATAACAACAAACTTTTTAGAAATCACTTCAAATACTGTTCCTTTTGATCTGGTGATCTATAAAGACTTGGATAACTGCACTTAACAAACTAAGAAGAATGATTGGCCAGCCACTTCTGAAATATAACAGGCTTTCGAAAACCACATGTACAGTACAATACACTCAGAGTAGACCAACAGATATGGCAACTGAGACTGAGTCCTCAATTTTTTAAAAAAAAAATTTTTATTTTATTATTTTTGTGTGAGTGTACCGTCAAATCAGATCTGACTGGTACAGGAGGAGATTGTCCCTCCTTCCCCTGCAGATCATCTGGTGGATTCAAACCGTGCGCCTCTGGGATTGTAGTTGCAGCTCCTTACCACTAGGCCACCAGAGCTCCCCTGAGCCCTCAATTTTAACAAACACAGTTTTAGGGTTTTAATGAGGTGGATACAATTTTTAAAATTAAAAACCAATAGCAAATAAGGATCTGCACTCCAATCCAACTGCAATACCCAAGTGAAACATTGAATTATTGAAACATTGCTGTCCGATGTGAATGGATCACAGAATGCCAGTTCCTTCCCTCTTGATCACTTAACCTTAAGAATGACAATTATCTCTTTGCTTCTGTGGTCTTAGCCTTGTTCTTTGTGAAATTTTTCTTATTTATGATCTTCTTTTGCTACTTCTGAAAAACATGTTATGAGAGATATCATTTGATATATTTTCTCAGCTTATGTACTGCCCGTATAGGCTTGTGCACTCAATATCTTTTATAAAATTATATTTGTTTGTCCCTTAACACTTAAAAAAATGAGGCAGGTTATCTGTAACTCTTATTTGTGTGACTGGTTTTGTTAGATGCCACCTAGTCATGTATAACTCATACTGATCCTATGAACAACACATCTGAACCATGCCCTAACCTGTGACATTCTCATCATCTCTGATATACTTGACCCATTGTGGCAATGATTGTGTTAACTCACTTCACTGAGTGTCTTCCTCTCTTTCATGGACTCTAACACTTTCCAAGCATGACATCCTTTGCCAAGGACCAGTGTCTCCTAAAAACATACCTAAACTATGTGAAATAAGCTTCCTTGCTTCTAAGGAGCACCCCGGATGCAGTTGTCCAAAATAAATTTGTTTGTTCTTTCTTTCTGTCTGGTAAACTGTCTTTGAAAACCCAATGCAGGGTTACTCTGAGTCAGTTCTGACTCAACAGCATACAACAACAGTGGGAAAACAGCAAAATATATAATATTATTGGTACATGCAAGGTTTGCCTGTTTTGTTTTGTTTCTCAATCACTGGTTCTAGTAAATATCTCATTACCTCAAATAATCATTCACTGAGCTCACTAAGTGGAAAAGGATTACAAGGATCTACAGTAAAAGACAATAGAATAGAAAAGCTATTAATCATGCTCATTAATACCACAAACATAGCACATCCTCCTGTGACACTACCTCCAGACTGCCAACAGAGTGAACAGATCTGTTTTGGAAGAAGCACAGAGAGAATTCCCCTTATAAGTAAGAATGTTGAGACTTTATCCTTTGTACTTAGGACAGATGATCAAAAGGATGAATTGTCAGAGCAGAAATTCATGCTTGATAAATTATTATAAGATCAATGAAAAAAGGGAAGACTCACAAATATATGGTCTTGGAAATATCAGAATTAGATCAGTCTGGCCAAATGAGGCAAACCAAATGTTTAGAATCAACAGAAGGCAAAATTCAAATGAAGACCAATCCCTAGCCATTCAAGACCAGGGAACCAATGACAGTAGACCAAAGTGTCTCACAGTCTTGACACGGTAGATGCTGTCCCCAAAGCAAACAGGTCAATGTTTTAAGTGTATGAGAGACTTGTCATGGGACAAATGACTGGAATAAAAACTACCTGTCAATATTTTAAACTCATGCAATATCATCCAATTGTCCCAGACTTAAGCCTGAAAACACACCCAAACAAGAATGCAAATGATCCCTATTAACCCATGATGCAAGGGTCATGTGTGCTTCGGGGAATGATCCTTCTTTCTCCCTGGGACATGTCTTTTCTAATAAAACTATTTTTGCCTTCATCCTTGTCTCCTAGACTTTCCTACAGGCTTTGTGTTCTAAGTATGTGGCCTTTGTTGAATTATTTTGAGTAGGACAAATGACCTACGTAAGGGTGAACCAAACAGAGTAAGACCACAAGCTGATCTTCCTCTTGCTTCCCACCCACTTCAATTCTTTGTCCTAAGAAGTGAGACAGAAATAAAAGCATTAACCACATGGTAGCCGACTGACTCCACAGCTACAGTAATGATTTCAAACATAGTAGAGAGTGAAAATGCCCCATGGTCAAGTGTGTGTACATGTACTTATGTGAGTGTTTGTATGTATAATGTGTGCATATAAAATCTGTATGTTATTGCTCTTTTCAGATGCTACTGAGTAGACTACTGCTCATGGAAACCCTATGGAAAACAAAGCTAAACCTTGTCCTACCCTGAATCATCTTCACAATTTTTTATATATTTGAGTGCATTGTTATAGTTACTGTGCCATTCTCTCTTCTCAAGAGCTACCTTCTCTTTCTTTGGCCCTTTGCCTCTCCAAATTACATGGGATGATGGTTTATTATCCTTGCATCTAAGGGTTTGTACTTCTTCCGAGGCAGATTTGTATGTTCTTTTAGCTTGTCATGGAATATTCACTACTCTTCTTCAACACCACAACTCAAAGGCACCAATTTTTCTTGTGTTGTCCTTATTCATTGCTCAATTTTCAGATACATTCATTGAAAAGATCATGGTTTGGATTCAGCTCACCTTAGTCTTTAAACTGACATGCTTGTGCTCTATAATTACACACATACGTTAATGTGTAGATATATGTCTTTTTTATTATTATAGCAAAGTATTTATTTTTGAAGGCCCTCTATTGATTCAGTGACTGGGATGGGTGTATCAAAGACAGTGCGATTGTCATGACAGAGCAGAGTTGAGGGCTGTTGTACATGGGGTTGCTATGAGTTGAAAGTGACTCAATGGCACATGACAACAACAACAACTTGAAACTTGTGGAAAGCTACTTAATACTGGCAATGTTATAATAATTGACATTGAAAAATTCCAAATTAAAAATGAGTTGTTATTGTCCTAAAGATAGACATTTTAACTGCAGTATTTTCAAGATGAACATAAGTTTTACCCATTCTCATTACTATGGTAACAAAGTGAAATTTCTTATATAATACTTGTTTACTTGAGGTCTGTAACCAGAAATTTGATCAAAGCTCATTAAAATTCAGGGAATTTAACTGCTAAAAAAATATTAAAGCGTAGATTGTGGTGAGCTCTGGTGGCCTAGTGGCAAGAAGCTGCAACTACAATCCCAGAGGTGCACGGTTTGAATCCACCAGATGCTCTGCCGGGTAAGGAGGAACAATCTCCTCCTGTACCAGTCAGATCTGATTTGGCGGTACACTCACACAAAAATAATAAAATTTAAAAAAATTTAAAAAAAAATAAAGCGTAGATTGTCAACCTCTTGACAAAAGATATTGAGAGTAATGTAACCAATTCTATATGTTTCTTTCTTTTTATTTTATATTGTTTTATTTACAAAGTTCAAACACATTGTTTTTCACACCAGACCTTTCCCATTTCCTACACCCACCCCGACTCATTAAATTGTATGACCCTATGATTAACCTCCTCCCCCCTCCCATGTTCACTCCTCTGTTTCCACCCCACCCTCTGGATCCTCATACTCATTCTACAGTAAAGGTTTTATACAGTATTTGTCCTTATTGGGCTGAGATTGTTCACTCAGCATAATGATCTCCAGTCCCTCCTAAATTAGCTAATAATTTACAAAATCATTGCTTTGGATGCTGTGTAGTATTCCAATGTGTGAATGTACCATAATTTTTCAATCCATTCAATTGTGATTGGAATTTGAGCTTTTTCCATGTTCTTACAATAGTGAATAATGCTGCTACCAACACTGGTGTACAAATCTCCATTTGTACCTTAGTTCTCATTTTCTTGTTGTATATTCCAAGCAGTGGAATAGCCGGGTCACAAGAAACTTCTATGTTCAACTTTTTGAGGACGTGCCAAACTTCCTTTTAGAGTAGTTGTACCATTTATTCAATTCCACCAACCATGTATAAGAGTTCCTATCTTGCCACATCCTCTCCAGCATTTATTACTTGCTGTCCTGTTAAACTTTGCCACTGCTACTGAAGTGAGATGGTATCTTATCATGGTTTTTATTTGCTTATCTCTCATTGTCAGTGATTTTGGGTATTTCATATTTCTGTTGGACATTCTAATATCTTACTCTGTGAAAATTCTCTCTATGTCTTTTTTCCATTTTATAATTGGGTTAACAGTTTTTTTCTCATGGAGGACCAAGAACATTCTGTAAGTTTTTGTTATGATTCTCTAATCTGTTATGGTATTGTCAAATGTGTGTTCCTATTCTGTAGGTTTTCGTTTCATCCTGTCAATGAACATCTTGTTTTTGTGGATGAAATAGTAGATTGGACATAATTTAATATTTTGTAAGCAATTTGGGACATTCATCCACATTGTATCCTGATATAGAAGTTCAGTGAATTTGTTTACTATATATTACTAAGAAAATGTTAACTGGATTATTCTATGAGCATACAAAAACAAGCAAACAAAAATAAAAGGTATAAGTAAGAAAATCTCAGGAAAAAGTACATAGAAACTTAAATTTGCAACACATAAAAGAGTGAAAGAAATTAAAAAAATCATCAATATGGAAATTCAATTTATAGGTGCCTGGTATGTCACAGAGAGAAAAAAATCTTGTCATATTCTTTTCATATGGGAGACCTAAGGAGAGAAAATTGATAAACCTGCAGCATCCAATGGGTCTCAAGACATACCTTGTATATTCAAGATAGATGGCACAATAACAAATAAATATTATAAAATATTTTACCTTGATAAATTAGCTTAACTAATTAACGCATTGCAATTAAGTCAGAACTAACTGCTGACTCTCCAGCAGGTTTTTAGAGATTGTGAGTTATATGGGATGAGATTATATTTCTCCTTTAGAGTGCCTGGCAAATTCAAACTTCAATAGATATCATCTTTGGTTAGCCATTAAAAGTCTTTTAAACTATATCACTCTAAAACACCTTTGATAAGTTAAAGACTGATGATGTCATTGCTGTGAGTTGTACTAGACTTGATGGCACCTCATAACCACACTAGTCCATCAGGGCTTCTTTTTAAGCTACTTTGAATCCCAAACTCAACACCATTCAAGCCAGGCTTAAGCTGAAATGGAAAACATACTATAATAACAAAGCATGGCTTGACTGTTGATTTTTATCTAAAATCTCAGACATAAGCTTTGTTACTAATGAATGCTTTTTTCCTGTTATCTTGATTAATAAGACTAAAGTCCTTTTTTCAGGTGTTAAATATGTTTTAAGTCCATGGGCAAGTGCTATATGGCTCATTGCTAATACACATTTGAAATTTTTTGTTAAATAATATTTTCTGTTAAAGTGATTATTTCCTATGATCTATCATCTCTGTGTTGTAAAGTTTCTAGAAAACAAAAATAAATTCATTTTCCACTTTGGTTACTCTGCATTTTATTTGGTGAGTTCTTTTCTGTCTGATACTTTCTCTTTAATTTCCTCTTTGAGAAATTCCCATAAAGGCACAACGAAGTTTGATAAATTTATCTATGTGACCTTGGTGGTTTGTGTTACACACAAACACGCACCTCAGAATGCTCAGCTAGTTTGTATCACTGGAAAATAAATTATTCAAAATCTTAGAACAGTGTCTTCAATCTTTGTTTCTATTATCATTAGACTAAAACTCATTTGCATATTTGTCATAAGATGATATTTTAGGTTATTAATCCATTAAAAAAGTTCTAGAATGTGCATTTTCACCATGGAATTTTACTTTCCAATGAATAAAGCATTTAGTTGCTGGACATTCAATGGTAATGTACTGAACCCTGGTATTAATATACAAATTACATTAAGAACAGATGATAGAATATGGTGCAGCAATAATAATAATTTGGACTCATAGCTCAAAATTAATAGTGGAGAGAACTTAAGTCCTATTCTCATTTCCTCCTGGTCATGATTATTGCCCACCTCCCCCCAAGATAGGGAGAGAGCAGCTGGTGAGGACCATATTACAGAAGCCTCGCGATGAAATATAAAGGAGCTCGGATTTTATCCAGAAAACCTTGAGAGACATTCGAAGCCTCCGTTAGGATGCGATATGGTCAGATGTGCATTTGTAAAAGATTTCTTTAACCTTGTGCCTTAATTGGAGGAGGGCAATCAAGTGGGATGCAAAGCACTAGCAATGACAGGGAGCAGACAATGCATATTTCATAGGTCAACATCACACAACTTGGTGATTGATGGTAGAGGCTAAGTTGGGGGTGAAAAGGTAGAAAGAAGAAGAAAAAAAATTCTGGCTTCAGGGTCAAATGGGACAGTGACTTCCAGAGAAGTCATCCCTGGACTTGAAGGATGTAGAAAGAAGGAGTATAATTGGATACAAAAAGAAGGAACGATTTAAGTTGGAAGGTGCTTAAGTGAAAGAATCAAAGCCTAAATCCCATTATAACCACTTAGCAAGGAATTAAGGAATTCGGAACATTGATCTTGTGTCCTTGGGCATGTCACTTAACTTCTCAGTGCTTGTCCTCTGCCTACCTGTCAAATGGGAATAATATTCTACTCTTAAACTTTAATTTGCCCAAGTCTACCCAGCATGATGAACATGAATAATGAGTAAGGATGATATAAGAATCGATGTCTTTGAGCAGTGGGGTTGGAGAATAGTTTTGAATATCCTAGGTCCTGCCGAATGAACAAAAAGATATGTTGTGGACAAGATACAGTGAGCATGCTACCTCGAGGCAAAAATAACAAACCGTCATTTCACATACTTTGGGTATGTTGCTAGGAGAGGTATTCCTTGAAGAAGGACAACATGTTTGAAAAGGCTGAGGGTCAGTGAAAGAGAAAAAGACTCTCAATGAGATGGATTGACACAGTGACTGTAACAATGGGCTTACGTACAACAGAAATTGTGAGGATGGCACAGGTAGGGGCAGGGTTTTAGATCTGTTGTTAAAAGTGTCTCTATTCATTGTACATAACTACATGGCATCTAACAATACAACAACAATCCATCATAAAATATTGTCCTTAATCAGAGGGTCCTAATAACATTGATGATAATAAACACGGTGGTAAGAAGGTCACTATTACAGGGGAAGTCTTCCACTCGCTCCAACTCTCCAATGACCCATCTCCTCATTGCTTGACATGCCTAAAAATCTGAGTAGTTTAGGTTTTACCCGAAGGGCTTTCACACAATTTACTTCACGGAAAAGTTTGGCCCTATTTTTTAGTCTTTGTATCCATTGTTCCTTCTGCTTGAGACACCATTCTCACACTGGTTCTTTTAAGGAATTCCTTTTCATTCTTTAACTTAACTCACTGTCACCAGTTAGATGCATTATCTGCCTCTGTTGTCCCCCTGGAACAACTCAAGTGCCATTTTCCAATAAGGTTTTCTTCCTTTAGTCACCAGATTTTCCCTAAAGTAATTTAAAACTGTAGGCCTTACACACAATGCTGACTGGTACAACTCAAAACAGTCTGAAAGTAAATATCATTAAAGTGTGTGCCATTTAGTTAGCTCCACACCCATCTTCATATAGCTGACTGTCCTGTACTAAGATAGTAAATCACATTTCTGCTTGGTAAGTTTCCTATGGGGTTCTGCCAAGAAGGGGTGCCACCACTCTGCCAAATCTACTTCTACCAATTTTCCTCCTGGGATAATTGTTCCTCTATTATTAGATCCACTAATCCACTGCAATAGTCACACAGAAGTCATAGGTCCATACTCACAGCTATGAATTTGCTAGGGAAGTTCGTGAGTTACAAATCAGGTTGGAAAGAAGATACAAACCTTCAGTCACGTAATTTTTCAAGTATGTTCTCAGGTCCTTTGATCCGCAACCACTGAATTTAGCTCAATGTTCAAAGCTCTCCTAGTTCTGCCAAGTGGCCTACTGACAAGAAGCTGCACTACAATCCTGAAAGCTGATGGTTCAAGACCATCAAGTGCTCCAGGGGAGGATAGGCAATCTCTCCCATGGGATTAATTGCCTCTGAAGATTCACTAGACGGTCAGCTATGGGTCAAATCTGACAGTATGGTACATACAACAGGACAACTCTCCTCACTTCTAGACTTGTAGCTAGCTTGGGAAAGGTTCCCTGCTCTGACTCTGGTTCTCTGTGGGGTGGCAATCATCATCTCTGTCTCATGTCACTATCTAGTTCTCGGCTAATGCTATTGCTGCCGTGGTGTCTCAATCTCGGTCCACCTCCATCTTGCACAGGGAAGACATCCGCAGCATTCTCTGCCGTTTCTTTCTTACTGATAGCATAATTTTCCCTTTCCTGTTTCCAAAGATGCCCAGTTTAAGCCCACTAACACTAACCAACCCTGTCATTAGGAGTCTGCACTCTTTGCATGTACCTACTCAAAAGGTGCTATTGACCTCATTCACATTGTAAGGGTCCCCCCAACCCAGTAATGTGACAAAAAGCAGAGAGGACAGGCTAGATCCATTTTGAAAAATCAGCATAAACCTGTTTAACTAAAATCAGCCTATTATATATAACCTTGTACACTTTCCAACAGAGGAAGGGGAAGTGGGTAAGAAAACAGAAAGAGTGGAAATTACTAGAATAAGAAGAGTTTAGGGGGTAGATTGGGCAAAGGGTGAAAGAATAAGAAAGATTCGTGTAGTACTTGAAAAGATGGTGTAATAATAGGCATGGATCAATAGCAAGTAATTAGATGGGAAATAGTGTATATGAATGATTGTATGAAACAGTAAAAGTGAGTGATAGTAAGGAACAAAATTTATATGCATGAAACACGATGTAAATGAAGTACTGTATGAAACCAACAATTTTTTCTTTTTAAATAAAAAGAGTTCTAGAATGTGTATTTTCACAAATGGAATTTTATTTTCTAATGAATATTTCAAAGCATTTATTTGCTGCAGAATTAGTGTCAGTGTGCAATATCCTGACATTAAAACAAAAATTACATTAAAAACACTTGACATAATATGGTCCAGCAATAATAATAATTTGCACTCATAGTTCAAAACTAATAGCTCGAAGCTCTTCACAATGGTCTGTTTAATTCCTGCTTATTTCCATATGCTATTTAATTAATTCTCATTTATCCTGCAAGGTATGTGAGTATATGACTTTCATTAAAATAATAAAAATAAATGAAATGTTTAATATGAAAAAGAAACTTAAATTACCTTTTAATCTCTGTCTAAGGTAACCTCAGAGCTGGTAGTGGTAGAAGAAAACATTGTAATGAATATTTGCTTGTATTTTCTTTAAATGCTAAAATCATTTGGAATTGGGGGCAGAAAGGTGTTTATAGCTTAAATGTCAACCATAATAATCGAATTTACCTGGCATCTTGAGGGTCGATTTCTCTGAATACTTGAAGAGTTTTGTTGTTTGTTTTATTTTGTTTTGTTTTATTTTTTCATTTGTTCATTCTCAATGGATTCATACAAACTATAATCATGGAGAAATAGGAGAGGGGAAGATTTGACTGAGCATCTATCCTGTACAATTTCAATTATTATCACTAAACCCAAAAATAAAGTTTGAAGGCCTCTGTAAGTTTT
This sequence comes from Elephantulus edwardii, assembly GCF_000299155.1. Lineage (NCBI taxonomy): Eukaryota > Metazoa > Chordata > Mammalia > Macroscelidea > Macroscelididae > Elephantulus > Elephantulus edwardii. The sequence goes on from NW_006399862.1 coordinate 560,422, forward strand.
TCTTTTCCATCTCTAATTCTTAATGTTCCTACTGGCAGAAAGCCAGGTTTTTGTTGCTCTTATCATATTTGATTCCTTTCTCTCAAGATCACTGCTCCACAATAACTGTTGCCTACAATGTGAGAAGAGTTAATTAATAGAACTTTGTCCAATTTTCCAATTTTTTTCAATGAGTTGTGAGATCAAACAGAAAATGCAATGACATCACTTGAGATTGACTACTCATCATTAATCTTAACTCTAGGCTCTGCTTCAACCTTTACATTCTGCCTGGATCTGTACTTTGTCTTCATTTCATCTAGACAGGCCCCAGACATTGACTCTGTTTCCCTTGCTTTTGGGGTTGATTTGTCCATCAGTGTCATCAGTCTACCCCATGTTCTGGCTTTTTTGTTTGGGTTTAGGAGTTTCTCAGCTGAGGGACACCTGATTGAAATGAATTTCCTCCTCTCTTGGCTCTTCTCAGTCACTATACCTGGAAATCTCTGAGAAGTTGACTACTTCCCTATAGACAAACCTCATCAATCTCAATATATGGCTTTCTAAATTGACAAACTCACTAGGTGAATTACAGACAGATCAGTTCTAATGGGTGACTTTCATTAGTGACTTAAGCAGATAGTAAACTCACCATTGCCTTGCTAGATACTATCTGGATAGTAAAGCAGGTCACTCATGTGGATAATAAAGTAACCAATTACTTGCAAGAGGTAGGATAAATTGATTCTGTAAATTGAAAATTCAGAACCAGAAAGATTATATTTAAAAAAAAAAAAACAAAACCAAACACAAAACATTGCACAGCATCAATTCTCCTTCTATCATCCATAGTCATTGTCCAACTTTCTGACACATAGTAAATACTTGTAAAGACTATGGTCTGGCTCAGGCACACATTAGTCTCCAGACTGACATCATTGCTCTTCAGTACTCTGATGAAATCCCTGACAGCAGACTTTCCCATTGAAACTTGTCTTTTAATTTCCTAGCTGCTGGTACCAGAGTGTGGATTGTGGAGCCAAGCAAACTAAAGTTGTTAATAATCTCAATCTCTTCACTATCTATCATGATGCTGTTAATTGACCAAATGATAAGAATCTTTGTTTTCTTGATGTTGAGCTTTAATCAATATTGAAGACTATAGACCTTGATTTTCTGCAGCAAGAGCTTTAGGTCCTCCTCATTTACAGCAAGCAGGGTTGTATCATCTGCATAACACAAGTTGACGATGAGTCTTCCAATCCTGATGCCACACTTCTCTTCATACAGGAGGACAATGACTACGAATTATAGAATGAGAATTGATGCCTTTGAGCTGTGATGCTAGAGCACTGAATATACCAAGGACTGCAAGAAGACAAACAGATTTGTCCTAGAGTGGGTGAATCCAGGCTCATTCCTGGAGGCAAGGATTCTGAAGTTTTGTCTGACATTCTTTGGGCACGTTGCAAGGAGGACTCAGTTCCTGGAGAGGGGCATGATGCTTGGGAGGGTGGATGGACAGTGCAAGAGAGGAAGACTCTCAATGAGATGTATTGATTCAATGACTGGAGTAATGAGGATAGGTGTGTTGAAGACGGTAAGATTGGGACAGGATAGAACAGGTCTTAGGGCTGTTGTAGATAGGGTCATTATGAGTTGCAAGCAACTCAACAGCCCATAACAATAACAACATTGTATTGAAGAATTGTTGCACTTTTTATTTTTTAAGTGAAAATCTACAAAGCTGATTGGTTTCCTATTCCATCCATATTTTGGGTCATAACATTAATTCAAACACCCATTCTATAGTCACACTCTTCCTATTCTTGATTATACTTATTAGATTTGCTAGACAGAGACAGTATTTATGCTGGAAATATCCATGTTTATAGTATTAAGGAATGCATTTTTGTATTGAAGGAGTTAGGAAAACTTATTAATTATAATAAAAGCACCCTGCAGTAATAAACTACTATCTGGTCTTTGAGCTTCAGGACCATGAACTCAAAGAATATCAAGGTCACTATCATATATATACATATATATACACATATATATATGTGTGTATATATATATACATATATATATATATATATGTATGTATATATAATAGTTATAGAAAGGCTTCAGGTCTTTTGTTCATAGGGTCACTAGAAGTTGTGCTCAACTCAACATCAATCAACAACAACACACACACACACACACACACACACACACACATCCCCCACAAAAATTGGCCTGATTTGTTGGTCCAACAGATTCTAAGGAAACTTCTGAGACTCTAGTCCTTAGTCATTTTTGAATCTATAACAAAACTTACTCCTGTAGCTCAGCTTGCAACCAAACAACAGACAGACTTATAAGGTCAATAATGTTAAGAAGAGATCCCTTATTCATTGGAATAAACAACATTAGTGCTCAAAAAATAGCATTTTCCCCAAGGATGAATACCATAAGACAGCAAAGCATGGGAGAGAATGAAGGCTGTTATTCTTAACATTCTATCCTGAAAAGGCTTTACTACTCCCTTGTGTTGGCCTAATCTACAGCCAATCCATAAATACTTCGTAGGATGAGCCTTATTGATTCATAATAAGATAGTGATAACATTTAAAGTGTGACTAGAATTTCATAGAGTAAATAGTAACAGAATTATACTTCAAGAACAGCTGTGACATTACTCTCATTTTCAGTTTATCAACTATTATTTTCCTCTCACGTAGTTATCAGATTTTCTGTGAGTTGACAGAAATTATTGCATGCCAAAGGAAGATGAAGTCAGATATAATTAAATGGACTTATTCAGCCATAAATATGTACAATGATATCACTGTAATCATAGTATTATCTAATATTTTGGTCCTAACTTTCAACTATCTGTATTCTTTTTTATATGTTCTGAATCACTATGTTTAGGGAAATTCTGACGTCTAATCTTTTCTACTTACAAAAATCCCAGAAAATTCATGTTAGCAAATTTTGATGTTTCTCTTTTCAGACACATTTTGATGCAGTGAAAATAAAGATTTCAAAAAAATGATGGCCATTAAAAAAGATTTTTTTTACATTGATATCAGCCAAGATAAAATTAAAATTTTTCAAAGACAGAATTTTTTTAAGCAATAGCAAATCTTCTATCCAAGTTTCAAAAGTAGAGTGACTTATCAAGCACTGTTAACTATCATGAGTAGGATGTAGATGTGCCTGAAGCGGCCATGGACTTTTAAACCACCTCAGATGCATAATGGTGTCATCCTCCAAGAACTGCTCCCCTTGACAACATGTGCAAAGTAAAGTGATGGAGTTACATCACCCTTGCCTCGAAGGAACACCCTGGTTTCACTTTCTCCTGGGCACTTGGAAAGGTAAAGGATTAGTGCAAGAAAAAATGACCTTCAACAGAATGTATCAACACAGTGACTGTAACAATGGGGTCAAGCATATAGGAGATGGTGAGCTTGGCTTAAGATAGGGCAAGTTTCAGAGCCTTTGTTAATATTGTTGATGTGAATCATAGTTAACTCAAAGGCACATAACAACAGTAACAACAGATGCATGTGAAAGATGACAATTAAAATACTTGAGATATTTACATTGTTGCGTCAGCAATGCAGATGGGGTACACTGTTAACTTAGAAAGCGAAGAGTTAGGCTTAGAAGAAATACAACTAAGGACCTTTCTTACTAAGATGGCTTACATTGAACATGTATTTAGGAAGACTAGTAATAAAAAATCACATTATAGGGAATAAAGTAAAAAGTCTGAAAAAAAGTGAAGAAAACTCTCATAAGAGAAGTGGACACAATGGCCACTACAAGGAACTCAATGTGTCAATGGTCATTGTAATGGTACAGGACCAGAAAAGATATCTGAACCCATGGAAATGGATATAACCTAAAATTAACTTTAAGGTGAAAATACAAATAGATAGAAGTGTTCAGCATATTCATGGAGAGTACCAGAGCCCCAGTGTCTTTCCCGATTGAGCCTATTGAGGGTACAGTTAAGAGGCCAGGGATGAAAACATTACAAAATGATGGGGCTGAAAGTGGTGAAAGAACTAGCCTCTCACTGACCAAGAAAGGCCAACATGTCAAAGCTGAAAATACTATTCCAGAATAAAACACAGAAAACAAGTGATAATACACCTTGTAAGGAAGGAGCTTCTTCAAGGTAGCTCATGTGTCAAAAAAATAGAGAAGTTGTCCCACAATAATAATTTTCTCACTGCTGTTGTTGAGTACCATTGAGTCAGAACCAACCCATAGCTGACCCTCCAGTGGGTTTTTAGAGGCAGTGAATCACATGAGAGGAGACTGCCCATCCTTTTCCCACAGAACAGCTAGAATTGTATTAGGGCTTTCATTTCAGTTTCTTACCACTAGGTCACTCCTACTAGCACCATGGACATCACCATGCTGGTAATCTGCAGACTATACTAATTCTAAACATTGGATACTCTATACTCCCCACCTGTATACTTCACCTAATAGATGCATATTCAGCACCAATGAAAGCATGTCATCCTCCCAGTTCACATATATTTTACTCAAGACCAAAACATTGAAATTATATAGACACATCTATATTCCTGGAGGGTTAATTAATAATCTTTCTAATGTACTGTGCTTAGTAAAATCTCTAGATTTACATTCAACTCCCTGATTTGTCTTAATTCTTCTTGCTAAGTTATTTGCCACATATACTTCCTCACTCTCTCTTCCTTTCTCTCATTCTCCTGAATCCTCTCCAGGCTCAATTCTGATTCTTCAACCAAAAAAGGGAGATCAGGACCTGGCCTAAATTTCTGAGACAACAAATTCTCCTTTTAATGAGTGCTACTCTTTGCTTGCTTGGTTCCCCAATCAAAACTCTTAGCACTAGCAGTCAGGAAATCAAAGGATGAATTGCATTTGGGAAAATCTGCTGACAAGGACCTATCCAGAATGCTGAAGAGCAACAGTGTTAGTTTAGAGACTAAAGTGCACCTGAGCCAAGTCATGATATTCACAATTACTCGTTTTGCAGTAGAAAGCTGGCCAATGACTAAGGGTGATCGAAGAAGAATCAATGCCTTTGAGTTGTGATGCTAGGAAAAAGTATTAAACATAAAGGACATGCATGTCTATCCTAGAAAGGATGAAGCTAGGCTTCTCCTTAGGGGCAAATATTTTGAAGTTTCATCTCACATACTTTGGTCATGTTGCTAAGAGGGACCAGTCCTCGGAGATAGACTTCAAGCTTGGAAGGGTGGAGGGTCAGCAGACTAGAGGAGACCTGGATGCGATGGACTGACACAGTACCTGGGGCAATGGTGTAGGTGTGTTGATTAGGCCAAGTATTGTGAAAGGGGTTGCTATGAGTCATAGTTGACTCAACAGCACATTATCATGACTCGTTGCTTATGGTAAGGATTTGCACTGGTATATGGTATATGGATTGAATCCACCACCAGCTAATGCACTGGAGAAAGATGAATAAATAAGCTTCTCTTGTGTGATTTGCTGCCTCTAAAACCACCCTTTGGCTAGCTTTGGTGGCCTGGTGGCAAGAAGCTGTACTGCAATCCCAGAGGTGTGTGGTTCAGATCCACCAGATGCTCTGCTGGAGAAGGAGGAACAATTTCCTCCTATACCAGTCAGATCCAATTTGACAGTACACACAAAAAATAATAAAAAACAAAAAATAAAATAAAAACACCCTTTGGAAAATCCAGAATCTTGTTGCCCCTGATGTATAAAAGTTATTGTGAATATTGGCGTGTACAAAGTATTTGTTTCTCTTTTCTGAATTAATAAATGTATTAGAAAGTTAAAATCATATGTTTTTCTGTTTCTATCAAGATATCAAAGTACACTTGCAAAATATTTGTCCCACCCACTCCAATCCTACATTTGAGGATAATTTTAAAATGGCAGATTTTCCAAGAGAATGAAAAGAAAGAAAAAGAAAAAAATGGTTCTGTGACATGTCTCACCGATTTACCCAGGGATACAGTAAAGGATGGAAGTTTAAAAATCACGCACAAAAGTTTTCCAGTTGTTGGTATGTACAATCAAGTAAGTTTGTACAGATTCATAGCTGACTCTCTAGCTCCTTTTCAGAGACTGTAAATTGCATGAAGGAAGATTGCCCATTTTTATCCTACAGAGTAGATGCTGAATTTAGACTGCATGACTTTGAGTTGACACCGCAAACCTTACCACTAGGCCACCAGAACTCCCTATTTTGCATGAGGTTGTTTGAATATTGGGCATCCACTCACCAAGAGATACAGAAAGGGATGGTTTCCACCTTGTCCCAAGCAATAGTAGGAAAATTCTAAGGATCATTTGCAAATTCAAGGAGAGTGCTCTAATTTCTTTTGCAAACTAATAACTTCATCCTGAATGTCAGTAGAGTGTGGTTGTTTCTCTACAGTAGATAGCAAGAGGAGTCTGTGTTTGGGCTACCTTCAAACTGTTATTAACATCAGCAAAGAAATGGGGTAGATATGATTACCATTGGACAAATAAGATTTGGTATATATTCATAAAGCTATGCAGTCTTGGTGTCGCTGCATAGAAATTTACCTGAATACAATGGTACAATAATTTACATTAGGTCTCCTTTCTTGAGCAAAAATAATGTATTTGTCACTGAAAGCTATTATTTGTTTGTTGTGTCCATTAGCAAGTATGCCCAACATTTGTGATGATCAAAAGTTTTTTGAGTTCTATTTCTAATGAAAATATACACTAAGTAAGAATTATGTGCGGTGTATGGAAAAGAAGAACAGTTTGCTTTAGAAAAATGTGAGTCCTGTTAATACATCTTATTGAGAGTCTTCACTCTTTCACTTACATGCCACCTGTCCTTTTCCAAGGAATAAACTCTCCTAGCAACACATCCACATTCTTCTTCATTAACCCCAGTTACTCAAATAATTTGTTCAGCATGTTACAAAGAGGGGCCAGTTCCAGGAGAGGAAGAGCCTCTACGAGGTGCATTGATTCAGTGACTGGGGTAACTGGGGTAGGTGCGTCACAGACAGTGAAACTGGCTCAGAGGAGAGCAGGGTTTAGGGCTGTTGTACATAGGGTGGCTATGAGTCGCAGGTGACTCAACAACACATAAAAACAACAACAACATGCAGATTTAATAGGTATGGACAAAGGCTATAATGCTGATGCACACTTTTCTTCATTTTTAAACCATGCAGTCTTCTTTCACTCTGTTCAGACAAAAGCTTCTTGATGTATATATGTTGTTGTTGTTGGTGTTGTTGTTGTTATGTGCTGTCGAGTCGCCTGTGACTCATAGCGACCCTATGTACAACAGCCCTAAACTCCGCTCTGTCCTGTGCCAATCGCAC
>NW_006399862.1:570986-572356 GCF_000299155.1 Elephantulus edwardii
CATCCTCCCACAACTCATCTGATCTTCGCTCATTAGTATTCAAGGCCTCAAACCTGTTCCTGAGATGATTCTGAAATTCAGGTGGGATGAAATCAAAGTTCTATTTTGGTTCCTGTGGATTTAGTTTAATTTTCCTCAGCTTCAGCTTTAACTTGCATATGAGCAGTTGGTGGTCTGTTCCACAATCAGCTCCTGGCCTAGTTTTTACAGCTGATATTGAGCTTCTCCAGTGGTTTTATTCCACAGATGTAATCGATCTGATCCCTATGCCATCAGGTGAAATCCATTTGTATAACCTGCATTTATGTTCCTTATAAAACGTATTTGCAATGAATAAGTCATTGATTGTACAAAATTCAATCATTCTATCTCCAGCGTCATTTCTGTCACCAAGCCCATGTTTTCCAACTACTGATTCTTCTTCTCTGTTTCCAACTTTTGCATTCCAGTCACCCATTATTATCAATGCATTTTGATCGCATGGTCGCTCTACCTCCAAATGTAAAAGCTGGTAGAAATAATTTATTTCTTCTTCTTTGACTCTGGTTGTTGGTGCATATATCTGAGTGATAGTGGTATTCACTGGACTTCCTTGTAAGCATTTGGATATAATCCTATCACTCACAATGTTGTACTTCAAGATGGATCTAGAAATTACTTTTTTAACTATGAAAGCAACCCCATTTTTCCTCATTTTTTCATCTCCGGAGTAATATATCATATGATCGCCTGACTCAAAATGCCCCATGCTGGTCCATCTCATCATGGAATGTGAGAACCATGAATGTAGGAAAATTAGAAATTGTTAAAAAAGAAATGGAACACATAAATATTGACAAGTTTGGTTAAAAAGCAAAAAATTATGGCAAGATATTTCTAAATATCTAACTTGTTTGGTTTGGTTTTTTCACCAGTGTCTTTTTACAACTCCAAAGTTGAGATAGGGGATCTCCTTATTACAAATCTTCCTTCTTCTATAATATGTGCTGATTGTTTTAGTTACTCATATTCAGGCAGTTCTAGGGTTCTAAAAATACATACTTATCAACATTCTTAATTATATGTCATTTTTGTTTGCTTTCAAGTTGACAACAATGCATAACAACCCTATGAAGAAAAGGCCTGAAGCCCCTGTACAAATATCAACATTTATCAAAGTTCATGGAGTTTCCGGAGGCATGTTGTTTTGGAAGTGGAAGCCACTCTTTCTTCCAATAATTTTAGATGATAGATAGATAGATAGACAGACAGACAGACATATAAGCTCTTGTGGCTTAGTGTCAAGAAGCTGTGCTGCAATCCTGAAGACACACAGTTCGAGGCCAGCAGGTGCTCTGCAGAAGAAGTATGCGCAATCTTCACCTGTGTGA
>NW_006399862.1:572456-592626 GCF_000299155.1 Elephantulus edwardii
GTGGAAGCCACTCTTTCTTCCAATAATTTTAGATGATAGATAGATAGATAGATAGATAGATAGATAGATAGATAGATAGACAGACAGACAGACATATAAGCTCTTGTGGCCTAGTGTCAAGAAGCTGTGCTGCAATCCTGAAGACACACAGTTCGAGGCCAGCAGGTGCTCTGCAGAAGAAGTATGCGCAATCTTCACCTGTGTGATTGACTACCTCTGTAAACCTGTGGGAGGGTCAGCTATGGGTTGGTTCCAAATTGACAGTACACAACACCATGCATACATACATACTTACATACATAAACGCACACACACACATACACACACAGAGTTGTTGATTGTCACTGAGTTGAACATCACTTATAGTGACCCTATGAGCAAAAGGCATGAAGCCTTTCTAAACCTATCGTCATTCATCAAAGTTCATAGTCTTCAGAGGCAAGAGCACAATCAGGTGCTTTGAGATTCCCATTCTTCTCAGTGTTAGCCACAACTTGCTGTGATTCACCCAGTCGTGTGTGTGTGTGTGTGTGTGTGTGTGCGTGTAAAGATACATAAATACCTTATAATTGTAATTGTTAGGGTCTGGTACCTGTGGAGAAGATGCCCAGGGTTGACCTCCTTGAGGACGTTTAGTAGGAGAAAGATGTTACCGACATAAAAGTGATCAGTAGCTGGTTTATAAGGGAAAGAAGAAACACCAACAGCCAAACACAGAGTGCTGTCAGAGTCCACAGCTAACTCTCCGTTCACGAGTGAGAAGGAACACTGGTCTAGCGGAAGAGGTCCAATATTTATGAGGTCTTCTCTCTAATCTTAACTTCCTTGGCTTTTAATTAGTGACTTTCTTTGATTGGCGTGAGAGGCAACTTGTCCTTACCTGGTGATCACTGGTGTAGCCCAAGGTTGCTCTTGCTGGGCTCCCCAAGGTCATAGTGCTCCTCGGGCCAAGAACTGACCTATGGAGCAGGAATGGGGAGTTCTCCCCATCTGTGTCCTAGGTCTGGCCCTAGCTGTATGTTTTCTTGCTTCTATCTTGGACCTTTGTCTTCATATAACCTTTGTTGTTTCTGATCCTAACAATAAAAAAAAAAAAAATACATGCACCCTAAAGAACCTTTACTCAAACAAAACAAAGAATAAGAGTTAAACAAAAATCTTTTTAACCTGAATACACCACTACCACCACTTATATTAAGTTGAATTATTTTTAAATTGTTGCTATTTTTTTTTTAAATTGTTGCTATTTAATTGTTTGGAACTACAAAACAATAATTTCTAAGGTTTTATTTAATTTCCACATATATATGTATACATTTTTATGACTGAGTTCATATTATACATCAAAGTAGAGAATAGTAAGCTCTATCTTTTAAATACACTACATATTATTATATTGATGGATATTAAAGTTCAAAAAATGGAATGACATGTGACTGTAGCAATGAGTTTGAACCTGGCAGAGACTGTGAGGATGGCACAGGATAGAATAAGTTTCCAAACTGCTCTTCACAGAGGCTCTATGTGTCTTAGTTGGCTCAATGAAATGTAATAACCACAATAAATATTTGAAGTTACACACACACACACACACACACACACACACACATACACCCTAGACTTATCTGCATGACATATTTTTTAGTTAGTATAAAAATAATTTGTAGTTGAAATCACAGAATCTTGAAATCATATACTCAAAAAAGAACCTTGATTTCAAAGGAATCTTACTCCACTTAAAATTTTCAAATTTATGCTCTAATTTCCATTATTTTCTTTCTAATTTTCCTATTTTTAAACCCACTTATAAGAGTTAGGATCTTTGACATGGTGTGTCAAGAAAAATGTCATTTACTCTAATATATCAACTTTAATCCTCTCAACTTTTACTATTGGAACAGCACAAAAACCAGTAACATTCTAAGTGTTTATAATTTTTCACTGATAAAATAAATACAGTGTTGAGGCAATTCAATCTGAAGGTCTTATTTCCATTATCAATCTTGTGGGCTTAAAATATTTTTACTTAAATCTACATATATACAACTTCAGGCATAAATAAATTCAAAATAAAGGTCAGTTGGTAGCTTCTTTTGTTGCAATATCAAATGAAAGTATGTTCAGTTAAATTTTTGAACTCTCAAGTATATTTAGTTAGGAAAAAAATTTAAATTTTAGCTCTACTACTAAATGTATTTTTTATCAAGAACTTTAATTTCATTGCCTCTTAGCTTCTGTTCTTAGCACAATAGCAAGTTTAAACGAATATGTTTTCTAAAGACAATTTGAATTTAAAAGTATTTGAATTTTGAGTGAAACAAAATAATTCAACTTCTACATAATTTAAGTGTTTGCTCTAAGACTTCAGTGGGAAGGTGTATGTCCTCTGCCCAGAAAGGCATCAATAAGAAAAATCCACATGGTATATTTTACAAGTATTACTTTAATAGAATATATAATGTAATAACAGTAAATGTGGAAAACAAGATGAGGAACTAAAAACTTAAAAAATGTTCCTTCCATAACTTATCACTGCTATATAGCACTAGATTAAATTTGTATTTATGTTGTTATTGAAATTTTCCATACTTGAAATAGTTTGGGAGCTAAAAAGAATGAGTTTGAAATACAGATATTGGACATGTCATGGCTAATATACCTAAACAGATGGGCCTTTGTAAAACAATGAGCGGGTGAGGAAATCCTGAAACCAGAAACAAATATTGGAGTAAAAAAATAATAGAGTTTCTAAATAACAGATAATATAGGGAGATTAAACTAATATTTCCCCTTGTTTCCCATAAACACAAATGAATAGGAGATATTTTAATTTAAAAACAAAAAGTTATTGGTTTTATGTGTCATCAAGTCAACTATGACTTACAGCAATCCTATAAACATGAGATCTGAACCTTGTCCTATCCTGAGCCAAGCTCACTGTCTTCATCACTCCTGGCCCATTACCACAGTTACTGGGTCTCTCCATCTCTTCCAGGGTCTTCCTCTTGTCTCCAAGGATGGTTCCTTCTGGAAATATGCCCAAAGTATGTGAGATAGGGCATCAAAACTCTTGCCTCCAAGGAGAAGTCTGATTTCACTTTCTCCAGGACAAACGTACTTGTTCTCATGGTATGTTCAAGACTCTTCTCCAGCACCACAACTGAAAGACATAGCTTCTTCTGTCATCCTTAGTCATTGTCCAGCTCTCTGCTGCATAACATGTAATTACAAAGACCACTGTTTGGATCAGGCACACTTTCGTCTCTAGACTGACATCATTGTTCTTCATTATTCAGGGAGGTCCTTTTTCAGATTTTCCTAATCCCACTCTTTCGGTTTCCTTACTGCTAGTGCCAAGAGTGTTTATTACAGATCTGAACAATCTGAACTTGCTAACAATTTCAATTTCTTCTTTATCTATCACGATACTGCCAATTAGCCCAGTGATGAGAATCTTTGTTTTATTGATTTTTAGATGTAATTCACATTGAAGGCTGTATCTCTTAATCTTTAGCAGCAAATGCTTCTGGTCCTCAGTTTTGGCAAGCAAGTTTGTGTCATCTACATAACACAGATTTATTGGTGAATCTTCCTTCAATCCTGATGTCACATTCTTATTCATTAAATCCAGCAGCCCCAATGATCTCTGTTCCATTTATATACTGAAAGTTATGAAGAAAGAATGAATCCCTGACTCTTCTTTATTTGGACCCATGTAGTACTTCACTCCTTTGTTCTTGATCTAAGGACAGTTTTTGCCTGAGCACAATCAAGTGTTCTAGAATTCCCATTCTTCTCAATGTTAGCCACAATTTGTTGGGATGCTCAAAATCAAATGCCTTTACATGCTCAATAAAATGAAAACACACGTTCCCCTGGTTTTCTTTATCTTTAACAATATTCATCCAATGATGACCCTCGTGCCACAGCCTCTCCTAAACACAGCTTCTATTTCTGGAAGTTCTCTGATGATGTACTGTTCTGTTACCTAAATATCTGTCCGAAGTTATTTTCTTGGCACCTTAAACCCTTAAATGACAGAACATGTATCGCAACAAGTCTATCCAACTACACTCCATATAGATGGCATTTGATTTCAGATATGCATTTTCTTCAGCGCATGGTGCGCTAGTAAGCTGCTGCTGTTGTTAGGGGCTGTTGATCACCTGTGATCCATAATGAACCATACACCATAGCACTGAACCTTGCCCAATCCTGAGCCAATCTCACTGTCTCTGACAAATCTAACCCAAATATCACAGTTACTGTGTCAATCCACCTTTTCCAGGATCTTCTTCTCTTATGCTGTTCCTCTAACTTTCCAAGCATGATGCCTTTATCTAAGGACTGGTCCCTCATGACAACTAGCCCAAAGTATGTCCAATGGAGCTTCAAAATAATCGCCTTCAAAGTGCAACTTGGTTTCACCCTCTCTGAGAAAAACCTGTTTGTTCTCTTGGCAGTCCAATGCTCAGTACTCTTCTGTAGCGCACAATTCCAAGACATTAACCTTTTGAATTAATAATATAGTTTGTGAAAGTCTTCCATTGTTACCTTTCATCACAAAAACAAAACAAAACAAAAACCAAACAGATATATCCACTAAAAGTTATGGTATTTCAAATAAAACTAAAAAAATAATCATAAATAAAAAGAAAATGTAAGATACAGTTCATAAATTGAAAACATAATCCATAAGGAGTTATCTTTCTAGGTGTTTGAATACAACAGCAGCTTAGGGGAAGATGCGAAATTTCCTCCTGTGCTACTTAGCAGCTTGGAGATGCAATGAAGGATCAGATATGGGTTGCCTCCAACTCAATGGCAATAAGCAGAATATGGATTATAAAATGCTTTATCCCCCAATACAATAAAGCTAGCACTGTTTTTATAAAGTCAGATATGTGATTGGCATTGTGCACAATGTTTTACTATAAAAAACATCTTAAATCTTATAGAAATTCTGCAGAAGAGATGCTATCATTCCTAATTTTTCGTTGAGAGATGAAGACAGAATCACTCAGGGATTTACATTTAGACAAGTATGTAGGAAATGGTTAGAAGTATACACACAAGAATGTTTTAGCTTCCAAATTTAATCTGCTTTCATTGCAGGGAGAGAAAAGAAATCACAAAACCAAAACAAAATGAAAATTAAACCAATTCAGAATTGCTTTATTTGGAACACTCTCTAGAACACTCTATATATGTGTGTGTATACATACATATACACACATACTCCTTCATTATAACGATATAGTTGTTATTTTTATGTGCCATCGAGTTGCCTGAAACTCATAGTGACTGTATGTACAACAACCCTAAACCCTGCTCTATCATGTGCCAATCTTATTGTCTCTGACACACCTACCCCAGTTACCCCACTCCTGAATCAATCCATCTCATCAAGGGTCTTCCTCTCTTGCGCTGTCCCTCCACCCTTTCAAGCATGACATCACTCTCCAAAGACTGGTCCCGCATTGCAACATGTTCAAAGAATGTCAGATGTAGCTTCAGAATCCTTGCTCCAAGGAGTAGACTGGTTTCACCCTCTCTAGGATAAAACTATTGGTTCGCTTAGCAGTCCATGGTATACGTAAGACTCTTCTCCAGCACAACAGCTCAAAGATCAAATCTCCTTTCATCCCTAGCCATTTTCCAGCTCTCTGATGCATAGCAAGTAATTTCAAAGACCATGGCCTGTATCAGGCACACCTTTGTCTCCAGTCTGACATTGCTGCTCTTCAGTACTTTTGAGAGATCTCTAACAGCAGAATTTCCAAATGCAATCCATCTTTTACTTTCCTGGCTGCTGGAGCCATGAGTGTTGATTGTGGAGCCTAGCAAAGTAAAGCTGTTAACAGTCTCAACCTCTTCACCATCTATCATGATGTTGTCAATGGGCCAATAGTGAGAATCTTTGTTTTCTAGATATTGAGCTTTAATCCATATTGAAGACTACAATCCTTGACCTTCTGCAGCAAGCATTTCAGGTCATTCTTAGCTTCAGCAAGCAGAGTTGTGCCATCTGCATAACAATAGAAACTAAAAAAAGAAAAGCAGAACCCAAGTGCCCTTCTTCTCTATTTTTCTAATTCCCTGAACTTTAAAACATTTTTTATCCATTTATTTCCATATGTATTTGTCAGCTCTTTAGGAATCTTCCCTTTCCTTAAGTCTCCCAGAGACCTGTTATCAACCACTTCTCTCTATGGCCACACCTTTCAGATGATCTCAGTCTACCTCAGGGCTTTAACTATCGCCCAAGTGTCAAATCAAAGAAATGAGTAACCCACTTCTTTAACAGCAATTCTGTACAGCAGTGGTTTGGAATAAAAAAAAAAAGGTATTATTAACTTTATCCCTCATTTCTACTTTCCAATCTTTAAGACCACATGTATACTCTAAGTGATAACTTGACTCCAAATATTTTTAATCTTCTCATCACTACAATCTTAATCTAAGATTTTAATTAACTAACCAGATAATCTTAAATGTCCCATGCTCTGTAGACCATACTCTATTTGTTGTAGTTGTGTTGGTACGTGGCATTGAGTTGCTAGCGACTCATAGTGACCCTATATGTAAAGAGCCTTAAATGCCATTCTATCCTGTGCCAACCTCCCCGTCTCAAACACACTCAGTCCCACCACTCCACTCACAGAATCGATCCATCTCATCAAGGGTCTTCCTCTCTTGCACCATCCCTCCACTCTGGCAAACATGATGTCCCTCTCCAAGGACCAGTCCCTCCTTGCAGTACGCCCAAAGTATGTCAAACAAAGCTCCAGAATCCTTGACTCCAGGGAGTATTCTGGCTTCACCCTCTCCAGGACAAACCTGTTTATTCTCCTAGCAGTACATGGTATATTCAACACTCTTCTCCAGCACCACAGCTCAAAGGCATCAAGTCTCTTTCTATCATCCCTATTCATTGTCCAACTCTCTGATGCATAGCACGTAATTGCAAAGACTATATAGCCTGGATCAGGCACACCTTAGTCTCCAGCCTGACGTTATCGCTCTTCAGTACTCTTGAGAGGTCTCTCACAGCTGACTTTTCCAATTCAATTTGCCTCCTGATTTCCTGGCTGCTGTTACCAAGAGTGTTGACTGTGAAGCTAAGTAAACGAAGACTGTTAACTATCTCAATCTCTTCACCATCCATACCAATTGCTACCAATTGGCCCAGTGGTGAGAATCTGTTTTCGTGATGTTGAGTTTCAATCCATACTGAAGACTGCAGTCTTTGACTTTCTACATCAAGCACTTCAGGTCCTCCTCATTTTCAGCAAACAGTGTTGTGTCATCTGAATAACGTAGGTTGTTGATGATTCTGCCACCAATCCTGATGCCACATTCCTCCTCGTACAGCCCAGTGTTTCGGATGATCTGTTCTATATACAGATTGAAAAGGTATGGAGACAAAATACATCCCTGATGGACCTCTTTCTTGATTTTGAACCATCCAGTGTCTCCCTGCTCTGTTCTGACAACTGCCTCTTGGTCCAAGTATAGGTGTCGCATTAGCACAATCATATGTTTTGAGATTCCCATTCTTCTCAAAGTCAGCCACAGCTTGTTGTGATCCACACAGTCAAAAGCCTTTGCATAATCAATGAAGCACAGATACACATTCTTCTGGTATTCTCTGTTTTCTGCCAAGTTCCATCTTCTAAATCCAGCCTGCACATCTGGCAGTTCTCTGTTGACATATTGTTCCAAAAGTTTTTGGATAATTTTCAGCAGACTCTTGCTTGCAGTGATATCAATCATATTGTTCACTAATTTCCACACTCTGTTGGGTCACCTTTCTTTGGGATGGGAACAAATATTGATCTCTTCCAGTCAGTTGGCCAGCTGGCTGTCCTCCAGGTTTCCTGGCACAACTTAGTGAGCACATCCAGGGCAGCATCTGTTTGTTCAAATAAATCAATTGGTATGCTGTCAACTCCTGGAGCCTTGTTTTTTGCTAATTCCTTCATAACAACTTGAACTTCCTCCTTCATCACCATAGGCTCTTGCTCATATGTTATTTCCTGAAATCTTCTGTGTCAGCCAATACCTTCTGATACAGTGACTCTGTGTACTCCTTCCATCTTCTTTTTATACACCGTGGATCATTCAACATTCTACCCAAACTATCTTTTAAGTATTGCTACCCGTGGCTTAAATTTGCTTTTCAGCTCCTTCAGCTAATGAAACGCTGAGCAAGTTCGGCCCTTTTGATTTTCTGACTCCAGCTCTCTGCACATTTCATTATAGTATCTTGCTTTGTTGTCCCCGGCTACCCTTTGAAATTTTCTGTTCAGCTCTTTGATTTCTTGATTTCTTCCTTTAGTTTTGGCTTCTCCGCACTCTAATGCAATACTCAGAGTTTCATCTGACATCCATCTTGGTATTTTCTTCTTCTTCAGCCCTTGTAACGATCTTTTGCATTCTTCATGGACAATTTTCTTGATATCCTCCCAGAGCTCATTTGGTTTATGCTCATTGGTGCTCAGGGCCTCAAACCTGTTCCTGAGATGGTCTTGAAATTCAAGTGGGACAGACTTAAGATCAAATCTTGGTTCCCGTGGACTGAATTTCATTTTTCTCAAATTCAGCTTGAACATGCCTATGAGTAGTTGGTGGTCTGTCCCACAATCAGCACCCGGCCTGGTTTTCACTGCTGATATTGAGCTTCTCCAGCGAGTCTTTCCACAGATGTAATCGATTTGATTCCTATGCATACCATCAGGTGAGATCCATGTACATAGCCTGCATTTATGTTTCTTATAAAAGGTATTTGCAATGAATAAATCATTGAATGTGCAGAACTCTATCATTCTATCTCCAACCTTATTTCTCTCATCAAGCCCATGTTTTCCAGCTACTGATCCTTCTTCCCTATTCCCAACTTTTGCATTCCAGTCGCCCATTATTATTAATGCAACTTGATTGCATGCTTGATCAATTTCTGACTGCAAAAGTTGGTAGAAATCTGCTGTTTTCTAAGCAATATTTCTAAAATCAGAAATAAGATAATATTCTTTCATACTTAACCTCCCCTCCTTTTTTTTTTTTTTTTGGTTGTTAATCATGTTGCTATTATTGTTAAGTGCTATTGAGTTGTGTATAGTCATTATAATGCCACAAAAAATAGATCTAAACTTGTCCTGTTCTGTGACAATCTTATCATCCTCGACACTTTGAATCCATTGTCAGAGACACTGTGTCCATTAATCTCATTGAGATTCTTCCTTTCCTTCACTGGTCCTCCATCTTTTCATGTATGGTATCTCCTTCCATGGAATATCATCTCCTAACAACATGTCCAAAAATATGTAAGATAAAGCTTCACCATCTTTGCGTCCAACAAGAAACATTCTGGTTGCCCTTTCTCCAAGTCACATCTGTTTGTTCTTTTGCCATTCTATGGGTTCTCTCTTCTTCAATTGTGTAGCTATTGTTGTTAAGTGCTATTGAGTCAAGCATGACTCCTAGAGGTCCTATGAACAATAGACCTTAACTTCATTTTATAACTATTGTCATTTTTCTAAGTTCATAGAGTTTCCAGAGGCATGTTGTTGAGACCTGGATGCCTCTCTTCCTTCCAAGTCTGTCCTAATCTGGGAGCTCCACCAAACACTGTCCATCTTATAAAATTAAAATGCATTACATCTTATCCTGTCATCCTTATTGATTGTTCAGCTTTCCGAAGCATAACAGATGATTGAAAAGACTGTGACTTGAATTGGGTACACCTTAATCTTTAAGCTGGCATCATTGCTCTTCAGAATTTTGCAGAGACCCCTGACAACAGACTTTCTCAATGTTGTACATCTCATAGTCTCCTGACTGCTGGTATCAAGGGTGTAGACTGTGGATCCAAGCAAAATAAAATTGTTGATTGCTTGGTTTTTCTCTATCTGTGGTTTTGTTATCTATTGGTCCAGTGGTGAAGATTATTTTTCTTGCTTTTGAGATGTAATTAAAATGGAAGGCTCCAGTCCTTGGTCCTTTGCAGAAAGCACTCCAAAATTTGCAGTAAGCAAGGTTGTGTCATCTGCATAAATCAGATGTTGATGAATCATCTTTGGAGAGATGGGATACAAACTTGTTTTCATTTCCAAACTGCCCTTCTATTTTTAAATCACTCTTTAAAATCCACCCTTATAATAGTATTCTGCTTCCTTACATTGTGCTGCTAATCTAAAGATCTCATCTCTGTAATTTATCGGTAGCTAAATTGATCATTCTAATTCACCAGCTACTTCTTGGGAGTAAAATGAGTAATCCCCTCCAATGAGATTTAAAACTTCTGAAACCTGCTGGAGGGTCATCTAAACAGGAATAAACAAGTGAATAAACAAGTTTTCTCCAAAGGAGCACTCTGGCTGCACCTTCTTCAAGACATATCCATTTGTTCTTTCAAAAGTATGTGAGATATATTCAGTACTCTAATACCATAGTTCAACGGCATCAATTTTTCTTAGTCATTGTCTTTAGTCATTGTCTATCTTTCAGATGCATAGCAAGTGACTGAAGAGATTATGGTCTGAATCAGGCACACTTTTGTCCTCAAAATGACAGCTTTACTCCTCAAGAATGTGTAGAAGTAGGTAACTGCAGACTATCCCAGTGCAAGGCATCTGCTGATCTTCTGACTTCTGGTACCAAGTGTATTGATTGTTGGTCCAAGTGAGATGAATTTGTTAACAGTCTTAGTCCTTTCTCTGTTCATCATGATGTTGCCTATTGGTCCAGTGACAAGAGCTTTTGTTTTTTTGATGTTGAGATGTAATCCATATTGAAGTCTGAAGTGCTCAACCTTCTGAAGCAAGTACTTCAAGTACTCCTCACTTTCAGCAAGCAAAATTGTGTCATCTGCATAATGAAGGCTATTGATGAGTCTTTCTCTCATCCTGATGCCACCTTTTCCTCAGAGTGCAATGCTTGTATGTCAGTGTGCTAAATTTGTGGGTTGCTCTGATGCTGAAGGTCATACCAATGGTGCATCAAATGCCAGAGAGGTCCCTTGAGGATTAAAGCAGATTGGGAGAAAGACATTATGCTAATGAAAAGGTGAGGGAGGCAAGGCTCTGCACCCAGAGTGAGCACTCTCCATTAGCTGTGGGGAGATGAGACCGAGTTTTTCCAGAAGATGTAAGTCCCTTCATTTGAGGATCCTTGTCTCCACAGCTGCAGTGTCGTGTCAGGGCCCAAACAGCGAAAGAGACTTTGGAACACAGAACTACAAGCAAAAGACTTTCTCAGTTCTCTGCAAGAGACAGAAATGACTCGAGGCTCCCTCCGCCCCCAAACCCTGCCCACAAGCTGCTTGAGCAGGTGGCCCTGATCTCTGAACTCATACCACTCCAGAAACAAAACAGGAAATTAAACTTCAGGAGAAAAGGTGCATGAAAAATGCTAGAGTAGAGCACCTGGTCTCACGCCACTCAGCTGCTTGATACACAAAGGAGGATAATAGAGTTTGAGATGGGGGACTACATCAAGGTGAGGTTTCTGCAGGGCTACAGTGCAGAACAGAGAAAACCTCAAGGACTTTTTAAAAGACAATTTTTTTCCCAGAAAGCATTTTAAGTAGAGTGAGTAACTCACACCATAGATGGAACATTTTTAACCTGGCAACTAATAAAAGCCATCATAAATACAAGAATCAACAACAACTTACAAAAACACAATAGAAATGGCCTATACTTATCAAGAAAAAATTTCACATAATGTTGAGAAAGGAGCAGGCAGCTTCAAACATTGTGAAGAAGCCAATTAATCCTTTTCTAAAATAAGCAAAGAATATTGTAGATCTCACAAATACCCCAGAGTCAAGAAGGCAGATGATATATGTTGATATAGAGACATTATAACAGCTGTGAATTAAAGTAAAAATGGAAGAATCAATAGAAATCATAAATAAAAGGGACTAACCTAGAGGTAGAGAACAAGAAGAAATACCTTGAAAAGGAGTTATTTTAACAGCTATGTAAGACAGATGTAATTGATGGAAGAAAGAATGGAAACCACTAAAGAAGCAAACACTACAGAGACACAGAGCTAGAAGAAATATAGAAATATATTGAGGAGAAGGAACTTGTACCAAAAGATGGAAAACACACACACACACACACACACACACACACACACACACACACACATTGTTGTTGTTGTTATGTACCGTCGAGTCATAGACGACCCATAACGACCCTATGAACAAAAGTCTTAAATGTAAAACTTTCATCTTTTCTCCTAGTCCATAAAGATTCTGGAGATAAGCTTTTTTTTTTTGGAAGTGGATGCTGCTCCTGCTTCCAATGACTAGTGATGGTAGAAGGAGAATTGATATTTTTGAGCTGTGGTGCCAGAGAAGAATATTGTATACAGCATGGACTGTTACGAAAGCAAATAAGTTCATCCTGGAGAGGGTGAAGCTAGGTTGCTGTAGGTAAGAATTTTGAAGCTCTGTCTTGACATACCTTGGGCATTTTGCAAGAAGGGACCAGTCTTTGGAAAGGGATCTTAAGCTTGGAAGGGTGGAGGGACATCGCAAGCGAGGAAGACACTTGGTGAGATGGATTGACTCGGTGACTAGGGTAGTGGGGATAGGTGTGTCAGAGACAGAAAGTCTGGCTCAGGACAAAGCAGGATTCAGAGCTGTTATAAATAGAGTCACTATGAGTTGCAAGCAACTCTATGGCACATAACAACAACAACTGTCTAAAGATTAAATCCCTGTGGACATAAATAAATTTTCCAACAGAGTGAAAAGAAAATTTACTGATTGGGATAATAATATTTGGCAAGACTATCTCAGACAAGGGTCTCCTAAGAAAAGTTTATAGACACCATAGAAGACCTAAATAAACAGAGATAGGAAGACTCAGAATTGTGAAAATGGCAATCCTATTAAAAACAATCAGCATGTTCAACACAATCCCAACATGCATACCAAATTAAGTTTTCAAGGATATCAAAAGGGAAATTATAAAATTTATTTGGAGAGCAAAGACACCCAAAATAAGCCAAGCTCTTCTGAAAAACAAAAATGAAGCAGGAAGTATAGCACTCCCTGACCTCAAAATCTATGACGTAGTGATAGTAACAAGAACAGTGTGATAGTGGTACAATGATACTTCTGGCCCCCCAGAAGAAAAAGACTGATAACCCAATTATAAAATGGGCAAAATCCATGAAAAAAATTTCTCAGTGGAAGACTTTAAAATGTCCAACAGACACATGTAAAAAATGTTCAAAATCACTGGCAATAAGAGAGATGCAAATAAAAACCACTATGAGATACTCTCTGAGACACAATGGAGATTGTATACCAATGCACATAGCAGCATTATTCACCACTGCAAGAACAAAACAAAAAAAATTGGAAACAGCTCAAATGTCCAACCACAAACAAATGGATTTAAAAATTGGTGCATTTACACAATGAAATATGCAACACGCAGGAGCAGCAATTTCAAAACTTGCTACGTAACTTGGGAGAGACTGGAGAACATAATTCTAAGCTAAGTAACTCAGTCTTACAAGGACAAATACTGCATAAAACCATTATTGTAGAAACAGAAAGGTAATTGGTTAGATGTGTATGGGGATCAAATGGGGAAGAGTTGAGGATAGATGAGTGAGGATGTTGTTGTTGTTGTTGTTATTGTTATGTGCCATTGAGTTGCTTGTGACTCATAGCAACCCAATGTACAACAGCCCTATACCCTGCTCTGTCCTGTGCCAATCTCACTATCTCTGACACACCCACCCTAATTATCCCTGTCTTTGAATCAATCCATCTCATCAAAGGTCTTCCTTTCTTGTACTGTCTCTCCACCCTTCCAAACATGACGTCCCTCTTCAAGGACTGGTCCTTCCTTGCAACATGTCCAAAGTAAGTCAAATGAGGCTTCAGAATCCTTGACTCCCAGGAGTAGCTTGGTTTCACCCTCTCTAAGACAAACTCATTTTTTTTTCTCCCAGCACTCCATGGTATATTCAATACTTTTCTCCAACACCACAGCTCAAAAGCATCATTGCTTTTATCCTCCCTAGTCATTATCCAGCTTTCTGATGCATAGCAAGTAATTACAAAGACTATTGCCTGGACAGGCACACCTTGGTCTCCAGACTGACATCGTGGCTCTTCAGCACTTTGGAGAGGTCTCTGACAGCCAAATTTCCCAATGCATTTTGTCTTTTAATCTCCTGGATTCTGGTACCAAGAGTGTTGATTTTGGAGCCAAGCTAATTAAAATGGTTACCAATCTCAGTCTTTTCATCATCTGTCATGATGCTGCCAATAGGCCCAGTGGTGAGAATCTTTGTTTTCTCAATGTTGAGTTTAAATCCATATTGAAGGCTGTAGTCCTTGACCTCTGCAGCAAGTGCTTCAGGTCCCCTCAGTTTCAGCAAGCAGGGTTGTGTCATATGCGTAATGCAGAATGTTGATAGTCTTCCTCCAATTCTGATGCCACACTTCTCCTCATATAGCCCAGTCTCCCAGATAATCTGTTCTGTATATAGATTGAAAAGGTATGGCATACAACATACCTGGCAATACCCTTCCCAATTTTGAACCATGCAGTGTTTCCTTGCTCTGTTCTGACAACCACCTCCTGGCCCAAGTACAGGTTTCACATAAGCACAACCAAGTGTTCTGGGATTCCCATTTTTCTCAGAGTTAGCGACAGTTTGTTTTGATCCACACAGTCAAATGCCTTTTTATAGTAAATGAAACACAGAGAGATAGTCCTCTAGTACATGGATAGATGAGAAATCACAGGGTCACACAATTTGGTGTTTTGAGAAAGAGTAATAAAGGAAATGGGAAAGATCCAGTAGGGATACAAAAAGAGAGAGTAATATTGGGTATAGTTCAATGGTCATTAATTTTATAAAATATAATGAATGGGAATGATAATATGAAATAATGTGAATGAAGGATAGTATGAAATTCAGCATATATGAACTTTGTATTCAATATATTTTTTAATGGCAACTATAAAAAAGGAAAATAGTAAACTATAGGATGCCTATTACCTGCAGGCAAAAGAATTATGGTAGGGAATTATTTACCTGGGAGATATGGATGTAAAATGCAACCAAATTTCCTATTACCAAAGTTTTCTCCAAATTTTTATCTCTATTACTCCCATCATTTGTCTACATGCAAAACAATTCATTTGTGTTCTATTAGAGAGATTTGTTGGATTTATCTTTCTCATTGTACAAAATGTGAACATTTAGAAACCTTATTTGGTTATGAAAATATCTAGCACAAGTCCAGGTTGTTTTCATTAGGGGTCGTCATGTTGACTGCAACTTGTTGGATGCTATCAAGTCAACTATCATTCTTAGTGAATAATCCTATGAACAACAGATCTGAAACTTGCACTATCCTGCTCTATTCTCACAATCTGCAGCACCTTGAAGATCATTTTTAAGTCATTATGTCAATGCCAATCTTTGTTTCATCTTGTTTAAGGTCTTTCCATCTCTGCTGAGAAACAGCATAATTTATTTCCCCCCAAAAGACTTGCCAATCCTGACAATGTGCCCAAAGTGTGTGAGGAGTTTCACAATCTTTGCTCCTTAGGATCACATTGCTCCTGGTTGAACTTCTTCCAACACAGATTTGTTTATACTTTTGACAGTCTGTGGCATATTTGATACGCTTAGCCAGCACCATAATTCACAGGCATCAATTCTTTACTCATACTTATTCACTGTCTAACTTCCAAATGTTTATGAATCAGTTCAAAATACTGCGGCTTGGATCAAGTGCACTTTAGTCTTTAAACTGATATAATTATCCTTTAGTACTTTGGAAAGGTCCTTGACCGTGTATTTTCCCCATGCAAAATGCCTTTGGATTTCTAGACTGTTGCTAAGTGGATGTTGATTGTGGATCCAAGTAAATGAAATTGTTGACAACTTTATTCTTCTCTTGATATCATGATTTTGTATATTGGGTAAGCAATGTGGACTACTGTTGGTGTTGAGGTACATTTCATATTGAAGGCTGTAGTCTTTGATGCTCTGTAACAAATACTTGAACGCTTTTTCCCTTTCTGCAAGCAAGATTGTGCCATCTACATAACACAATTTGTTGATAAACCTTCCTCCAATCCTGATGCCATATTCTTCTTTGTATAGTCTAGTCTCTCAAAAAATTTGCTTACCATACAGACAGAACAATTATAGAAAAATACACCTTGAAACCCACTTTTCCTTATTTAAAACTATACAGTATCTTCTTGTTCTGTTCGGACAACTGCTTCTTACTCTATGTGTACTTCACATAAGAACAGGTAAATGTACTGAGATTCAATTTTTTCTCAATATTATCCATAATTTGTCATGATCCACCCAGTCAAATACCTCTTCAAAATCAGTAAAACACAAACATCTTCCTTGTACTCTCGGCTTTCATTCAAGATCCATCCTACATATGCACTGATATCTTTTGTTCCACGACCTCTTTTGTTTCTAGCTTGAATTTCCAGCGTTCCATTTATATATAATGGCCCAATAATTTAAGAAAGTGTACAAGGTTGCTTTACTCCCTGTGATATTAATAATGGTGTTACTGAACACAAGGAGTATTAAGAGTGTTCACTGTAGAGCCAAGCACTCTAAAACTGTTAATAATCTCAATCTCTTCACTGTCGACCATGATGCTGCCAGTTGCCCTAATGGTGAAAATCTTTGTTTTCTTGATGTTGAGCTTCAATCCATATTGAAGGCTACAGTCCTTGACCTTCTGCAACAAGTACTTCAGATCCTCCTCAGTTTCATCAAGCAGGCTTGTCACCTGCATAATGCAGATATTGATGAAAGAATAGGAAAAATTTAAAGGGAAGGAACTTGAGAAGATGGGTGGTAATATGAATGTTGTTGTGTACCGTTGAGTCAGAAACTACCCAAAACTGACCCTCTGGTGGGTTTTCAGAGGAAGTTAATTGCACAGACGGAGATTGCCCATCTGTCTCCCATGATAATAGGAGTAGAGAAGTATTAAATGACATAAAATACAATGTACATGAATTGTATAAAACACCATGTACATGAATGAAGCACAATGTAAATGAAATATTGTGTAAATACAATGTATATGCATGAAAAAACAATGTATATGGATGGTTGTATGCAAACCAATGAAGATACATTAAAACAAAACTTCAAAACCTATTAAAAACTCCAAAAATATGTACATATACAATATTTTTTTAAAGTCCTTTTTATCTTGTGTTGTCCTCTCAGTGCTTGCAAAGGCCTCAAGTCCACTCTTAGATGGTCTACCTTACAGAAGACATTGTTCCTGAGAATTGGAGCCACCTCACATCTGACCCTCTAGCCAGTTTCCATGAACACAGATCTCACGGGAGCAGATCGTCCATCTTTCTACATCAGTGTTACTGTTGTTTGTGTCATACTTTCAAGTTGGAACCAAACTCATAGCTGACCCTCCAGTAGTTTTTTAGAGGCAGCTAAACCCATGGGAGGAGATTTTCTATCTTTCTACCATGGACCAGCTGGTGGATAAGGAAAAGATGCCTTTCAGTTGCCAGAACAACTCCTTACTCCTAGGCCACCAGAGCTCCCTCCAGTACTGATGGTAGATTTGAACTGCCAGAGAGGAACGCCCTTTGGGGTGGCAGTGTAACACTCTCTGTATGAAATAAGCAATTGGAATCCCCGAAAGAGAAGGAAAGAGGAAAGAGTGATTTCAAGTTGTTATTTTATTCTGCTTCTAATGCACATCTGTCCTTCTGGAAAAGTAGAAGGGGTGAACGTATAGGGAACAGGTTAAAAAATAGCAAGATGGGTAAATTGCACTCAGGGAATCCTCAGTCTGATAGAAGATGCCGATACAAACAAATACATACATTAGAAGGTATTAAGTGTTGTTTGGGGGGCAATTACAATAATGTGATTTATTCAGAAATTTCATACAATTCTGCAAATGTTCTTTATATGACAGTTTTTAATACTTCTCAAAACACTGAAAGGGAAAATTAGGAAGCTGTTTTTATACCTTTTTATAATAATCCTTCTAGTAAAGATTTAAAAAGGCCTTTCTGTTTGGACCTTGTCAAAGTATTAGTTATTCAATGATTACCATTTTTAGGGGCTGCTTTCTGTGCAAGATAAACTTACATAATAAGACATTTAGTGGAACATTAGTAAATTAATCAGACATTTCATAATTAGGCATTCATTTATTATTATAAATAATAATAATAATAATTTATTAGTATTGTTATTTTTACAAAGCCTAGCATTTTTTTTCCTGACCAAAATAGAACACAGCAAAAATGATAGAGAAAAATCTACATTATTTTCTGACATACTAGCAAGATTGTAGTCTCTTGTAGCACATCCTAAGGCACTCATCCCAGTCAAACTCAGAGACTTCAGAAGTCAAAGAGGATTCTCCATGTTTGACTGAGAAGTTCCCAGTCTAAAGAAAGATGACAAAATGCGAATAAAATACAGGGCTGTATTTGACAATCAATGAGATAGGCTGTTGTAATGATAGGTGCCGTTGAGTTGATGCCAACATGAGGAATCAGGTGTACAACAGAAGGAAGTGCTGCCTGACCCTGTACTAGCCTCAAATCTCCACTGTGTGCTAAGCCCATTGTTGCAGGAAAGGATCCGATTCATCTTGTTCAAAGGCTCACTCTCATTCCCTCAATTTCTTCATCCCAGTCATGATGTCCTTTTCTAAGCATTGTGCCCTCTAAACAGCACACACACAATATATGAGAAGATATCTTACCATCTTTGACTCAAAGTAGTACTCTGGCTCCATGTCTTCAAAAATAGATCTGTTTGCTGTTCTGACAAACCATAATAGAGTCATTTTTCTTCATAAAAGTTATAATTCTAAGGAATAGTTCTTTAATATCTCTTCTTCATTGCACAACTTTCATATTCTTTCAGCAGGTTGATAATAAAGAAAATAAATACACACTGAAATCGCAAATACTAGATTCAAGTGATTCCATGTATTTATTCTTTACTAATTCTCACATAACTTATATGGTACTTTTAGGTAAGCCTAGCAAGGAATTTTCATAATTAGTTTTTAAATTCCATTTTGTGCAGTATCTTCCAGATGTATATTTATCTTTTCACTTTTTATAATGTTTTATTTTTTTCTAAGAGTAATTGTTAAAAGATTCTTTATTAGAGTTGCTTGTGTACATTTAAGTATTATTTAAAACTTATTTATGTGAACAGATTGATTGAAATTCCACAAATGTGTTTCAGTTAGAACCTGTGATATTTATGTTAAAAATGCTAAAACAAATAGAGTTATAATTTGTTTGTTGTTGTTGGATGCCATTAAGTGACTCGTGACTCATGTTGTTGCTATTGTTGTTGTTGCTGTCATCAAATTACCTGTGACTCATAGCGACCCTATGTACAACAGCTCTGAACCCTCCTCTATCCTAAACCAACGTTATTGTCTCTGACACACCTAACCCCATTATCCCAGTCACTGAGTCAATCCATCTCCTCAAGGGTCTTCCTCTCTTGCATTGTCCCTCCACTCTCCCAAGCAAAATATCTCTCTCCAAGGACTAGTCCGGCCTTGCAATATGTCCAAAGTATGTCAGACTGAGTTTTAGAATCCTTGCTTTCAAGAAGCAGCCTGGTTTCACCCTCCGCAGGACAGCCCTGTTCATTTTCGTAGCAGTCCATGATATATTCAATACACTTATCCAACACCACAGCTCAAAGGTATCAATTCTCTTTCTATCATCCCTAGTCATTGTCCAGCTCTCTGATGTATAGCAAGTAATTGCAAAGACCATGGCCTGGATCAGGCATACTTAGTCTCCAGACTGATGTTGTTGTTCTTCGATACTATGGAAATGTCCTTAACAGCAGGTTTTCCCAATGCAATTCATCTTTTTATTTCCTTACTCCTAGTACCAAGAGTACTGACTGTGGGGCCAAGCACACTAAAGCTGTGAGTAATCTTAATTTCTTCACGATCTATCATGATGCAACTCATTATTGTTGTTGTTATGTGCCGTCGAGTCGCTTGCTCATAGCGACCCTATGTACAACAGCCCTAAACTCCGCTCTGTCCTGCACCAATCGCACTGTCTCTGACCCTCCCATCCCAATTACTCCAGTCACTGAATCAATC
>NW_006399862.1:593107-594392 GCF_000299155.1 Elephantulus edwardii
TGGAGCCAAGCAAACTAAAGCTGTGTACAATCTCAATCTCTTCGTCATCCATCCTGATGCTGCCAATTGGTCCAGTGGTGAGAATCTTTGTGTTCTTGACATTGAGCCTCAGTCCATATTGTAGGCTGCAACTCATAGCAACCTTAAATTAAACAGCTATGAATCCCGCTCTATCTTCAGTCAACCTCATTGTCTTTAAAATGTCTATCCCCAGTATCCCTAATCACTGAGTCAATCCATCTCACCCAGGTTCTTCGTCTTTTGCACTGTCCCTCCACCCTTCTAAGCACGATGTCCCTCTCCAAGGACTGGGCCTTCCTTGCAATATGTCCAAAGTATGTCAGATGGAGCTTCAGAATCCTTATCTCCAAGGAGAAGCCTGGTTTCACACTCTCCAGGACAGACCAGTTTGTTCTCCTAACATTCCATGATATATTTGGTCCTCTTCTCCAGCACCACAACTCAAAGGCATCAATTCTTCTTCCATCATTTAGTCATCGTCCAGCTCTCTGATTCATAGCAAATAATTACGAAGATCATGACCTTACACAGGTGCACCATAGTTTTCAGACTGCTATCATTTCTCTTAGGTATTCTGGAGAGGTCCCTGAAAGCAGATTTTCCCAATGAAATTTGTCTTTTGATTTCCTGGCTGCTGGTACCAAGTGTTGATTGTGGGCCCAAGCAAGCTGAAGCTGTTCACAATCTCAGCATCTTCACTATCTATCATGGTGTTGCCAATTGACTCAGTGGTGAGAATCTTTGTTTTCTTGATGTTGAACTTAAATCCATATAGAAGGCTGTAGTATTGACCTTCTGCATCAAATGTTTCAGGTCCTGCTCAGTTTCAGCAAGCAAGGTCATGTCATCTGCATAATGTAGGTTGTTGATGAGTCTTCCTCCAATCCTGATGCCACATTCTTCCTCATAGTGCCTAGCCTCTTGGATGATCAATTCTTCATATAGATTTAAAAGGTATGGAGATAGAATGCATCCCTGGCACACACCTTTGCTGATCTTGTTGCTATCATCATTTACTCCTAAAATTTATCACTATTTGGCTGTTAATTCATTGTGAAATTTTGATATGTATATGCAAAAATAATTGGTAACAAATTGAGAAGTATGTACATATACAAATAGAAACATGCACACTTGACTGAGGATGAGGATATAACAATGTAACAATGAGTAATGCAAAGGCATTTGACTGTGTGGATCATAACAAACTGTGGCTGACTCTGAGAAGAATGGGAATCCCAGAACATTTAATTGTGCTAATGCA
>NW_006399862.1:596862-629341 GCF_000299155.1 Elephantulus edwardii
ATTGGAATGTGAAAGTTGGAAACAGGGAAGAAGGATCAGTAAGAAAACATGTAATTTGTGACAAAATAGAAGAAAAATAATGATACTATATGGCATCTAAAATACTAAAGTTGGAAATCTCTTGTTGCTTAGAGGTAAGGGATTATGTTATGAAACCAAAGGTAGTTTCTATCAGCTGCTCTGTGGAAAAAAGAGAGACCATCTCCTCCCAGTGGTTCTGAAAACTCACCTGAGTATCAGCTAGGAGTCAGTTCTGACTAAGCTGTACACAGTAACAACATGGCAAAAGTTGGTAGCTCAGTGTAGGTTTATATATTTATCATTCATTGATACAAAAATAAGCATAAAGTGCTTTCTGTTGTCATGAAATGATATAACATTGGTTTGAACCTTGTTGTCATTGTTGAGTACCGCCAAGTTGAAACCCACCCATAGCTGACCCTCCAGCAGGTTTTCAGAGGTGGTTAATCGCACAGGAGGAGACTGCTCATCCTCCCCCTGCAAAGTGTCTGGTGGCCTCGAACCACATGTTTCTGTGTAAGAAAATGAGACCTTGTTCAATCCTGTGACAATCTCACAATCTCAGCTGTTATCCATCTCTTTGAGCATCTTTCTCTCCTTCCCAATTCTTTTCCTGTCCTAGCATTATGCCCTTTTCTAGGGAGAAAGTCCTTCAGAAAACACGTCAAAAGTATGTGAGAAAAAAACGTTTCACTCTCCTTGCTTCTGGTGTGTCAGGAAGTGTCAGGATGGCTCAGGATCACGCAGGGTTCAGATCAGGTAGTCACAGGGTCACTGTGGATAGTACTCAGCTGGATGGCACCTACCAACAACAGTTTTTGTTTCGAAGGATCATTCTGACAGCGTTTCTTGTAAAACAGTTTTATTGTTTGTTTGAAAGGCCACAGTATACTCAATATTCTTTGCAAAACTATAATTCAAAAGCATTAATTTATTCTTCAGTCTTACTTAATTACAGTGTTTTCTACAACCCACTGTTTAGGGGTAAGAGGTAAAAAATAAGACACATGAAATCCTTTAAGAGTGAAGCTGACAGATGGCAGGGAAAAAGAGATAATCACTGATTATTCAGATATTTTTTTCAAGTGATTGGTCAGAAAAGCTTTAAATTTATAGAAATTACAAAGATGTCATGTGCACACATTTTCTCCTAATATTAATGCTTTTGTACTATACACATTTGTTATGATTAATAAACCAATAAATTGTTTTTAACTACTTTCTATTATTTATCCTAATTATCTATTTCTAAAACAACTATTATTTTTAAAAGGAAACCAAAAAAAAGGATTTAAAAATAGTTTAAGGGGGCTCTTGTGGCCTAGTGGCAAAAAGCTGCTCGGGAATCCCAAAGGCAAGCGGTTTGAATCCGCCAGATGCTCCACTGGAGAAGGAGGGGCGATCTCCTCCTATACTAGTCAGATAGATATGAGTTTCATAGTGCTTCCAGAGGCATGTTGTCTAGGACGTGCATGCCACTCCTGCTTCCAAAAGGAAAGTTATACAGCCATATAAAAAATACAGACTAGGGTGAGCTCTGGTGGCCTAGTGGCAAGAAGTTGCACTGCAATCCCAGAGATGTAGGGTTCGAATCCACCAGATGCTGTGCTGAAGAAGGAGAGACAATCTCCTCCTGTACCAGTCAGATCTGATTTGGTGGTAAACACATTTTAAAAAAATTTTTTTTTAAAGTAGACTAGGACCACATGAAAATGGACTTAATGTAGTTAAATAGTTATGTTTTGGTGGTTTTTTTTTTTTCCTGAGCTCTTCCTGAAAGTTTGTTATTCCAAGTCACCTAATGGTGCTATAAGGCAAATTCCACAAGAGGTGCCCAATAGAGGATCGGGTTTGAGGTTAGACCTGAGGCAACGGATAATCCTCTCTACACCAAAAATATATAAATGTCTGGCTCACAGTAGCAAGGTGTGAACTGGGTCAAAGTGGAAAGAACTCCTTCAAGATGAAACATAACATGGGATGATTCTGTTGGTAAGAAACAATTCATAGCCCAAAACATCCCAGTTTAGCAGGTCTACTAAGAGAAAGTATAATATGAATGAATGAATTAGCAAATCTCAGTAAGACAATGAGACACTGAGTGTTAGCATGGCTAACAGATTTCAATAGTCATTATGAAGATTGAAGCAAGAACCACATTTTAATGAGTTGATGCTCTGGGTGTTGTGTGATGAGGACACTCTGGTGGCCTATTCCTCAGGGACCTGTGCTGCAGGCGCAAAGGCTTTTCTGGGAGTTGTTAACCACCCATGTCATAGAGAAAGACAGGTAATATCATCCGTGTGGTGCACAGCTTTTGAGGTCAACAGTATTTTGCTGACAAAGAGAAAGAGGAGAAGAGAGGGGTGGGGAGGGCAGTGAAAGGCAGGAGGAGGGGAGAAGAGAGGGGAGAAGATGGGAGGGAAGGAGAGAGAAGAAGAATAGAGGGGAGGGGCGGGGGGGGAGGAGAGAGGCCAGGGGAGAGGGGGAAGAAGAGGGTTGGGGAGAGGAGAGAAGAAATCCAAGTTAAAACAGTTAATTTTTTTTTATTATTCATAACTTTACTTAAAATTTCGAATCATTTACTGCATGAGATCAAAGACTAAAGCTTCCAGTATGAATTACATCTCAACTTCAAGAAAACAAAAATCTTTGCAATAAGAGCCAAAAAGCACAATTATAATAAATAGAAAAAAAATGCAGTTGTCAATGATTTCCTCTTACAGGGATCAATAATCGCGTAATCCTGACTACTAGACACTTGCTACCAGTAGTCAAGGCATGAAAAGAAGTATTACATGGGCAAAGCCTGCTGTCAAGGACCTTCCCAAAGTTCTTAAGAGCACCGATATCAGTTTGAACGCTTAAGTGCCTCTTTCAGTCCATAGTCTTTTCAGTCTCTTACTGTATGTCTTAGGAAGAAGGATTGGCCATCCACTTCCGAAATGACAGGCCTTTGAAAACCCTATGTACAATAGAGCACACTTAGACTATCATTTGGATTATTCTGTGAGTGGAGTGGTGGGAATGAATGCGTTTGAGATGACGAGGTTGACACAGGATAGAACGGCGTTTAGAGCTCTTGTATATAGGGTCACTACGAGTCGCAAGTGACTCGATGGCACATAAGAACAACAATAACTATATGTCTGAGAGTTGGACAACGAATAAGAATGACTGAAGAAGAATTGATACCTTTGAATTGTGGTGGTGGATAAGATTAACAAATGTTCAATGTATAGCCAACAGAACAAATAATATGTCTTGACAAAATGGTGATACTTAGAGACAATGTTAGCTAAACTTCATCTCATTTATTTTGAGCATGTTGTTCAGAAATGTCAGTCCTAGGAAAACATCAGGTTTAAAGGGTAGATGATTAGTAAAAGAGAGAAAGACCCTCAACGGGGTGGATTGACACTGTGACTGTAACAAAGCACTCAATCACGTCAGGGATGATGAGAACAGCACAGGATATGGCAGGGTTCACATCCACAGCTCATAAGGCTGTCGTGAGTGGTAATCTACTCGGTGGTCCTTAACAACAATGAGCAAAAGTGAGAAGCTGGATCCTACCACATAAAATACCTCTGAAATTTATGTTAAAGTGTAGAATATAGATCAAATCTCTTTTATAAAGAAAAAAATAAAATATTAAAGTTGTGAATAATTTATCAAAAGATGATTATTTTGTAAGTGAAAAAGTAGAAATGAAATTTAAATAAAAACACAGGAGAATCTTTCACACACACACACACACACACATACACGTATATATCAGTGGTACGATGAGTCAATTTATGTGGCATCTACCTTAGTTGTTTAGAGAATCTGCTTGGGGCATTTTTCCTCTAAGCTCAAAGAAGTTACATTTGTCTTAGTTTTCTTTCTCAGAGTGCTTGTTACTTTTGACCAGATTGATTAAATTTCCTTGATTGGATTGGAAGCAACTTGCTTTAATTCTTTCTGCCTGGTTCTGGGCTACAACCCGCCCTACGATCACTTTACAGTGATTGGTGAATAACGTTGTTTGGTGCCATTGAGTCAGATTTGATTAAAAACAGTCCGATGCATGACAGAATCAAACAGCGTTCTCCTGTGCTATCTTCAAAAGTATTACCACATTTCAATACATTCTGACTGCCACTCTGCCAGTCTACTCAGTTGAGCATTCTCTTCCTATTTGCTAGCCTGCTAATTTATCAAGGATGTTGTTCTTGAGTCTTTCCCACCTGTTAACTTTTAAAAGTGAGCTCTGAAGGAACGTTGGTGATTCAGTGATAAAGACTGTGCTGCCAAGGCCAAGGAATTTGGTTTGAATGCACGAGCACCAACACAGGTGAAAGAGGAGGATCTCCTATTGTGAGTGTCTGTCTCTAAAATCTCTCTGTAGAGTCAGCTGTGGGTTGGTTCTGACTTGACAGTCCTCAACAACAACTCCCAAAATATATGGAGCAAATCCATGCCATCCTTGATTCCAATTTGTTTTCTGTCATTTCTTCCATCATAATGGGTTAGACTACTTCTGGTAATCCATAAACCATTCAACATTCATCATCAGCCCTATAACCCAAAAGACGTCAATTTTTTCCTGCTTTATTTATTTAGCTCACGTGCATATGATGCGCTATGTGGGGAGGAGGGTGGAAATTACTTGAATCAAAGACACTTTCCTTCTCAAAATAATACCTCTGCTTTTGAATATTTTAAGAGAAATTTTACAATTCCCAGCCCTGGTGAGAGGGCAGTACCCTGGAATTGTTGCAGAGCACATGTACACCTGCAACACTCCACAGCATTGTCCAGACAGAGAGTACCAGGAAGAGAAATAGAAAGAAGAAAAAGGGAAAAAATTGAAGAAAGGTAAAGAATGTCCTGTAAGAGTTGTATCATGGCTAAAGAGCTACACCACTTGACACAGCATGATACCCAGAAGGTGTCCTGTAACAGATCTGGAAAAGGTAGGTGCAGATGGGACCCTAAGGCAGAAGTAGAAGTAACAGATGGCCAGATCAAGAGGACTTTGTCCTGAAGGACATACTCCCCTCAAAGGCTAGAAAAGACCTGTCCTCGGGAAACTGAGAGAAACTCATTTTGAAGGAACCAGTGGGAGCTGGTTCTCAGGAGAACTAGATAAAACTTACCTTCAGGATAAAGAGAGGAAGGATGCTGGAGAAGAGTAGAGAGAAACAATAGCAGCTGCTACAATAGTAGAAGTCTTTTCAACAGTAGATCATTGAGGTTTTCTTCTCTGCGTGAAAGTGGACCACTGTAACCTACAGACCATGGGGGGTCGTGCTGGTAGTTTGCAGCATAGGAAAATGGTACAGCATCCAGAATAATGATATACAAGCAAATACAGTACCTCAAGTTGATGCGTGGTGGAATAATTTCTACTTTTACACACACACACACACACACACACACACACACACACACTTACACACCACGGCTATGTATCTTTTTAATTGAAGATAGTTGTTGTTCGGTGCCATTGAGTTTAGTATGACTCATGTGACTCAGATCCAAACCCTGTCCGATCCTATCCTGTTCTCACACTTCCTGACACATTAGAGCCCAGTGTGGCAGTCACCTCATCGAGGGTCTTCCTCTCCTTCATTGATCCTCAGTCATTCCAAGCATCATGTCCCTCTCCAAAGACTGTCAGCTCCTAGCAACATGTCTGATGTATACAAGGAAAAGACACATTATCCTTGTCTCCAAAGAACACTCTGGCTTCACCCTCTCCAAAATATATTTGTTTTTCTTTTGGCTGTCCACAGGATTTTCAGTGTTCTTCTCCAACACCATGGCTCAAAGACATCAATTCTTTTTCTGTAATTTCTATACACTGTCCAGCTCTCAGATGCACAGCAAGTTATCAGAAAAAAAAGATATGGCCTGCATCAGACACACCTTAGTCCTCAAACGAAAGTCATTGCTCCTCAATAATTTGGAGAGGTCCCTAAACTGCAGACTTTCCCAGTGCAATGTGTCTCCTTACTTCCTGACTGCTGATACCAAGGGTGTTAATTGTGATCCAAGTAAGATGAAGCTGTTGACAGTTTCAATTGTATGCATCCATCATGATGTTACTTACCTATTGGCCCAGTGGTAGGAAACTTTGTTTTCTTGAGCTTGAAAAATATTGAACAAGCATTTCAACAAAATATACATTTTCCTTTCTTAAGAAATCCTTGAAAGAATTTAAAAAAAAATCCATTGTTGTAGTTTTAGTACAAAATAATTGAGTGAATATAATATTTCTTTGTTGAAGTGTGATTAATAATTGCAATGTTCTAAAGCGCTTACATTTAATTGTGTGTTCTAATGAAGGCAGATTGTTTTACTTGAACAAATAATTTTAACTATTGAAGTGTAAACATATTTTTTGTTATGGCAGCTAGTTGGAGTTTAGTATTTTATTTATTTTCTTCAATTAATATTTTACATTCATTGTATTTCATGCATGCACATTGTTTTTATAGTCTTCCATTTACTTCCTATTTTGTTCATCTATATAGTGGATTTTTCCCACTTACTATCATCTTATAACTACTTTCTTGAATGCATATAAGCCAGCTACTTCATGACCCATATTCTACTATCATCCTTCCAGACAGTCCATTTTAATTTATCCATCCCTCTCACTCCAGGACTCTGAGGGAATAAGCATGTCCTTTTTTCCCCCTTAAGGATCCTCTGTTCAATGGGGAAACTCGGAGTATCAGAATCTACAAGCAAAGTCCTTCATAAAATCGAGCCAATGAAAAGATTTTCTCAGCATACTGACAGAACGTCGCTGTTTTTGTTACTGACCATCGAGTCACCTGCACCTCTTAGTGGCGCTATGTACAATAACTCTGAACCCTGCCCTGTCCTGAGCCCATTTCACTGTCAATGGCAGAACCACCCCTATTAACCCAGGTACTCTGTCAGTCCATCTCATCCAAGATCTTCCTTTCCTGTGCTGACCCTCCACCCTTCCAAGCATGATGTCCTTCTCCAAGGACTGATCCCTCCTGACAATGTGCCCAAAGTATGTGAGACGGAGCTTCAGAATTCTTGCCTCCAAGTTACAGCTTGGTTTCACCCTCCGAGGAAAGACTTGTTTATAGTGTTCTCTTTGCAGTGCATGGTATGTTCAGTACTCTTCTTCAGCACCACAACCAAAAGGTGTCACTTATTCTGTCATCCTTAGTCATCGATCAGCTCTCTGATGCATAGCAAGTAATTGTGAAGACTGTGCACCTGAGTATCTGGACTGACATCACTGCTCTCCAGCACTCTTCACACTCCTGATAGCAGATTTTCCTAATGTAATTTATCTTTTTGTTTCCTGATAACTGGCCAAGAGTGTTGAATGTGGCAACAAGCAAGCTGAAATTCTTAATAATCTCAATGATGGACCAGTGGTCAGAATCTTTATGTTCTTGGTATTGAACTTCAATCCACATTAAAAACTACAATCCTTGACCTTCTGTGGCAAAAATGCTGCAGGTCCTCTCAAGTTTTGACAAGCAAGGCTATGTCATCTGCATACCAAAGACTGTTGATAAGTTGGTAAGTTTTCTTCCAATCCTTATTTCTCTTCATGAATCTAGTGTCTTTGGTCTCTTCTGCATATAGATTGAAAAGTTATGGAGAAAGGATGCATCTCTGACACACTCCTTTCTTGGTTTTGACCCACACAGTGTTTCTTTGCTCCATTCTGACAACTGCTTTCTCCAGTTATTGTGTCAATACATCTTATCTATGGTTTTTCTCTCCTGCACTCTCCCTGGACATTTTCAAGCATAACATCCTTATCCAAAGACAGGTCCCTCCTGGCAACATGCCGAAAGTATGTGAGAAGTAGTTTCAAAATCTTTGCCTCCAAAAAGCAGCTTGGTTTTACTCCCTCTGGGACAGATTTACTAGTTTTCTTGGCACTCCATGGTATAGTCAATACTCTTCTCCAGCATTATAACTCAAAACTCTGTAGTTCTTGGTCATTGTCCATTTCTACGATATATAGCAAGTAATTATGAAGATCATGACCTGGATTAAGTTAACCTTAGTCTCTTGACTGACATCCTTGTTCTTCAGCGCTCTGGAGAGGTCCCTGATAGCAGATTTTTCTAATGTAATTAATCTTTTGATTTCCTGACTGCTGGTGACAAGAGTGTTGTTTGTGGAACCAAGCGTGCTAAAATTATTAACAATATCAATATCTTCCCCATCTATAATGATGCGGCCAATAGACCCAGTGGTTAGAATCTTGGTCTTCTTGATGTTGAGCTTCAATCCATATTGCAAATTACAGTCCTTGACCTTCTTCAGTAAATGCTTCGGCTCCCACCACCACCACCACTTTAACATATAAGATTGTGTCATAAACAACATAATTTGTTGATAAATCTTCCTCCAATTCTGATGTCACATTCCTTGTCATAAAGTCCAGCTTCTTGAATGATCTGTTTGTTCTGCATACCAACTGAAAAAATATAGAGATAGGGTATATCCCTGAATCACTCATTTTCTGATTTTGAACCATGCATGGATTCCTTGCTCTGTTTTGACCGAGGGAATAATTTGAGATATGAACTCTCTGAAGAAGAATGTGGAGTCAGAATTCAAGGAAAACTCAACAAGTTGCATTATTCAGATGACACAACTTGCTTGCAGAAAGTAAGGAACAATTGAAGTAATTACTACAGAAAATCATAGAATACATATGTCACATTGCAATATCAAGAAAACAAAATTATTCACTATTAGACCAATAGACCAAATCATAATGAACGGACAAAATATAAAAAGCAACCAATGATTTTATTTTACTTGAATCAACAGTCAACATTTTGGTACTAGCAGTTAAAAAAAAAGGAATGATTTATCATATTGGGGAAATATGTTGCCAAGGGCTTCTTCAAAATTCTAATAACAATATTATATAATGATGGCATTACATAACACATGAAATGGTTTAAGAAATATACAACCCTGAACATGATCACCAGTCTATGTCAAGAAATTTGAACTCAACTACCAAATTACTGCAAAGATCTGCTTCTCCTTAGCCAACTCTCCAACATCATATCCCTCTCTGAGGAATAGCTCCCTTTAGCAACATGACCAGAGCACGAAAGGGAAAGCCTACTGTGAGATTAATGTTTGTTCTTCTTCCAAATAAAAAGTGATCACAAAGAATGTAAACATTGTCACACAATATAATTTAAATACAAGTAAAAATGTAAAATGACTTCCATATTGTATGTAAACCAAATAACATATATAAAGAATGAGTTATTATGTTTGATTCACACTAGGAGCTCCAAAAAAAAGGATACATAGGACCACTTTTTAAAAATGTAATTTGTTGATAATGAAAAATTTCACGAAGTACCATCTTAACAACAGCCAATGTTAACTAAGGGTGAAGTTCAAGCTGCAGTGAAGGCACTGGCAGAAAATAAGGTCCCAACAATTGATGAAATACCAATGGACATCTTGCAGATAAAAGATACAGCCCTGGATGTGCTTACTGGGCTATAGCAGAAGTCTGGAGAGTAGGCTTTACCTTTCATGCTTTGGTCGTGTTGCTAGAAGGAGCTATTCCTTAGAGAGCGATATGATGCTGGAGGGTTGGTCAAGGAGAAACAGATCTTCACCAGATGGATTTTCATGATGACTGCAGAAATGCGCTTTACTGTATCAAGCAGCATGAAGACTGCACAGGATAGGACAGGGTTCAAATCTGCTTATTCATAGGGTCACTATGGGTCATACTTGACTCGATAGCACCCATCCACCACCTTTGGGTTGGCAGCATAATTCTTTACCACTTGGCCTGTAGAATTGTCTTTTCTTATATGTTGTTGTTTGCTGTAAAGTTAGCCCTGACTCACAGCTGACCTTCAGAGAGTTTTCAGAGGCAATAACTCACATGGAAGGAGACTGTCTATCATTCTCCCAGGGACTAGCTGGTAGATTAGAACTACATGCCTTTGGCTTTGCAGTGCAACTTTCTAGCAGTTGGTCACCAGAGCTCCTCTTCACTTATATGTTGCTGTTGTTGTTAGGTGTCATTGAGTCAAGTACAACTTACAGGGATCCTGTGAACAGCAGATCTGAATCCTGTCCTCTCCGTACCATCCTCACCATCTCTGCTACACTTGAATTTACTGCTGCAGTCACTGTGTGAATATATTTTGATGGAAGTCTTTCTTTTTTATATATAGATGGAACATACTACTTTTCTCCTTAGTTTAAATCTTGCCTATCCAAATAACTTAGTTATTTTTAGTATGATTCTTTCAAATGGATATAATAATCCATTTATGATTAAAGAAAAGAGAGGCTTCTGGCAAAAAATTCATGACTATAATAATGATAATGATGATGATGATAAATAATAATAATAATAATATAGCTAAAAATAAAGGGAGCTCTGGTAGCCTAGTGGTAAGAAGCTCCACTGCAATCCCAGAGGTGTGCTGTTCGAATCCACCAGATGCTCTGCTGGAGAAGGAGGGACAATCTCCTTCTGTACCAGTTAGATGTGATTGGATGGTACACACACACAAAAAGTTTTAAAAATGGCTAAAAATTATTTCTATTTGATAAATTCTCAATGTTTTCAATTGTATAATCAGATTTTTTTAATGTTATGAATTAAATTGACCAGGAAATTCTTTTTGTATCTGATTTGTCATGCACGTAGTTTTGTAGAAACTATAATATAAAGAATGCAATGTGCCAGAATGCCTAGCAGCAAATATTGATATTTTCCCCCTTATACATAGTTACCTTGCCAGAGTTCGGCTTTACATTGTGTGAAAACCCTCTTTCTTTTTCCCTTTGAAGTGGTTCTCAGGCAGGTGGTCATACTCCACTGGGAGCCCGTCTCCCCTGAGGCAGATCTGAGATTGATCAGTAATGAAATGACTGTTCTGCTTTCCACAATACCCTGTATTGATTATCTGCCCACCTAAGCAATTAAAACAGGCAGAGAGTTATATGTTTTACCTCAGGGTCCAGTTTTGGTCCAGGCAACTCTTCTTTCTTTTAAATTTGCTTTTGATCAAACACTGGTCCCCTCAGGCTTGCCCTCTTTGCTTCAGAAAATATGCAGTTTTCTTCATAGAAGATTGTTAATATTTTTTGTTGCTTGGCATATAAGAAGAATAAGGAAGTACACATTCAAATCAATCATCATTCCTCATTCAGTTATGGAGGGGAATATTCTAAAAACTATATATAAAAATATTTGAGACAAGTTAAAAATAAAGAAAAATCCAGGCCATATTTTAAGGGCAAACATAAATTTGTTTGTTGTTGTTATGTGTCGAGTACCTGAAACTCATAGTGACCATACGTACAACAGCTCTCAACCCTGCCCTATCCTGAGCCAGTCTCACTATTGCTGACACACTTAGCCCCATTACCCCAGTTGCTTCATCTCACCTGGAGTCTTTCTCTCCTGTGCTGTCCCTTCACACAAAAATGATGCCCTTCTCCAAGGACTTATTCCTCCTGGCCACATGCCCAAATATGTGAGAAAGAGTTTCAAAACCCTTGCCTCCAAGGAGAAAGTTGGTTTTACCCTTTCCAAGTCAGATGTGTTTGTTCTTGTAGTGGTCCACATTATGTGCAATATTCTTCTCCAGCACCACAACGCAAAGGCATCGACTTGTCTTTTGTCATTTTTAGTCATTGTCTAGCTCTCTGATGCATAGCAAATAACTGCAAAGACTTTGGCCTGGATCTCTATAGTTTTTCAATCTATATGCTACAGAACACTAAGAAGACAAAGATTCTCACCACTGGGCTAATTAATAGCATTATGATAGTTGCAGAAGATATTTGTTAAGACTTAAAAACCATGTATATCTTGGTCATTAAAGTGTCTGATAGCAAGAAGAATACAGAACAGATCATCCTGAAGACTGGACTCTATGAGGAAGAATGT
Organism: Elephantulus edwardii; assembly: GCF_000299155.1. Taxonomy (NCBI): domain Eukaryota; kingdom Metazoa; phylum Chordata; class Mammalia; order Macroscelidea; family Macroscelididae; genus Elephantulus; species Elephantulus edwardii. The sequence goes on from NW_006399862.1 coordinate 608,837, forward strand.
GGAATCAGAATTGAAGAAAGACCCATCAACAACCTGTATTGATGATAAAACGTTGTTTGCTGAAAACTGCAGAGGATCTGAAGCGATTATGGCAGAAAGTCAATGGCTGCAGCCTTCTTAATGGATTGAAGCTTAATATCAAGAAAACAAAGATTCTCACCACTTTGCCAATTGGCAGTATCATGGTAGATGGTGAGGAGATTGAGCTTGTTAATAGTTTCAGTTTTCTTGGCTCCACGATCAACACTCTTGGTACCAGCAGCCAGAAATCCAAAAGACAAATTGCATTGGCAAAGTCTGCTGTCAGGGACTTCTCCAGAGTACTCAAGATCAATGATGTCAGTCTGGAGACTAAGATACACCTGATTCAGGCGATAGTCTTCTCAATTTCTTGGTATGCATCAGAAATCTGGACAATGACAAGTAAGGGGTGAGAGGAGAATTGAAGCTTTTGAGCTGTGGTGCTAGAGAAGAGTATTTAATATATCACAGACTGCTGGGAGAACAAACATGTTCGTACTAGAGAAGGTGAAATCAGGCTTCTCCATGGAGGCAAGGGTTCTGAAGCTTCATCTGATGTACTTTGGACATGTAGCAAGGAGGAACAAGTCTTTGGAGATGGACATCATGTTTGGGTGAGTGAAGGGACAGCATAAGAGAGGGAGACCCTGGACGAGATGGATTGATTCAGTGACTTGGGTAATGAGTGTACGCATGTCAGAGACAATAAGGTTGGCACACGATAGAGTTCAGGGCTGTTGTACATAGGGTGGCATGAGACTTGACAGCACATAACACAACATCGTGGCCTGGATCAGCAACACTTTAGTCTCTACACTGATATTATTGCCCTTTAGCATTCTGGAGAGATCCCTGACAGATTTTCTAATGCAATTGTCTTTTGCTTTCCTGACTGCTGGTGTTAAGAGTGTTGATTGTGAAGCCCAGCAAGTTGAAATCTTTTTTTTTTCTATAATTATATTTTATTAATTTTCATAAACATTTACAGAGATTTTGGGCTTCCACTCATTCATTGTTGCACTATTCTCTCTACCCTCCTCCCAGTTTGTTCTTGTCCAAATGCCACAGTGCTTGTCAAAGCCAGTTCTGATCAATCTTCTTTGTCAATGTATCCTTTGCCATTCCCTATCACTCCTCCCTGAGAGAGACTTCACCCTGAGTCACAAGGAAAAGGGGACGGCGTATTCTCTTAGCTACTTCCTGCTGAAAAGGGACGCTGTGGGTTTCAGGGTGAAGATCTTCTCTCACTACTCTAAAGGGCCCCTTTGGCAGTAGGAAACACATAGACTATTATGGAGATTGATTTTGGAATTCAGATGCAGCAAGTTGAAATCTTAACAAATATCTTCTGCAACTATCATAATGCTATTAATTAGCCCAGTGGTGAGAATCTTTGTCTTCTTAATGTTGAGCTTCAATCCATATTGAAGACTACAGTCCTTGACTTTGCAGTAAATGCTTCAGGCTCTTGTCAATTTTGGCAAACACAGTTGTGTCATCTGCATAATCCAAGTTGTTGATGAGTCTTCCTCCAATCCTGAGGCTACATTCTTTCACATAAAGTCCAGCTTCCTGAAGTATCTGTTTCACATACAGATTGAGTATGTGAAAATTAAATTGAAAAGTAAATTTATCCACTCTGTAATTCCTTTTAAAAGTGTTTATATCTTGTGTCCTAGTTCACATGAGGTAAGTATTCTTCCTGCTACCAGACACTCTAACGACCAAGATATACATGGTTTTTAAACAACTTAGATTATGTTTCTTTCAAAGATTGTGTGATATCTTTGCCATCAGTGAATCTTTAGATGTCCAGCATTTTAATTAGAGGACAGTGATGCTATCAAACAATTTCTCATTTTGCCTTGATGTTTATTTGTAATAGTATGGTACAAAGTATCGTCATTGTGAAAAGAAAAGATATAAATACTTTTCCTCATGGAGTGCATAATCTTTTAAGAAGGGAGTGGCACATTGACCAATTCATATGAAATTATTCACACACTTTTAATGCTTAACTCGATATGCAAACAACTTAACTGGATATACACACAAAACTGCCTCCACTGTTTTCTCCTTCTTGATTGCAATAGAATGATATTTTCCTTTACAGTGTGTCATAGAAGTTTTTCTTTTTCTTCCTTTCTTGTATTTCTTTTCACTCCCCTCCCCTCATTTCCCAGTTACCATCTTCTGTCTTAGTTGAGAATTCTAGTATAAATCAAATTGTATTTTCATGTATCCAGGACATTATTCATGAAGAAGTAAAAAGTCATTGCAAAGACAAGAAATAGATAAAATATCAAAAGTGTGTCAGAATAAACTCTGAAACTTGCTCTGGATCAGAAAGAAGTCAAATAAAAGGAAGGAACGCCGAAGGAAGAGAGCTGAACAAGTTTCAGAAGACAACACGGGAAGACAATGAGAAGTATTATAACTGAACGTGCCAAGAGATGCTGTTAGAGAATCAAAAGGAAGAACATGGCTGACATTTCTCAAGAGTAAAGAGCTGAAGCATAAAGTCAAGCCTCGAGCTGCAAAAAAGCAGGATTCTCTGGGTAAAATCTTGAATCTTGCAGCAAACAGGGAAAAAAGACAGAAGGAATGCACAGAGATAACACACTAAAAAAAGAATTGGTTAATATGGAATAATTTCAGAAAATAACATATGATCTAATTGTTTTATGCCATCAAGTTAACAAGTAAGTCATGGTAAAGCTACAAACAGATGTGTACCTTGCCCTATCCTGTGCTGTTCCCTTTGTCTCTGTCACACTTAAGTCCCTTGTTATAGTCACAGTGTCCATTGATCTTTTGGGGATCTTCCTCTCTTATGCTGACTCTCTGCCTTTTCAAACATGATGCGCTTCTCCAAGAAGTTCAAGAAGCACTAAAGGTATTAGTGGGGGGGAAAAAATCTAGGATTTAATAATTACCAACTGAGGTATTTCAGAAACAGATACAACCCTAGACATACTCATTAGACTCTACCTAGAAATTTGGAAGATAGCGACCTGGTCAAATGATTCTTTGTTCTCATTCCCCAAAATGTTATACATCAGGATGTGGAAATTATTGAATGACATCATTAATATCACATTCAAGTAAAATTTTCTGAAAATTATGAAAAACATGACTGGTATATTACATTGACAATGACCTTCCAGAAATTCAAGCTGAATTCGGAAAACAAAACAAAACACAAAACCCATAAAAAAACCAACCATGGCATGAAGGATATCACTGCTGATGTCAAATGGACCTTGGCTGGAAATTAAAGAAAGAAATTATTTGTGTTTTATTGACTATGTAATGGCATTTGGCTGTATGGATCATAACAAAGTATAAACAACACTGAGAATAATAAGAATCCTAGAACACTTAATTCTGCTCATGTGAAACCGATACATAAGTCTTCAAGCTTTTGTCAGAATAGAACACGGGAATAATGTATAACTTAAAATCAGGAAGGATGTGTGTTAGGGTATATTTTCTGCATACCTATTTAATCCATAGTGAGCAAATTCCTAGAGAAGCTGACCTACATCAAGAAGAATGTGGCATCAGAATTGAAGGAAGAATCATCAACAGCCTACAATATGCAGATGACTCAATTTTGCTTGTAGAAAGTGAAGAGGAATTCAAGCACTAAGCAAGATGATCAAAGACTTCACTTATCAAAATAGGTTGCATCTCAATATCAAGGAAATAAAAGTCCTAAGCAGTAAAACAAGAGGCAACACGATAATAGTTGGAGAAAACACTGACATTGTCAACAATTTCATTTTACTTGGAGCCATAATCACTTAATGGTAATAGCAGTCAACAAATCAAAAGATATTTTGCACTGAAAGTGTCTGCTCTCAAGGACCTCTTCAAAAGTACTAAATCAAAAGGGGGAGTTTGGTGTCCGTAGTAGGATTGTATTGAACACGTAGATTGCTTTTGGTAGGATTGTCATTTTCCATACAGATACCAAACTAATTTTTCATAGAGACAGAAAAGACAATTGGCAAGTTTATTTGGAAAGGACTGAGACCCTGAACAATCAAAGCACTTCTAAAAAAGAAATATAGTGTGGAGGTATAGCAATCTCTAATCTCAAAACCTACTACACAGTTGTAATAACCAAAATAGCATGGTTTTAGTACAATGTCAGACACACAGACCAATGGAATAGAATTGATAGTCCAGAAATTAAAGCATCTACCTTTGGTCAAGTGGTATTTGATAAGGAATCACAATGTATTAAATGAGGAGGCTACAAACTTTCATTTGGAAGCAGGAGTGGTATTCACTTCCTACATAACTTGCCTCTGGAAACTCTATGAACTTTGATAAATGTCAATAGTCGTAGAGCGGCTTCAGGCCTTTTGTTCATATAGGGTTGTTATGAGTCATGCTCAACTTATAAGCAATCAACAACAACAATAATCTCTTCAACAAATGGTACTGTCAGAACTGGACATTTTTACCTGCAGAAAATTCAAACAGGGTTCACATCTCACATCAGACACAATAATCAACTCAGTGTGGATCAGAGGCCTAGGGATAAAGCCTACAACTGTAAGGACCACAAGCGACCGAAATGCGATCAAACTTAGCTGCCCTAGCCTATGGCATACAAAGGCTTGCAAATACAGCCAAAACTGCACTGTAAGAAGAAGACAAAAAACGTTCTCTGGTTGCTGTTAGGCATTGTCGAATCGAGTATGACCCATAGTGACCTTCTGAACAACAGATAGAAATATGTTTTATCCTGTGCCATCCTCACAATTTCAGACACACTAGTATCCACTGTGGCAATCACATTGAGGGCCTTTCTTTCGCCAACCCTCTGCCATTACAAATATCATGTTCCTCTCTAAGGAATAGCCTTTCCAAGAAACATGTCCAAAGCATGTAAGGTAAAGCTTTATCATCTTTGCCTTCAGGAAGCACTCTGAGTGCACTTTCTCCAAGACATATTTGTTTGTTGACCATCTGTGGAATATTCAGTACTGTTCTCTAACACCACAGCGTAAAGGCATCAATTCTTCTTATGTCATCCTTTCTTATTGTCCAGCTTATAGATGTATAGCAAATGATTGGAAAGACCATGAATCAGACACACCTTAATTCTCAAACTGACATTACCGCTCCTCAATAATATGGAGAGATTCCAGACTGCAAACTTCTCTATTAGGGTGAAAATGAAACCTACAGACTAGGGGAAAAAACCCACAAAAACATTTGGCAATGATATCTCAGATAAGAACCATATAATACTACAGCGCCTCCACAAGAAAAAGTCTGAGAGCCCAATTAAAAATAAAAAATGGGGAAAAGAACATGAAAAGACTTTTCACAAAGGAAGACATTCAGATGACCAAAAGACATATGAAAGAATGCTCAAAATAAATGGCGATCAGAGAGATGCAAATCAAAATCACAATACAAACACACTGTATAAATGATTGCAAAAAAGAATGTAAATGAAAGACTGTATGAAGCACAATGTGCATGAATGAAGCATGCTGTAAATACATTCTGTACACAAACCAATTAAAATGTCATAGTCAGCAATAAAGAAATTTGGGGTTTATGCTTGTAAAGAGTTGGAAGTTGAGGCTCAAGCCAGGCAGGGAATTTAAATGAAGATTTTAATATAGAGGCAGAAGCCTAGTCTCACACTTAAAGAGGCCTGTCAATTCTCCCACTGATTGCTGATGACACTTATCTAACTTACCTTGAGCTCTGGTTTTAAAACTAAGAACTTTCCTTTCAAATTTCAAAAATCTATAGCCATGCAAAGGAGAGGAACACTTGGAATTTATAATACCTACATTTTCTGGCAACTCTCTAGGTGAGATACTGGCTGCAGAAGGGACCTGGGATGACTTTTTCAACTGAACCATACATGAATTCAAAAGATATTAACAGAAGTGACCTACTAAAATTAAGTTCTCACATTTTTCTTTGCCAAGAACTGTCTGAACATTTGACCATGGAAAAGACATTATATAAAATCTCTTTGAATGAACTTTAAAAAATCAAACAAACAAACAAAACAAACAAAAACCACTGTGCACCTAAAACCTAAGAAAAAATCCAGTACATTAAGAATGGAAATCATGCCACTTGGTCCAGAGATCAATAATGCTGGATCCCAAGAGTTCTAGAGCAAAAGATATTTCCTGAACCTCTTAACCAATAACCTTGGAAGCATCTGAAGTTTAATTACAATAGGAGTGAGGAAAACAGGACAGAGGAAGAGAACAAATATATATAACTCATTTCATTACGCTATTTGGAGGAAACGGCAAGTTTTAATTAGGGATAAAAGATAGAGCTCTGTGCCATTTATTGGAATAGCTCTGTTAATTCATTAGAATATGAGATTGTTTGGATAATTAACATAATTCAAAACAGGTTTATTAACTGAAAATTATTAAAGTATTTATATGGCTGAGCAGGTATTAAGAGATATAAGACTAAAACAGGTTTGTTGATGAAACAAAACTTTTCTTCATATTTTCTATAAAAAGAAAACCTCAAAAAATAAAAGCAACAATGAGGGAGTTTTTCTTTTGCTTTTCAGGGAGAGGAGCAAATGGGGGGGAGGGGGGAGGGGTTTGTGCGGGAAGAAGGGTGCAACAATGAATGAATGGAATCCCAAATCTCTGTAGATGTTCATTGAAATGAAAAATAAACAACCTAAATTAAAAAAAAAATAGAAGCACAGGAATGTCAGTATAAAGATGAAAGCGTGTGAACCTAATACAAGCCATGGTCTTTTTCTTAAAAAAAAATTAATTTATACTGGTTTATTAACAAAATTCATATACATTGTTTTTCATACCAGATCTTTCCCATTTCCTTCACCTCCCCCACTCCCTCCACCCATCAAATTATGCGACCCTGGATTAACGCCCCTCCTCCTCGCACATCCTCACCCCTCTTCGCTCTGCCCTTGGGTCTTCATACTTGTTCTACGATAGTGGTCTAGTACAGTATTTATCCTTATGGGACTGAGTTAGTTCACTTAGCATAATGCTCCCCAGTTCCTACCAAGTTAGCTAATGATTTGCAAAATCATTGCTCATCGTGTGAATACTTAATCAATTCAACTGTGGTTGGACATTTGGATTCTTTCCATGTTCTTATGATGGTGAATAACACTGCAATGCACATTAGCATACAAGTGTCTATTTAGGCCTCAGTTCTCATTCTCTCCGAGTATATTCCACGCAGTGAAACAGCTGGGTCATATGGAATTTCTAAATTCAGTTTTGGGAGGAAGTGCCAAACTGCCTTCCAGAGTGGTTGTACATTTTACTATCCCACCAGCAATGTATAAGGGTTCCTATCTCACCACATCTTTCCAACATTTAAAACTTGTTGTCCTGTTAAACTTTGCCACTGCTACTGGAGTGAGATAGTATCTCATTGTGGTTTTGATCTGTATCTCTCATTTTGCTAATGATTTTGAGCATCTATTCATGTGTTTGTTGGCCTTCTGAATATCTTCCTCTGTGAAAAGTTTTACTCTGTCGTTTCCCCGTTTTTTTTAAAATTGGGTCATCAACATATTTCTTATGGAAGCCCCGTAGGATTCTATAAACTTTTGATAGTAGACTCTTGTCTGAAATGGTATTGTCAAATGTTTTTTTCCCAGTCACTACATTTTCTTCTCACTCTGTATGAAAATGTTTTTTAAGTACACATGAATTTAATCTTTAGGTCTCATTTATCAATTTTATCCTTTCCAATGGTTCATTTCTGGCTGTATTTGGCAGTCTCTTTATACCATAGACTAGGCCATCTAAGCTTGATTCCAATTTGTCTCTGACGAACCATATGGTTTTGAGCTTTACTCCCATGACTCTGATCCATCTTGAGTTCATTTTTGTGTATGGTGTGAGATGTGGATCCTGTTTCAACTTTCTGCAGGTAGCAGTCCAGTTTTACCAGCACCATTTGTTGAAGAAGTTGTCATTTCCCTATTTGGTAGGTTTGATTTCCTTGTAAAATATCAGTTGCCCATAGATAGCTGGGTCTATTTCTGGGTTCTCAATTCTTTTCCATTGGTCTGTGTGTCTGTCATTGTCAAGTACCATGCTGTTTTGCTTATTACAACTGTGTAGTAGGTTTTGAGGTCAGGGAGTGCTATGCCTCCCACTCCATGTTTTGTTTTTCAGAAGTGCTTAGCTTGTTTGGGGTCTCTTTCCTCTCCAAATATACTTGACAATTTCCCTCTTGATCTCCTTGAAAAATGAATTTGGTATCTGTATTGGAATTGCATTGAACAAGTAGATTGCTGTTGGTAGGATTGTCATTTTCACAATATTGAGTCTTCCTATCCATGTATAGGAAATAGCTTTCCATTTCTTTAGGTCTTTTAATGTGTCTTGCAAAAATGTTCCATAGTTTTCTTTGCATAGGTCTTTCATATACAGGTCTTTGTAAAGGTCTAGTTAACAGTCACTCCCAAGTATCTAAATTTATGGTTAAGCCATGGTCTTTTAAATTGCTTCTTATGCATCTGAAAGTTGAATAGTGCAGAAAGTTGACAAATTTGTAATCGATGCCATTGAACTGTGCTATTAGAGAAAAGTACTGACTAACCCATGGTCTGCCAAAGAACACAGAGGTCTGCTTTCGAGAAAGTACAACCAAAGTGCTTCTTAGAGGCAAATATGGTAAAACTTACTTTGGGCATATTTCAGGAGGGGCCAGTCCTTACATCATGCTGAAATACAGAAGGTCAGATAAAGAACAGAAGACACTAAACAAGATGAATTGACACAGGGGCTGACACAATGGGCTTGAATATGTTGGGGACCATGAGAATAGGTCATGATAGAGCATTCAGATCTCTTGTTTTCAGATCACTATTAGTTAAAGTCAATACAATGGCAAATACCAACAACAGCCAGTTTCTGGTGGCATAATCACAGATGGCCATGCTACTAACCCAAATTCCACATATATATTATGGTGCAAATCTTTCAACGGCTTTTTGTGAGAAAGATATATTGAAGGTTAAATATACTGAATGTTGGAAAACACTCAGCAGCAGTGAGTTTGAGTTTTTTCTTTCTTATCACTACTAGCTTAGGAAGGAGCTCTGGTGGCCCAGTGGAAAGGAGCTGTGCTGCCAACCCAAAGGCACTTGTTGGCATCCATCAGCTTCTCTGTGGCAGAAACTGTGACCCTGTGGAGGGTCAGCCATGACTTGGTAGATGGCTCCAATTCAGTAACACCTAAAAATCACAGCCCTAAGAGCCCGGGTGGACACAGTGCTTGGGATCAACCTTTGGCTCTGAGAAAGATGTGGCCACCAGCTTCTTTAAAGAGTATAGTTTATACAACCCTGTGGAACAATTCTACTCTGCCCTGGAGGTCAGTACTTTCTCATTCCCTCCCTTTCATTCACTCTCTCTCTCTGGTTTAGTATTGGTAAAGAGATACAGTCTTTGGGTTACCAGCACAACTCCACACAGGTTATGCCACCCAGGGCTGCCCAGGTCACTATAAATCAGAATCAACTCAACAACAGTGAATGTGGTAATAGGTCATTGCTACTTCCCTAACTGGAGTGAAGAACGGCCGGAAAGCTTTAACAGTTGCACAAAAGAATTAAGTTACAATAAAGGGTTCCTTTATAATTTTTTCAAAAATATTTCATATATATATTTATTTATTTAATGAAGTAGCATATGTGAAAAATGTATATCAGTGTCTGGTATATAAGATATGCTCAATGAATTGTACTTTTATTATTATAATTTTCAATCATTGGATATTTTTTGTTTTCTCTTTATTTTTTAATTGTATTTTTACAAGAAGTTTTGATCATAAATGAGAGAATTGCCTAATGTGGGACGATACCTCCTGAAATAAGGGAGCAGAATAATTTACAGCCCAAGTATAGTCTCTCCTGTGCTTTCGGTTTTTTCTCAAGATGGAAAGCATAATGCAAGAAAAGGGAAGAAGGATTACTGTTCTGGGAGATACAATATCAATCTTGGAAAGGAATTTTTAAAACCAAAATTTTTAAGGGCCAAGAGCTTTAGGGGGAAAAAAAAATCTGAAAGCTTTTGTGTGGTCTCTAGTTCAGGACACAGAATCTGGAGGAAATTACTATTAAAGCGAACAGTAGTAGGATTCAAGGTTTGTCTGACATAGTTTGAGAAATTAAAATTTAATACAGGCAGTAGATGAAACTTTCAAGCCAAAAAATAATTGGGACCATTATGCAGGAAAATGTTATAGAAAATGATCAAGAGTGTACTATGTTTTAAAAATCTTGTAAAATATATTTTCATTGTATATAATTACAAAGCCGAGTCTATGAAAACTTTCACTTATTTAAAATTATTATTTTTAAAATGGAAAACATAAGTACGTATGCTACACATATACACACATGTACAATTTAATGTTTAATATATTTTTGAAGAAGAGATTTGATTATATGTGGGTGGTGGTGGTGTTGAGTACCACTGAGTTGGAACTGACCCATATGTGTGTAGATATAGGATAAATTGTCTTAGAGAAACAAATCACTTCACTCAATTATATCTTCAAAGCACCACACAATTACATAATTCATTACATTAAAAATAAACTTTAAAGTGATATTTCACATATTTTTAAAGACTTTCTAGCGTACAGGCATTCAATAGAATTAATGTTTGCTTGAAAAATAACAATAGATTATAATAGACCTGATTACTTGTAATGGTATTCTGATGGTCTAAATGTAAGGAGTTGTCTTGTCAATCCAAAGGGGAAAAGTACCCGCTAGGAGATGGATGGGCAATGTCCTGTATGATTTACAGCCCCTGAAAATCCCCTAGAGAATCAGCTTGGAATGTGCTACAACTCAATAACAATGAGAGGGACTTCTTACTAATCTCTTTTGTAAATTTATTGTATGAAAGGCTTAAATCTTCATAGGGACAAATAGGTGCAACTCTAGGGGAAAATACAGGCTTAATGGAAAACTGTATGTTGTCAAGAGCACATCCTTCAACGTGATCTATCTCTGAGTTTCTGGGGTATATTTTACAACTGTATAAATTATGGATAATTGAAAAGAATAAAAATTAATTGTCTATAGAAATACAAATTTATTTTGTCTATTGGATGTTCAGTTGATTTTACTTCTCATTTCAATTAGATCAATCTGTGAGTTAGTTTCAACATAATTTTTTCTTAAATTTTTATCATTTTATGTATAAGCATTCATATGCATGTATGTGTATCTTAAGTATTATACAATTATTTATGTATATTATATTGTATATAATTAATTACCATTGCTCTAAGACTATTATTACTCCATATTTTCAAATCTCTATTAAGCCTTTCCCATTACTTGAACTTCTTCACCCATTCATTCAGCGATTTCCCCCCCCCTCCCTTTTTTTTGCTGCCTCCCATCTTTCCTTTCTCTTTGGAACACTTATACTCATCTTGTTCATTTATGTTCATAATTACAAGCCAATGGAGGCAGCCCAAATGCCAATCAAGAAACAATTGGATTAAGAAATAATGGTACAAAGAACTTAAAATATGACTGGTTAGACAAATGTGCAATGTAAAAAGAAGTCACAGAGGGGGAAAAAAGAATAATATTGGGAAAGGGAAAGAAATAATGGTACATTCATTTATTTATACAATGGAATACTATTAAGCTCCAAGAAGCAATGATTTCATAAAATACTCTGTCAGACATACTTCGGGCATGCTGCAAGGAGCGACCAGTCCTTGGAGAGGGACATTATTCTTGAGAAGTTGGAGGGACAGCACAGGGGAGGAAGACCCTTGATGAGATGGATTGATTCTGGGGTGTCTGGGGTAATGAGGGTAGATGTGTCAGAGACAATAACGTTGGCTCAGGATAGAGCAAAATTTAGAGCTGTTGTACACAGGGTCACTATGAGTCACAAGTGACTTGACAGTACATAGTAACAACAGCAATAGTATACCTTGGGAGAGACTGAGGGCATTTTGCTGAATGAAATATCTCACTTACATAAGGAAAAATTTTCCATAAGGCCACTATAGTGCAAATCAACATCTTTTTCATGTAAAGTTGTGCTTCTTTGCTTTTCTTTGAACTGGTTATAACACCTGCCTCGCTGTGCATTTTATTAATGAGTAAAGAATCTTTACAATTGGTTCATTTTATAACTATATGAAAGTTGTGATTTCACTTCTTGAAAATTAGCATGTATATATAGGAAATATGTAGACTATTACTAAATAAGGTAACTTCCCAGAATTGATTACTCTAGGAATGAAATGTTCAAAGCTGCAGGCATTTATCACAAACCAACCACACATGCAATAGTTATTGATTGCTGTCGAGTCGAGCATGACCCATGGCAACCTTATGAACAGAAGGGCTGAAGCTTTTCTATAACTATTGTCATTTATCAAAGTTCATAGAGTTTCCAGAGGCATGTTGTATAGGAAGTGGATGCCATTCCTACTTCCAAACTTCCTGCTTAAATTGGGAGCTTCACCAAACACTGTCCACCATGGGTAACTGCTATGACACTTGACACTCCAATAGCACAAGGTTCAGCATCACAGCAACCCTAGGTTACCACAGTACAGCATATTGAAAGAAGAGTGCTGCACCACTTAGAAGTATGTTCCTCCAAAATATAAAAACAACCAACTTAAAATACAAAGGCCCTCCCTGAAATCTTGTTGACTCTAAACAAGAGGCATAAATTTAAAAAAATAAAAACAAAACCCCAATATAGTTATGTTGTTGTTGTTACGTGCCATTAAGTCACCTGTAATGTATAGTGACCCTATGCACAGCATCTATGAACCCTTCCCTGTCCTGAGCCAGTCTCACTAATTCCATCACACCAACCCCCATTGCTTCAGACCCTGTATCAATAGTCGGTTCATTATTATAAAATGGAAGAATCTAGAGTTGAATTAGTAAACCATAGATTACATGACAAATTTAAAAGTTAGTACATTTTATGGACACTTGATGGATATTGCTATTACCAATGAGTTGAATACAATTCATCGTTACCCTGTGAAACATGGATTGAAATATTGCCTTGTTTTCCTCATCCTCAAGATCTATGCAATGCTTGTGGAACTAGGAGGATTAAAACACAAAATGACAATTCAAAAGAAGAGTAAACTTCACATTCAGGGTGGAGGTGAGATATATTATAGGTATCTTGAAGTTCAAGGACTTGGAATTGGTACTTGGAAGGTGATAGTGTTTCAGTAAATTACTCTATAAAGGAAAGAGTAGTAGTTCCAATGTGAAAAACAATTACAACATGGCCCAGAGGAATGGTGAAGTATTCCTTCAGAACAACCAAACCCAGAGAAATTGTTTTCAATACTGACACCCTTTTAAAATTGCTTTTAATGAACTAGTATCTTAAATTTATTTTTAAGAATGGATGTCATTATTTCATGAAACATTTAACAAATAAATGACTTTATATTTGCTTCCACAGGCTATAGTTTCTTAACCATAGTAACTTGGATATTTTGGTCTGGTTAATTCTTTGTTGTGTTAAAAATTTTCTATGCCTTATACAGTGCTTAACAGTATTTTTACTTTCTAAACAACTATGGTAATAGGACAAACACCTCTCACTGTGGTAACAAATAACAATATATTAAAATTTTTTCTAATGTTTCTGAAGGTATGGAATGCAAAATTATTTCCAGTTGAAATCTATTACTATGAAAACAAATTTCACTCTGATTATATCTATATATAGGAGTGGCATCCACTTTCTAAACGATACACCTCCGGAAACTCTATGAACTTTGATAAATATCAATAGCTATAGAGGGGCTTCAGGCCTTTTGTTCATAGGGTTGCTATGAGCTGTGCACAACTTGAAGGCAATCAACAACAACAACAACAACTATTATAGTTAATGAGTTCATCAATTCATTAGGTCTCAAAGAATTAATGTCTACTAGTCTTTCTTACATATCTTCTTCCTCACAGAATCCCAGTTTCTCTTCTCTCACAAATGTTTCTTTAAACCATCTTCTCTTTCTACTTCTTCAGTGCAATACATTAGATGTTTGCCTGAATGATTTCTATAGGGGTTTTTACCCCCTTAATTCTTCCTGTCACTTCTCTCGATTTCAATTTTTATTCTTCTGCAGTCAAATTCTTTGTGTTAAAGATTCAAAGTTTATGAAATCACACAAATGATGATCATATGAAACAAAACTTTATACTGTCGGATTCCAGAAGAAGACCACTGTGATTTAAGCTTGTGTGTCAGGTTGCCTATGATTCTCCGTTTTGGCAATTGTGATGTAATTCCCTTGACAAGACTTGATAAAAATTGTGATCATACCATGAGCAGAGAAGCAAATGGAAGGAAGTGTAATCGGGAATGTGGCCTGTATTGAACGCATATGAATGTTCTCACAAACTTTGTATGTTTTTTGCTTGACCAGGCTGTATCTGATTTGTCACCATCAGACCTTCTGCTGTTTTAGAACTAAGTGAGTGGTCTATCACATTGTCTGCTAATGTTGGATTTGTCAATCTCTGAACCGAAAAGCCTGCCATCTTCACTGCTCATCTTGAATTTGTCAGCCTTTGTAGTAATGTGAGTCAGGAGAAGTATCATTCAGGTAGACTTGGAAATGTACAGCGTTCAGAACAGAAATGCATGAGCAATTTGTCATTTTCTTTTAGATAATTCTGTCTCTCTCTCTTTATAAAAATGTTTTAACTCTGTATTAAAATGTTTTAACTCTCTCTCTCTCTCTCACACACACACACACACACACACACGTACACACACTACACACAGAGACAAAGAACTCTCTCACACACAAACACACAGACACACAGAGACAGAGAACTCTCTCACACACAGAGAGAGAGAGAACTCTGTCTCTTTCTCTCTCTCTCTCTCACACACACACACACACACATACACGCACACACATACACTCTCTCTCTCTCACACACACATGCCACCCCCCTTAGGTATTTTTGCCTCTAAAGTCTAAGACACTAACTTAATGCTGTTGTCATTTTGTACCATCAAGTTGATGTCAACTTATAGCTGAGCCTCCTAGTTCTCCAGTGGGTTTTTAGAGGCTGCAAATCACATCGGAGGAATTGTCCATCTTTCCTCCACAGAGTCAGTGGTGAATTAATACTGCCTGCCTTTGAGTTGGCACCACCACGGCTCCATGCCACTAGGCTACCAGTGTCCCTAATTTATTAATAAGATCATGCAAATGTTTGCTAACTGCAATTAGGGAACCACTATTTTGACAACTGATTAGAATCACAAAATCTTAAGAAGAAACTTTAAAGATGGTATTTTTAAGTATGGAGGGGAGAAGGATTTAACTGGTTTAGACAGTACAATGGAAATATCTGATTGGGTTCAAATAAAGTTCATCATCTAATACTTAAAATCTGGGAGGGGGGTAGAGAAAATAGAGATTGTGAAGTATTCTTAGGATAATAAACTACTGGAGGGGCAGAAACAACTATTGGATGAAAGGAGTTGAGTGAGCAATAGTTCTGGAAGGGGACTTTTAACCTAGAGGAATGTAAGTGGAATAGTCTATTAAGATAAATGAGTTTTAGAAAGTTCCTAAAATAAGCAATAAAATCACTTTGAAATCCTGTTTCTCTTGACAAGAATTCCTACGAATAGTTAAGTTCTATGTAGGCGGACGATAAGCAGTATAATTGTGGATGATTTGAGTTCTCAAATAGAAATTATAATGAGATGAAATGAGTCAAACTCATGTTAGTCTGGTCCAAATTGTACCATAGATGAAATAGAGGGCGAGAGAGCAAGAGACAGAGAGCGAGGCAAAGAGAGAAGAGAGAGTGAGAGAGACCACGTATCAAATGCTAAAACTGTCTTAGAACATTCTATACATCACACCACATAATCTTCAAAGCTATTAACTACTTGGAGGGGGTCAAAATAATTGTATTTTTCAGACGAGAGAATTCAGATAGATATTGCTATTTTTATTAAGATCACAGAAATATTCTATTTAGATTAAACAAAAATTCATGGCACTTTGAACAGATGCCCAAGTTCTTCCTAGAATTGTAAATTCTAGTTTCTTCTGTTCTAGAATTCACTAACATCGGTGGCTAGTCCATCCTACACTTTCCAGATTCTGAATAATTTACATATTTTAAAATACCACATAATTACACATAAAATAGATACCTTTGCTCTTCCTGATGCTATAAGGTTTTTTAAACTTTTTATTAACTTTTAAAATTTCATATTTATTTGCATACAAAGTTCATATACATTGTGTTTCACACTATCATTTATTCCCATTTTGTTTCACACCATCATTCTCATTTATTGTGTTTTACAAAATTAAACACCATTGAACTATGCCCATCATTACCAAGTCTTTCCAGATTCCTCCTGGAGCTTTCACATTTCCTTAATGCCCCTTCCCTCCACCCAACAAATTGTGCAATGCTGTGATTTCCCCCAGCCCACCCTCACCCCTCTGTTCCCACTCTTCCTTCCCTTGGATTCCCCATACACATTTTATTAATTTTTTTTACAATAATGATTTTATGTAGTATTCATCCTTGTGAGACTGAGTTATTTTACTTAGCATAATACCCTCTACCATCTCCCAGGTTATGTAGTAATTTTTTAAAATTGTTGCTTCTGAGTACTACATAATATTTATCGTGTGAATGTACCACAATTTCTCAATCCATTTAATAGTGCTTGGACATTTGGGCTGTTTCCATGTTCTCATATTCATTAATACCACTGTTATGAACATTGGGGTACAAATCTCTATATTTCATCTTTAATTTCCTTAGATTATATTCCTGGGAGTGTAATAGATAGGTCATATGATATTTCTGTATTCATTTATTTTTTGAGGAAATACCAAACTGCCTTCCAGAGTAGTTGTATCAGTTTATAACCCCACTTACACTATATGAGAGTTCCTATCTCTCCACATCCTCTCCAACATCTTTTGCTTACTGTCCTGTTAAACTTTACCATTACTACAAAAAAGGTACTTTTAAAAACAAAACAAAACAAAGCAAAACAAAAATAGGTATTTTTAATGTAGCAAGTTGCCTCCCATATTGGACTGAAATCTTCTTTTGACAAGGACTATTTTGGAAGGAGGAGTGGCATCCACTTCCTAAACAACATGTTTCCTAAAATTACGAACTTTGATAAATGTCAATAGTTGTAGAAGGGCTTCAGGGCTTTTGTTCATGGGATGGATCACTGTGAGTCGTGCTCGACTCGAGGGCAATCATCAACAACAACAGAGAAATTATTTCCTGGTTATCTCTAGAACTCTGGTGGCATAGTGTTAAGGAGTTGGGCTACAAACCACTAAGAGATGCTCTACAGAAGAAAGTTAGGCAATCTCTTCTCATGTGATTTACAGCTCTGAAACCTGCTACAAAGTCAGTCATGAATTAGCTCTAACTCAATGGTATTGTTGTTATTGTTATGTGCCATTGAGTGACTTGCGACTCATAACAACCCTATGTACAAGAGACCTGAACGCTGTTTTATCCTGTTCCAACCTCGCTGTCTCTGACACACTCATTCCAACCACCTCAATCACAGAATCACGCCATCTCATCGAAGATCTTCATCTCCTGCGCTGTCCCTCCACTCTCCCAAACATGATGTCCCTTTCCAAGGACCAGTCCCTCCTTGCAACATGCCCAAAACTCCAAGGAGTATTCTGGCTTCACCATCTCCAGGACAAACCTGTTTGTTCTCCTAGCAGTCCATGGTATATTGAGCACTCTTCTCAGCACCACAGCTCAAAGGCATCAATTCTCTTCCTATCATCCCTATTCACTGTCCAACTCTCCGATGAACAGCATGTAAGTATGAAGACTATAACCCGGATCAAGTGCACCTTAGTCTTCAGCCTGATATGGTTGCTCAATGGTATATGACAACAATAATATACAGCATAGAGTATCTAATAAAACCCAATATGCTATGGGATCAATTACACGATGAACATTTTCTGTACCTAAGCCTAAATTAATGAATCTTATTTTCATATCATTTACATCTGAATAACCAATTGTGTTCACATGTGTATGAGTGTACATGGGTTTAAAACAGAGAAATGATGCATCAATTTTTTTCCTAATATTCACTGCAGAAAGATGTGTCTTCCAAAATGGAATTAATTATTGGAAAATGAGTTTATAGTACAAACAGGTATTTGTTAGATATATGTAGCATAAAACAAAGATGCTACAACTCTTTGAAATCATTATTGTATGAGGATATATTTTATGTCCATTAAAACACTACATACAAAACATCAAGGTTGTCTCGGTTAGAACACAATGAATTTTTTTTTTTACCTTCTCTTGTCCATATATTTGACTTTAAAACCCACTTGTATTGAGAATTCAATACATAGCATTACTAATTTTTCTTTGTCATCATTATCAGGTATTAAAAAGCTATGCTTTTCTCTTTTTTTTTCCAGAAAGAAAGAATATCATGATTCCACTTTACCTAAAATTTAACAATTTCATTTGAAGCCAGACTACGTGATGCCGTTTCTTAATATTTTCCTAGGTCAGAGACAACCCAAGGATCAGGATTTTTGAAAGACAAAGATTGAACGTTTCTCTGTTTAGTTAAGAAAGAACCTTGAAATTGAAGTCCATGCATGGAAGGAATTGCAGGGCAGCTTGTCAGAGTGGCCTTCACTGGAGATTGCACACCGCATCTGACTTAAGCTGACTAGACTCCTTCTTCTCACTTCAAACCTGCATGACAAAGGCTGTGAATTTTTACAAGGAGTTCCTGTGATGCGAAAACCTGAAAGACTGCTTCAAAATGGCTGTTTCTAAAAGAGCCAGTTGATATTTATGGGGCATTGAGCAGACTTTGTAGGAATAAAAAGAAAGAAATGTTAAGATGAAACCCATATGAGGATAAAAAGAACAGGGAGGAATCAGATCAAATATTTTGATAGAAAAACAAAAGGGTGTGGGAATGACAGGGCTAGAAATCCAAACACAAGAAATAGGAGACTTAAAATAAATCGATACAATCAGGGAAAAATAAACTAAATTGTTGGGCCAACTAGAAATAAAATACGAAAATTGGAGCCATGTGTGTGACAAAGGCGAGGTTGACATGTGAAACATCACAGAAACATGCCTGACTTGTGGGGATGTTGAACTCTTCAGAAGACATACGTATGAGGCTCCTACACCAGCGAAATGAAGATAAAAAAATGGGATGAGAGTTGGCCATTTCAGTGGAGTATTTAGTGGCTCCAGAAAGGCAAGAACCAACTCTTTAAAACATAATCACTCATTTAGGACTGGGTAACTGCAGGGAACGATGAAAAGGAGAATATACGACGGTCCCTGGACAGAAAGAAATGAAAGACTGATGGACAATGAAACCACAATTATGTGAAATGTCAACATCGCTTCAAAATCAATTGTTAGGTCTCTGAGGCACAGAATAGGAAAGGCAGGAATGATGAACAGGGCAATTGACTATTTCCTGCCCAGGATGTCAAATATGTGGATTCCCTTCTCTCTCAATCCACCTTACCCATAGACAGGCTAGCCTGGTTTTATTTTTTGAAGACGAAAAAATAGGCTTACGCCCAAGGTGAAAGTGAAATGAGCTGTGATGATCTACAAAAGAGCAAAAGTTGAATAGGATAATTTTCCCCTGAGAATGCAACAGGGGAAAAAAGGATCAGAAAAAGTAATTTTTAGCAATTATGAGAGCTGATATTTTATGGGGAAAGGAGTGAAGAACAAGAAATGATGCATGTGAAAGACCCACAGACAGTGACTTCATTAGCATTTAAAATCAATGATGTTTTATTATAGGAACCCACTAAATACACATTGACTATTTAAAAAAATAATAAAATGATTTTTTAAAACAAAGAGTAAAATATGATCTTAACAAGGCAAGACTATTTAGAGTTTGTAGAAATTGATAATTTTTTATCAAAACTAACTTTCAGATTTTTGGGGGCAGTTTTGGCTCTGTTGTAATGGTAGCCACTGATGAATCCATATTCCTCAAAAATTAAAAGAGGAAATTGTACCTCTCAGAAGAAAAAAAATATATATAAAACAACTCAACACTGTTGTTGTTATGTGCCGTCGAGTCGTTTTCGACTCAGCGACCCTATGCACAACAGCTCTAAACACTCTATCCTGTGCCAATCACACTGTCTCTGACACACCCATCCCGATTACCCCAGTCACTGAATCAATCCATCTCATAGAGGGTCTTCCCCTCCTGCACTATCCCTCCAACCTCCCAAGCGTGATGTCCCTCTCCAAGGAACCATCCCTCCTGGCAACATGTCCAAAGTGTGTCAGACGAAGCCCCAGAATCCTTGCCTCCAAGGAGTAGCTTGGTTTAATCCTCTCCAAGATAAATCTCTTTGTTTTCCTGGCAGTCCAGGGTA
>NW_006399862.1:632396-637562 GCF_000299155.1 Elephantulus edwardii
TTTTGCTGTTATCTGAGGTGACCTTGCCCAGTGACACCTCCTGCCCTCCCTCTCTGGCCGGGTTTTGCTGGTTCTCATCTGGAAGACGCCTCCTTTTGTAAAATGAATTTTCTCCCTTTAAAAACTTACTTGTTTGTTTGTGAGCTTTGGAAGAGTCTCTTCTAGAGAAAGAAAAAGTCATTACACATTCTCACCGCAACCAATAATGGTCAACGCTTATGAAAATTAGAGGAACATGGTTGTGATAAACTTTGGAAGGGTCAGGCAAATTTGAAGGGTCTTTGAATACTAGACTGTAGCTTCAATGCTAACATATAAATGTATTTCAAAAATCACAGTAAAGCACACAAAATTTTCATTGTGTAGCTTTATATTTATCCCATAAACATTTATAGTCCCAGACCTGATGGAGGTTCATTGTAAATCAGATCTGGTGCAGTGAGAGTGGTAGTATATGCTTCAGAACATAGCCGTCCTTTGCCTGTATTATAAAATAAGAACACATTGCTTTTGAGTTGATTTGGACCCATAGAGAGCCTGCAGTCCAGAAGAGAACTGCTCATAGTACTTCCAACCTTCTCTTTACAGAAGCAAGATGTTTCACACTCCTTTCACGGAAGAGAGGAAAATGTTGGATTTCTAGTTAGCAGGACAAGAATTAACCATTATATCTCATATGATAAGGACATCAGCAGGATTCTTACAGAAAATATACTTAAGTATATTTTGTAAAGTATATTGTAAAGTGGAAAAAATTTAAATACATCAAATACTTGATTTCTTCTATCTACTAAATTGTTCTTCACATTCTATTTTGGAAAAGTTTAAAGGTCATTTCATAAAATAACTACCACACCTTGGTTGGAGGACAATGAAATCACAGAGTGGAGAAGATCATGAGAATTGTAAATATGATAAGTTGTTGTTATTATGTGCCATTGAGTCACTTGCGACTCATAGCGACCCTAGGTATAACAGCCCTAAACTCTTCTCTGTCCTATGCCAATCGCACTGTCTCTGATAGATCCATCCAGATTAACCCAGTCACTGAATCAATCCACCTCATAGATAAGAGGATCTTGTAATCTTAGTCCTTAAATGGATATCCTTTACCTTACAAATGTTAGAGATATCCTTGACAGTGGTTTGCCCAATGCAGCATGTCTTTTGATTTCTTGATTCGTCTCCCATGGCTGTTGACTGTGGTTTGAGGCAAAATGTAATCATTGACAACATCAGTGCTTCCTCTATCTGTTATGGCATTACCTGTTGATACAGTTGTGAGAATTTTTGTTTTCTTTATATTGAGCTTTAATCCATATTGAAAGTTAAAGTCTTTGATCTTCTTCAGTATGTGTTTTAGTATCTTTTTTTACCTTCTGCAACCAAGCTTGTTTATATACATAACATAGGTTGATGAATTTTCCTCCAATCCTGATGGCACATCCTTATTTATGTAGTTCACCTTGTCAGATTATTTCCTTAGCAGACAGATTGAATATGTATACAGAAAAGAAACAAATCTGATGAATACCTTTCCTGATTTTCAAGCCATGTCGTATCACTTATTATATTTATTTATAATAAGTATTCAGTGAATAATTATTGTGGATCAGCTACTATCAAGGTTTGCATGAATTCACATTAAAATATCTGACTTTCAGTATGCTGAGGCATTTGTAGGCTTTTCTTGAAGACCATACTCAAATGTTGTTGTTGTTAATTGCCATCGAGTCGTAGATGACTCTTAGTGACCCTATAAACCAAAGACCTGAACTCTTGTATAAATTTAATCATTTAGCCAAGTTCATAGAGTTTCTGGAGGCAAGCTATTTTGGAAGTGGATGCCACTCCTGATTTCAAGCTTGTTTTAATCAGGGAGCTCCACCAAACACTGTCTGCCATGGATAACCACTATCGCATTTGACATATCAGTGTCACAGTGTTTAGCATCACAGCAACCACAAGATACCTCTGTACAGCAAATGGACAGAGCAGTGCTATACTGCTTAGAAGAACATTTGACCAAAGACAATTAAAACCAGGCCTGAGAGCCACATAGTAAAATCACCCACCTTTGACTTGGTAGCATCACTTTCTATCCACTAGGCCAACAGAGCTCTCTCGTTGTTATTGTTGTTAAGTGCCATCTAGTTGTGGACAACTCATAGCAACCCTATGAACGAAAGACCTGAATACTTATAACTTTCATCATTTCTCCAAGTTCATAGAGTTTCTGGAGGCAAGCCATTTCTGAAGTGGATGCCACTCCTGCTTCCAAGCTTAGGTAAACTATATAGTTCAGCTAGCTTTGATATACCATCAGTAAAAATAACTGTACCGAAGGGACTTTTAAGCATGAGTTACAAAGGAGGCAATATTATAATGAATTTTAAAGAAACTGTTCATTAGAAATTATAGAAAATACAATCAAGCAAAGGGAAAAACATTTTAAATCTCAAAAC
Source organism: Elephantulus edwardii (assembly GCF_000299155.1). NCBI lineage: Eukaryota > Metazoa > Chordata > Mammalia > Macroscelidea > Macroscelididae > Elephantulus > Elephantulus edwardii. Next base: position 634,862 of record NW_006399862.1, read on the forward strand.
TATATAAGCAACTGATAGAAAAAAAAATTAGAGCAATGTTGTTGCTGTTGTTAGGTGCCATCAAGTTGAGCATGACTCATAACGACCCTATGAACAAAAGACCTGAAGCCCATACTATCCTATGCCATGCTCACACTTCCTGACACACAAGAGCCCATTGCAGCAGTCACCTTGTCAATCCACCTGGCTCAGGGTCTTCTTCTCCTTTGCCGTTCCTCCATCCTTCCCAACATTATGTCCTTCTCCAAGGAATAGCCTGTCCTAGCAACATGTCCTAAGTATGTGAGGTGAAGCCTCATCATTCTTGCCTCCAAAGAGCACTCTGACTGCTGGCATTAATTATTGAAGATCCTCATGTGGTTTAAAATAAAAAGTGAATGCTTCAAGTATACACAGAAGCGCCTCAGAAGAAAAGTGTGTCAATCCTCTTCTGTCATAACCTTGAACTTTCTCTTGAGTACAGTTCTCAGCAACACATGGGTTCTCTTTCATAGGCTGAAATGGACTTGACAGCAACTGTGTGTATTTTGGTTGTTAGGATTTATATGCGCGCATGTGTGTGGGTCAAATGCATTATGGGGAAAATAAAATTCTTCCATGATGCTGTAGCTGTAACATTACAGTTTGACTATTTTTAAAAAACCAGGATGTCCTTATTATCAACTATCTTAATGATTGTCTTGTTGTTGTTGTTAAGTGCCGTCGAGTCATAGACTACTCATAGTGACCCTAAGAATAAAAGACCTGAACACTAATAAACTAATTTTAAAAATAGCTCAAACAAGTTAATTTATAATTAGTAAACCAATGTGATACGGTTTCCTCAGTACCTAAATGCAATTTTTAACTTTCTGATGGATTATCCCCACACCTCTTATCCTCGCCTCCCTTGCAATGCTAGATAATACTTATTAAATTGCACGGGAGAGGTTAGCAATGAATGGTTGTTGAAATAAACTAATGCCTAAGATAAAATTATCTGCCTTCAATTCCTTCTTCGAGTCTCTTTATTTTCAACATTTTTGTATGTAAAAGTTGAAACTTCTGCCTCATTTTTAAACTGTTTTGAAAACACTTTGAGAAAAAGGTCCCATTTTATATTTTAATAAAAAATAATTTCCAAATTTCCTCCTTTATGTCTCTCTATCTTTGTGCCTTTTTCTGCCCCCCTTCACTATCTTTCTCTTTCTTTCTCACTCCTTCCGCCCTCAGTATCCAACAATTTGACTGCCTAATCTTATTCCAAACTTGAATTCTTTCTCTCTGCACTCAGATAGAAAATCATACCTATTTCATACTCTTGCTTTGTCCCATTGAGAGCAAAGCTGCTGTGTCTCATCAGAGCGGTAACTGCCCTTCAACGGTGAGTGAAATAATCCCTGGTATAGATTGCACATGTCTGTGAAGGCTTTGGTAGGCCCAGGCTTGAATGGCTCTAACATTTCAGACCAGTATGCACACCACTAGTGGGACATTTCTGGAAAAGATTCTGTAGCTGGCAAATACTTTAATGATACACGTGATAAAATTGAAGCGGGTCAGCCTTTCATCTACCCTCCATACCACAAACTTGTAATGATAGATAAGCCCTTTATTTTTCTTGAGCTAAAACACAGAGTACAAGAAGATATTCACTAAATAAGGGGCTCGTTTTACATGAATGTTGAAAGGAAAAAGGCATAAGGCGTATTATGGCAGTAACCACATTTTCAACATTATTTTAAATAAACCAGGAGCCTTAGTGCCGTACTAGGCTGTTAACCCAAAGATGAGTATTTCAAATGTACCAGAAGCTTTGTGGGACAAATACACTTAGTCTACTCTTACACAGGTTTGCAACCTCAGAAATCTGCTGGATAGTAATATGAACCCTCTTGATGTCAGAATCATAGGTGTTTCATCTTGATTATGAGATCTTGGAATTTTACCAAAATCTTAAAAAATTATTATTTCATAACTTGCACAGCTAATATTTAATAATAATAGGGCTATATGAAATAAAAATCCAATATTGATTTTTGAGAACGCATACATAAAGCCAAATAAAAGGTCCTCAACTATGATATAGGTAACATGGAATGTTTTGTGAGGAAACACATACAATATTCAATTTATCCACTCTGCTACAACAAATGAGGCCTTCTACTTTTACAAATTAACAAGAAAATCCACATCATTGACTTGGAGTCAGAAACAATTCAGAGCTTATCCTCCAGCAGGTTTTAAATCCAGAGGCTGTAAATCACAAGACAAGTGACCGCTCATCTTTCCCCTGTGGAGAGCTGGTGGCTTCGAATCATCTACCTTTAGGTTAACAGCACAACTCCTTACCCTCGAGGCTACCAGAGATCACTTCCCAGGCATTTACTTATTTCTGGCAGGAGAATAAGCCCAGTAGTCTATAAATTGTACATAGGGTTTTGAAGGCCTGTGATTTTGGAAGTGGATGGCCAATTCTTCCTCCTAGTCTATCTCAGTTTTTAAATATAAATAATAGTATCTTACAGACAAGCATAAGAGCAGATGAAAGACATTTACCACTTAGAAAAAGACCAATATTCAAAGTTGTTGCCCACCCGGCTACATGCTTGTTGGGTTTTTTGTTTTGTTTTGTGGTTGTTTTTTGCTTGTTTGGTTGGTTGGTTTTTGGTTTGCTTGTTGTTGTTTTTTTAATCTACCCTTTCCCTACTCCACCACCAAC
>NW_006399862.1:638732-642308 GCF_000299155.1 Elephantulus edwardii
CTGCGTTATGCAGATGACACAATGCTGCTTGCTGAAACTGTGGAGGACTTCAGGCTGGAGACTAAGGTGTGCCTGATCAGGCTATTGCCTTTGCAATTACATGCTATGCATTGGAGAGTTGGTCAGTGAATAAGGTTGATAGAAGTGAATTGATGCCTTTGAGCTGTGGTGCTGGAGAAGAGTGTTGAGTATACCATGGACTGCTAGGAGAACAGACAGGTTTGTTCTGGAGAGGGTGAAGCCAGAATGTTCCTTGGAGTCAAGGATCCTGAAGCTTCATCTGACATACTTTGGGCATGTTGAAAGGAGGGACTGATCCTTGGAGAGGGACATCATGTTTGGCAGAGTGGAGGGATGGCACAGGAGAGGAAAACCCTCAATGAGATGGACCCTCTGTGAGTGGAGTGGTGGGAATGAGTGAGTTTGAGACGGCGAAGTTGGCACAGGATAGAGCGGTGTTTAGGGCTCTTGTACATATAGGGTTGCTGTGAGTCCCAAGCAACTCAATGACACATAACAACAACAGCAAGTCTATAAAAGAAAAATTCCATTTAATATCAATAAAATTTAGATCTTTCATTTCAAATTTTTCCTATGTACTTTTAAACAGAAAAAATAAGAGGTAAAGTAGTAAGATTGCTTTAATGACAAGAGAATATATTGACGGCATTTTAATGTAGTGACTGACTGTAGGCATATATGTGCTGCCATTTCATCGGATATTTGTCAGATCCAAGAGAAGAGACTTCTACAGACAGAATACTAATAAGGGTAAGTTTACACATTTCACCCACACAATTACTTTATAGCAACACGTCGAGAAGCATATGAACTAAATAGTTTAACGCAACTTAAATGAATGAGAGTTCTAATTTCTGTATCATGTTTAAAAATATTCATCACCTATATGACGGCAGTGATGTTTTGAGGATAAAACCCACATATTCAGTAACAAGATATGTAGATTTGATTATCAGTCAAAACATCTTCATAGGCAGAGTCCTTAAGGTACAATTGGGTTGGGTCTTTTAATTTTTTTTTTTTTATAGTGGTGGGCTTACAGAGTCTGTATACATTGTTTTTCATGTCCAATCTTCCCCATTTTATTTACCCACCTCTTCCTCTTCCTATCAAATTTTGCTACTTTATGATTACTGATTACCTCCCTGCTCGTCTTCACCCCTCTGCTCCCTCCCTCTTTCCCTCTTGGATCCTCATACTCATTTTACCAGTTTTTTTTTCTATTTCTATAATAGTCTTATACAATATTTGTCCTTATGGGATCGAGTTAGTTCACTAAGCATAATGCACTTTAGTCCCTTCCAAATGATGCAGTTATTTTCAAAATCATTGCTCCTGCATGATACACAGTAGTCCATTACGTGAATGTATCACACTTTCTTAATCATTCAATGATAGTTGGACATTTGGGCTGTTTCCATGTTCTTGCAATGGTGAATATTGCTGCTATGAATGTTGGGGTACACACATCCACTTATGTCTCATTCCTAATTTTCTCTGGGTTATTCAATTCCATATGAACCAGTTATTCAGCTGGTGAATAGCTGGGTCATATGGAATTTCTATGTTCCGCTTATTGAGGGAAAACCAAACTGCCTTCCAGAGTTGTTGTAGCATTTTACAATCCACAAACAGTGTATAAAAGTTCCTATCTCTCCATATCCTCTCCAAAATTTATTACCTGCTGCCCTGTTAAACTTTGCCACTGCTACTGGGGTGAGATTGTGTCTCATTGTGGTTTTGATTTGCATCTCTCTTATTGCCAGTGACTCGGAGCATTTCTTCATGTGTCTGTTTACCATCCTTGGGGTAAAATTCTTAAATGCCTGGTTGTTAACTGAAAGGTCAGCTACTCAAACCACCAACTACTCCACAGAATAATAGACCTGGTGATCGCTCTTATGAAGATTTTAGTCTGCTGTTGTTTTGTTGTTGTTAGGTGTCATTAAGTCAGTTTTAGTCTAGGAAACCTTATATGATTACTCTGTCTTGTAGTGTTTCTATAAATGTGAATGAATTTGACAGTAGAAAATAATAACTCTTCCTTATGTCCAGATACCTTCTGTTTGTTTGTCAGTGGCAGATTGTTTGTTTCTATGATGATAAACATATTTCAGAAGAAGATCTGGACTAAAGTGGACTAGAATAAAGGTCTGAAGTTCAAGTTCACAAAGTCAGCCTATAACTCAGTGGATTATTATGGCCCTATATGCAACTGATCATGGAATTGAGGAACTGACTTTATGGCAGCAAATAACAATGTACCCTTTCTGTCTATTATATACCATTTGTCTAATGTTGTTGTTGTTACTTACCATTGAATTAGAACTGACCCATAGCTGATGCCCATTGGATTGTCAGAGAAAGTAAATCACATAGGAGTAGTTTGTCCATCTTTCTCCTATTGAAGAGCTGGTAGATTTGATCTGTAACCTTGCACTGGCCATGCACTCCTTACAGAATATAGACTGCTTTCCTCTATTATATAGCCTGTATTCTATAAGTAATTGTGTCTTTAAAAGAAACGTAGTTAGAAAATCCAGCATAAAGACCTTTTTCTTTTTCCAATTAAATACAATATAATCAAGATGCAGTAATCATTATTGTTAGACATTTTTATAGACATATTGTGGTATTGTGGTGTCAAATATTTATTGTTCAAAATGGCTTTCCTAGCCATTGACTATGACTTTGCCACAAGAATGAGTGGGTATGCTAGTCTATCCACAAGGATATTGGAGAGTCTTGGCAATAAATTGAACAGATGCAGAGGAAGAAAAGGAGCAATCTCAACACTAACAAGGAAGAGGCAGCAGTGCACATTCCTCAGGGCAGAGATTCTAGTGCCAGTCAGCCAAAGATCAACACAAGAACAGTGGGCTGAGCAGAGAACCAGAGACCACCATTGAACAGGACAAACTTGGGACTGCTGCCTCACAGAGTCAGAACCAGAGGCCTTCATCCAGGCTTTCTGGAGTAATGAAGGATGACACCATAGCAGGCAGGATAAAGAGAACTTTGTATCACTGCCCTAAACAATGAGGCTGATGGTCAAAGAGCCCATTACCGTGGGTGAGAAGCTGTCTGAACTGAGGGATTGTACCCTGCTGCAAACCTTCGTTATAGACTGTTAACTTCCCTTCTAAATCCTATAACTGTGAGAATGGCTCTGTAAAGTCTGTGTTGTCATTACAACAGATTTTGGAAACCACAGAATAGTTAGATTGGTGTTGGAATTAGTAAAAATAGGTGCAGGAGTGAGACCATGTCTTATCATATAGGAATTAGTTTTTTGTGTTTTTTATTATTATTATTATTATTAAATTTTATTAGCTTTAATGAACATTTACAGAGATTTTGAGTCTTCATTCCTTCATTGTTGCGCTGTTTTCTCTACCCTCCTCCCCAGTTCGTTCTTCTCCCCCACCCCCGAATGTGTGTTTTAATTGTCCAATTGCCACAGTGCTTGTCAAAGCCAGTTCAGATTAATCTCCTTTGTCAGTGTGTCCTTTGCCATTCCCTATCACTCCTCCCTGAGAGAGACTTCACCCTGAT
>NW_006399862.1:642708-643299 GCF_000299155.1 Elephantulus edwardii
GCTGAGTCAAAACCACTCCACAGCTGACATATCACTGAATTTCCAAAGCAATACATGGCCCAGGTGGAGACTGGCCAACCTTCTTCCTCTGAGTGGCTGTAGGCTGGTGAATCTAAATCACCAGAAGGGTTTGGCAGTTTAATTCCCTTTCAAAGATGCCAAGAGAGGTTTCTAAATATATGGCGGGGAGGGGGGTGGAATTCTATACCATAAATGGAGTATTCCCATTTGATATTAATTGAAAGAGATTCAGAAGAATGATGTGTTACTTATTGGTCTGCTAATCAAAAGATTAGTAGTTTGAATCTACCACGTGTTTTACCATGAACTTTGAGCAGTGGGCTGATGAATGTTAAATAAGAAAATTAAAATTATTTGGTATTGAATATCCACTATCTTTGAGAAGTTGTTTTGAAGTTTCTATATCATAAAATTATATCTATGATACATACTTACTATTTATGCTGAGTATCTCTTTGGACCTCTCCAAAGTACTGAAGAGCAAAGTACTTAGTCTCTCTGGAGATTAAGGTGAGTCTGATACAAGCCATGGTCTTTGCAATCACTTATTATGCATCAGAGAGTTGGACA
>NW_006399862.1:645379-646493 GCF_000299155.1 Elephantulus edwardii
TTTTTTCCACCAGCAGTCAGGAAATCAAAAGACAAACTGTATTGGGAAAGTCTGGTGTTAGGGACCTCTCAAAGTGCTAAAGAGCAATTAAGTCTGTCTAGAGACTAAGGTGCACCTGATCCAGGCCACCCATGGTCATTGCAATTACTTAGTATGGATCAGTCACCTGTCAATACCCAAGGATGACAGAAGAAAAATTAATGCCTTTGAGCTTTAATATTAGAGTATTGAACTTACCATGGACCACCAGGAGAAAAAAGTAAGTCTACCTTGGAGAAGAGGAAACCAAGTTTCTCCTTGGAGACTGGTATTTTGAATCTCTGTTCCACATGCTTTGAACACGTGGCCAGGAGGACAAGTCCTTGGAGAAAGACATCATGATTGGAAGGGTGGAGGGACAGACAGAAGAAGAAGAGCCCAGATGAGACGGATTTAGATAGTAAGTGGGGCAGTTTGATTAAGTTTGTCAGAGTCAATGAAAATAGCTCAGGACAGGGTAGGGCTTAGGTCTATCCTACATACAGTCATTGTGAGTCATAGGCGACTCAATGACACATGACAAAAATAAAAAATATATGGACATCACCTAATGACTATGCCAAAATCAAATTGATTTCATCTATAGAAAGAGATGTTGAGAAAGCTCAAAATCAGCCATAAAAACCAGGCCAGGGGGATGTTGTGGGACAGGCAACTAATCACATATACTTTCAAACTGAAGTTGAAGAAAATGAAAGTGAGTTCATGAGAACTAAAATAAAACTTGTGTGTTTCTACTGAATTAAAAAAAATCTTAAGAGTATATTTGATATCTAGAACAATAATGACTGGAAGCTAGACAAGCTGTGGTCTGGGCTTCATCCATCAGCAAAGCAGAAGAGCATTACAAAAACAGGGAAGGAAGAAAGACCAAATTAGTTGGTAGAAAAAGTTTCTAGAATTTTTATTAAAATGAAAAGAGGCCAAAAACAAACGGAAGGATTGCTGTAGTAGAGAGTTAAACAGAAAATTTCAAAGGGCAGCTCAAGACGGCAAAGCTAAGTATTATAAAGAACTGCACAAGGAGATTGTTGTTGTTGTTGTTATGTGCCCTCGAGTCGCTTGTGACTCATAG
>NW_006399862.1:647034-648812 GCF_000299155.1 Elephantulus edwardii
GAGGTCCCTAACCTGAGACTTTCCCATCGCAAAATATCAAGTAAAATTCACATCAACTTCATGAACAATATTCTGTTACCTGTCCCATTCTTCACCATGAATATCATCCCTGGCACACTTGAGCCCATCTCCCCAGTCTGTGTATCAATCTATCTTGTTGAGGGTCTTCTTCTCTCTTGCTGAACCTCTACTTCTTCAAGTATAATGTCATTTTTTAAGGATTAGCCTCGCCTAACAACATGTTCAAAGTATATGAAATGAAGCTTTGACATTCTTACCTCTAAAGAGTACTCTGACTGGACTTTCTCCAAAACATTTATGTTTGTTGCTTTTGCAGTCAAAGTAATATTGAACACTCTTATTCAACTTCACAATCCAAAGCTACAAAATATTCTTTAATTTTTGTTTATAGTCTAGATCTCAGATGCAGAGCAGGTGTGTGGAAAGATGATGGTCTGAATGAGCTGCACTTAGGCTTTGAGATAAAATCAAAGTTCTTCAGGACGTTGGAGACTCCTTCCAGCAGACTTTCCCCAAACTAGACATCTCCTATTCTCCTGACTGCTCATACTATGGGTTTTAAATATGGTTCCAAGTAATATTAAATCATCTGCAATTTCACTTTTTTCAATCTCCCATGATTTTGCTTATAAATTGTGTATGTATATATTTATTGTTATATATTATCAAGAAAGAATTGTCATATTGCAGACCCCCAAGTAGATCTTTTCAGAGGAAGTTACTTGCACCTTTCTCTTGTAGAACATCTGATTGATTTGAATCCCATACTTTTGTGTTGGCTGAACAATTTAGATACTCCATCCATCCATCCATCCATCCATCCATCCATCCATCCATCCATCCATCCTTCTATCTCTCTCTCCTTCTTCCTCTATTTCTTTCTATCTATCTATCTATCTATCTATCTATCTATCTATCTATCTATCTATCTATCTATCTATCTATCTAACAAGAGATACAGAGATGGAGATAAGGCAGTCACATGCAAAGATAGGGAAAGAGAGAACTTCCATTCATTCATCCAGTGTTTGATAGCACAGACTTTGATGACTTTAAAAAGTGTTACAGGGAAGTCTTATTTTTGAGAAAATCCTGAAAAAATTTGTTTATAACAATACACTACACAGCTTAATGTACTCTTGGGAAATAAAACCAACAACAAAAAAAGTGGTGTGCTCTTTCAGGAAAGTAAATTAGTCACAGTAGCATGAATGGACAAATTAAATTTGAGATTCTTTCTAATGCTTTTTTAGCTTATAAAAGACTACAGACATTTAGAATGTCAAATATTTTAATTTATACATTAAACACTAAAGTCCTCTGAATTTCACCCAAGAACATAAATTGATTAACAATTATTTATTTTCTGCTATCTTTGACCTACAAGCAAAAACAGCCACAATTTTCACTGTTGTCCAAATTTGAACCTAAACAAACCCAAAACCTTATTTTGACTTGAATTTTTTTTTATTTATTTCAATGATCATCTACAGAGATTTTGGATTTCCATTCATTCATTGCTGCACTTTTCTCCCCACCCACCACTTCACTCTTCTTGAAAAGCAAAAGAAATACTCCTTCCCCCACCCCGAGTATACTCCACTCTGCAACCCTCATTCCAGACTCTTATGAAAATCATAATGCCCTAAAATATATTACTTTTGAACTATTCTCTCCTTCATCGGTTTCAATGCAGTAGACATAATTTATCCAGTTTTTCTCCGTCTTACTCCTACCCTTATGTCAGCCTCATTCTA
>NW_006399862.1:649542-650303 GCF_000299155.1 Elephantulus edwardii
TTGGAGAAGTTTTTGGATGTACATAGGGATTTCATTCTTAGAAGGTCCTATTCATCTATTTTATCTTCTCCTGATTGTAAATTTTTCAGGATACTTGGAAGACTCTTTATGTTGTAGATTAGGACTACTAAAGTTCTTCCACGCTTTTTTTTTCCCCCCCAAGCTTTTCTTTAATGAAGTTTATAGTCCTTGGTTTTAGTCCTAGGTACATGATCCACCTCGAGTTGGATTTTTATTATGTTAAACAAGTTGGTTTCCTATGAAAGAAAATGGATTTGAAACAAATATTTCTAGATTTCACAAAAGATACTTTTTCAGATTAGATGGCTTTACTATAGTGATCGTGAATAGATTCATGGTGAAATACTTGGCTTACCCAAGAGACTGGCAGTTTGAATTCACCCAAAGTCTCCGTAGAAGACATTTGGCAGTTTGTTTAGGCAAAGAAACTCTGGGAGTCAGTTATTCTCTGAATTAAAAAATCAAGAAATGTAGGTATTAGGGATTGATCCTTCCTCTGTATCTGTTCAGTCTGTATGCTGAGCAGATAATTCATGAAGCTGGGCTCTATGAAGAGAAATGTGGTTTTAGAATTGGAGGAGGATGCATCGATAACATGAGCTATGTACATTAGACAACCTTGGCTGGTGAACGTGATGATATGAAATGTTTGCTGCACAAGAATCAAGATCTGCAGCCTTTGGTATGGAATATATCTATCTATCTATTCTATCTATCTATCTATCTATCTATCTATCTAT
>NW_006399862.1:650578-652109 GCF_000299155.1 Elephantulus edwardii
ATCTATCTATCTATCTATCTATCTATCTCAACATCAAGAAAACAAAGGTCCTCACTCACTGCTGGAGCAACAATTAACATAATGATAGATGAAGAAAGGATTGAAACTGTCAGTTATTTCATCTTTCTTGCATCAACAAGAAACTCCTTTGGTAATAGCAGTCAGGAAATCAGGAGATGCACTGGGCAAGTTTAGTCTCAGGGATCTCTCCAAATTACCGAAGAATAATGATGTCACTTTCAGGACCAAGGTACACCCTATTCAGGCCATATTCTTCTCAATCTCCTGATATGCCTCAGAGACCTACGCAATGAATAAGAATGACAGAAGAAGAGTTGATGCCTTTGAGTTGTGGTGCTGGAGAAGAGTACTGCATGGACTTCCAGAAGAACAATGTCTTAGAAAAAGTACAGCAGAGCTGCTCCTTGGAGGCAAGGATGGCAAATCTTTGTTTCTCATACTTTGGGCTGGTAGCTAGGTAAAGTTATTCCTTGGAGATGGACATAATGCTTGGAAAAGGGGAGGGTCCGTGAAGAAAAGGGTGACCCCTGTGGAGAGAGATTGACACAGTGACTTCAGCAACGGGCTCTACTGAGTCAGAGATGATAAAGATAGCACTGGATAGTGTAAACTTTGGGTTTGCTGTTCATTCAGTCGCTATGGGTCGTCCTCGACTCCCCAACACTTAACAATAAATTAAAAAGGTAAACTTGGAAAGTTGTAAAGACTTTTGCTGCCAACTCGAAGACATGTGGTACAAATCTAAGAGCTGTTGCTTGTGAGAAAGATGGGTAAGCATCTCCTTTGCAGTTTACAACCTTTGAAAAACAACTGGAATATCAGCTATTAGTATATTCTGTCTTAATGGTAAATAAGAGTAATAACATGAATACAAGAAAATGGATCTGTTGTACCTAGCACACCTTTATTTTGAATTTCCTGTGTGTTGGGATGGTTAATGTGCTTGACTCCAGAAAGAAATGGCTTGAGTACAACCAGTGAGGTCTCTCTCTCTCACACACACACCCTGGCGATCTAGAACTAATAAATCCCAGCCATTATGATCCAATATAGCACAATTATGCCATATGCATCAGATTCTCATATGCCTGCTTTAACTTGAAGGTAATTGGTTTTATCTCTATTTTTTATTTTATTTTACTATTTTGTGTGTGTGTGCCATCAAATCAGATCTGACTGGTATAGAAGGAGATTGTCAGTTTTATCTCTATTTTTAATGAAAGATAATATTAATTTCAAAATGTTGTATAACTGCTATTAGTCAATTGTTGATGTATTCAAAATAAAGCTTGAATTTAAATATATGTTATTTTCAAAGCACTAGAATACATTGCTGTTGTTGTTGTTGTTGTTACGTGCCTTCGAGTCGTTTTCGACTCATAGCGACCCTATGCACAACAGCCCTAAACCCTGCTCTATCCTGCGCCAACCACACTGCCTCTGACACACCCATCCCGATTACCCCAGTCACCGAATCAATCCATCTCATAGAGGGTCCACCCCTCCTACA
>NW_006399862.1:653264-661870 GCF_000299155.1 Elephantulus edwardii
CTCCACTATTCCAAGTATGACACCTTGTTCCAAAAATAGCCTTTCCCACTAACATTCCTAAAGTATGTGAGATGAAGTTTCACCATTCTTGTCTCAAAGGAGTACTCTGATGTCACTTTCTCCAAGAAGTATTTATTTGTTCCTTTGGCAGTTTGTGGGGTATCAAGTCCTCTTCTCCAGCATCACAACTCAACGACATTGAGTCTTATTGAGTCTTCTTAGTTTTCTTTAGCTATTGTCAGTCGTTCAGTTGAATAACAAGTAAATGGAAAAAATCATGACTGGGATTAGGGGCACCTTAGTCTTCTAACTAACATTGTTGTATTTTAGCACTTTGGAAAAGTCCCTGATAACAAAACTTTCCATCGCAACACATTCTTTGATTTCTTTACTATGAGTACCAAAGATGTTGATTGTGGAACTAAGTAAGATGAAATCATTGATAACTTCCATTTTTCCCTCCACCATGATGTTGCCTATTGGACCTGTGGTGAGAATTTATGTTCCCTTGATGTTGAAAAGTAACCTACACCCAAGGCTGTACTCTTTGGTCTTCTGCAGTGAGTGCTTCTAATCTTCTTCACTTGGAGCAAGCAAGATTGTATCATCTGCATGATGCTATTCTATTGATGAATCTTCTGATCTTCATGCCACCCTCTTCTTCACATGGTCCAGATTCTCAAATTATTTACACACTCAACAACCAGGTACCATAGAAACATCTATATAACAATACAATTACATTTTGAACTAATTAAACTTTAACTCCTCCCAAACTTGTTCAGTCTATCCTATGGACAAAATATAATAAGTTGCTGCTGGATATAAATATAACTATACAGAAAAAACCATTAGAATTAGAATGAAGCAATATTTTATTATTTGGTGACCAATTACATAATGAAGTACGACTTAGAATGGATGTCACACCAGGAGATAAAATTCCTTACATGCAGTAACCATTCGTTGTCCACGGAGGCTTGTTTTTCCGATAGTTCTGAACAGACTGCCTGATATCATCATTGTTGGTATCAGAGTTCATGGTGAGTCCTTTCTGATCTGATCTGACCAACCTCCAGTTACCAGAACATATCATATCCTCTCATATAGCCGGAAAGTCTCAAGTCAAGGCTGAAAAATCCCAGACCAACACTCTAAATGCTCCATAAATTATCGTTCAGAAAACAAGGACAAGGTCCACCTTCCTTAGCATAAAGCTAGCCCCCTTATTTCATTCTGTGGTAATGAAAAATTATAATAATAATAACAATACATAAAAATTAGTATTGATCATAGAGGTTTATACTTCCCAAATATAATAATTCATATCCTTGGAAAAGTAAATGATCTACTTATTTCTCCTTACACTCAGAGACTATTAAGGGGAAAATAAGGATCAATTGGGCTTTTTAAATTATTGCCTATTATTCTATTACTGAAGGGTATGAGTTGGACTAAGAGTTATTTATCATAAAGTGAAACAAATTTAAATTTCTGAGCAACTCACTAGCATAACATTTTCCATGATCCTTGGAAGAGGGACTTAATTGTATGGTTAAATGTTCCTCTTCTTGTCAAATTTTAGAAAGAAATGTTTCAAGTTGCATTTTTCCTTAAAAAAGTCCTATACAATTGTGTAAACTTTCAACTCCACAAAACATGCTCAACTACGGAATGATCCATGTTTTTCTAGAGCTCCTTAATAAATGTTGTTGGATATGCAAAGGGAAATTATAATCCAGGGATGATGTAACCACATACAATCTGCATAATAACACTTGAAAATCATACTTCATAGAAATTTTTAAATGCATATATAGTTATAGATATTAAGAAGGTGAGTGAAGAAAGAGAAATGACAATCTCCTTGAAAATTCTAAATTTTTAATACCTTGTATTATAATCAAATATAACTTTAATAATATGGATTACGTCTCAATCTCAACAAAAGTCTTTACTCCTGGGCCAATGTTGTTGTTGTTGTTAAGTGCCATCGAGTCACAGGGGACTCACAGCGACCCTATGAAGGAGAGTCCCCGACGCTTAGGTACCTTTCATCCTCTCTCCAGGTTCATAGGTTTTCCGGAGGCTATAGGTAATATTATTACAGATGAAAGGAAGATTAAACTTGTTGACAATTTCTTTTTACTTGGCTTCACAATCAAAACTTTTGGCACCAGCAGTCTGGTGACCTGGAGACATATAACAATATTGGGATTTGGCTGTCAGAGACTCTTTCAAAGTCTTGAAAAGGGATGATGTTAGTTTAAAGACTAAGGTGTGCCATCATTTTTCTAATCATTGCATCTGAAAGGTAGGTATTGAATAAGGATGACAAAGAATCAGTTCTTCTACGTTATGGTGTTGGAGAACAATATTGAATATTCCATGGTCTGGCTTAAACAACACATAGAAATATCTCAGGAGAAAACGTGCAACTAGAAGGTGCTCCTTGGAGGTAAGGATAGAGAGACTTTGTCTCACATGTTTTGGGCATGCTGCTAGGAGAGCTGTTCCTTGGAAAGGGAAAGCATGCTTGGAAATGTGAAGGGTCAGTGAAGGAGAGAAAGAGCCTCAGGGAGAGAGATTGATATAGTGACTCTGCTGTGTTGAGGATGATAAGGATCTTACAGGATAAGACAGGATTCAAATCTATGTTTCATCAGGCGGCTAAAAGTCAAACCTGACTCAACCTCAATGGCATCGAACAACAATAACAATACATTTGGTAGGCAGCTCTAGTGACCTAATACAGAAGTACTTAAGCTGTCACCTCAAAGGCACATCAGGAGAAAGATGGGCACTCTCCTCCCTTGAAATTTACCACCTCAAAAAACATGCTGGAGGGTCTGGTCTGAGTTAGTTCAGACTCATTTAGCACATATCAACAACAGTATGTTTTTGTAGAAAGACTTAATAGAGGTGGTTGATTTCTGATTGTCAGTGAGAGAGAAGATAACAGCTAACTTGATCAAATAAAATGAAGATAGTACGTTTTTCCACACTCAACCTAAAATCGTCTAATGACTATTTTGTACAGGATATAAAGCTGGCTAAAAACAAAATAAAGATTAATCATCAGATAAATTATAAGTTACGTAATACGTAGCGTTATGAAAGCAGAGTAGAATTGTTTTGACAGCTAGCGATGCTCTTAACAAGGTAAAGAGAATATGAGATATTAATTGTGATTATTTAACATAAGTCAGCTTCTAAGTGATGGACAGATTAATGATCCATCCAAAGGCGACTAACTCTTGGAGGCAAGAAGTTGAAAAGTGGGTTCTAGAGAAGTTGAGCAGGATGGGGTATAATCGGAGATTTCGCACGTTCAAAGAGTCACTTTTGGAAGTCTTGAAGTTGTAGGAGAAAGTGAATAGGAACAAGGCATGGGGAAAACAAATGTTGTGTTGGGGAATATGTTGTTGTAACACTAGTAAGCTAAGAGAAGGGAAATGCCAGTAGGTATTAGGTATCTTTTAGGAATAAAACTGTAAAAACATGTGTCCTGTGTGAAGACAGGGAGCTCTGGCGACCTAGTGGTAAGAAGCTGCATTGTAATCCCAAAGGCACATAGTTTGAATATACCAGGTTTTCTGTGGGAGAAAGATGGACAATCACCTCCAGTACTGTTAACTGCTTCTGAAAACATACTGAAGGGTTAGAAATGGGTTGGTTCCATCTCCATGGGCGCACAACAACTTGTGTAGAGATTGCTGTTGCTATGGTGTTTGAGTCACCTGCAACTCATAACGACCCTACGTATAACAGTTTTGAAGCCTGCCCTATTAATATGAGTCAGTCTCACTGACTCCAACACACCTCCCCTCATTACCCTGGTTATTATATTAATCCATTTTATCTGGGGTCTTCCTCTCCTGCACTGTCCATCCTCCTTTCCAAGCACAATGTCTTTCTCCAAGGACTGGTCCCTCCTGGCCAGGTGCCCAAAGTATGTGAGATGGAGATTCAAAATCCTAGCCTGCAAGGTGAAACTTGGTTTCACCCTCTCCAAAAAGGACTTATTTGTTTTCTTGATGGTCTGTGTTATGTTCAAGGCTCTTCACTGGCACCAAAACTCAGTCTTTGATTCTTCTTCTGTCATCCTTAGTCATTTTCCAGCTCTCTGATTGTGAAGACAATGGACTGGATAAGGCACACTTCGGTCTCTAGATGGACGTTGTTGCTTCTCAGAACTCTGGAGGAGTCCGTGACTGCAGATTTTCCCAACGTAATTCATCTTTTGATTTCCTGTCTGCAGGTGCCAAGGGTGTTGATTGTGGAGCTGAGCAAGCTGTAGTTAGTGGTGACAATTTCTACTCACCTCACAATGTATTAGAGTCCCTGATAAAAACAGAAAGCCAGTTCCTGTGGGGTGAGATGCTCTCCTATTCTTGACCTACTTCTATCAATTCTAATGCCAATCCTCCCTCCCATGGTTCTCAGTCCCGAGTGTGGGCCACATAAGGCTCATAGGTCATACGAGGGATTATGGAGACTATTAAGGAAGTAACAGATTACAATTTAGACCAGGAACATTTAGAGCACAATGATCTTGTTAAAGCAGCTTCTTCCTGTGAGCTTTCATAGATAGGCCTTGTTCTAACTCTAAGCTCCCTGGGCCCTGCCTCCCAACTCCACCAGTGTTACAAAGGTTTTCAGTTTGGCCAATTATGACATTCTCCAAATCCTCATATTCCCACACTTCCAGTAAATTTAGCCCTGTCCCCAGGCTCTAGCTCTATTGGGAAGCAGTTCTAGTTCAGCTCTGTCTTATACTAATGTCTGATTTTCCATCACCTCTGCTGCTGCTATTGTTGGTCTGATTTGAGGGTGTGTCTAGTACAGGCATCTCTGACCACAAAAGATATGTTTTCTTCCTTCTCTTACTTCTTTCTTGATGGTAACTAGATTAATCCTTCCTGCCTCTGAACCTGATCAAAACTGACCAACACCCTCTTTGTTGTGGTGCCATCAAGTTGAGTGTGACCTATAGTGGCCCTATGAACAACAAATCTGAACCCTGTCCTATCTTGTGCCATCCTCACACTTTCTGACACTCTAGAGCCCACTGAAGCAGTCTCCATGTTAATCCAGCCAGTTGATAGTTTTCCTCTCTTTCACTAAACTTTACAAGAATCACGTCCTTCACCATGGAATAGTCACTCATAAAAATATTCCTGAGGTATATAAAGTGAAGCCTTGCTATCTTTGTCTCCAAAGAGCATTCTGGCTACACTTTCTTCAAGGTATACTTATTTGTTCTTTTTGCAGTCCATGGGATGTTCAGAACTTTTCTCTAACACCACAGCTCAAAGGCATCAATTATTCTGTCATCCTTATTCATTATCCAGCTCTTAGATGCATAGTAAATGATAAGAAAGACCACAGCCTGAATTAGTCTCACCTTAGTCCTCAAAATGACATCATTACTCCTCAATAATTTAGAGAGGTTCCTAACTGCAGATTTTCTCAGTGAAATATGTCTCATTTCCTGACTGCTGATGCCAGCAGTATGTGGATCCAAAAAAAGATGGAGTTGTTGTCAGTTTCAATCTTTCTCTATCTATTATGTTGTTGTCTATAAGTCCAGAGGTAAAAATCTTTGTTTTCTCCATGTTGAGATGCAATCCACATTGAAGGTTGTATTCCTTTATCTTCTGGAACAAGTGCTTCAAGTCCTCCTCACTTTCAGCAAACAAGGTTGTGTTATCTGCATAATGTAGGTTATTGATGAGTCTCTTTCTGATCCTGATATTACATTCCTCTCCATAAAGTCCAGTTTCTGGGATATTAATGCCTTATATGTTGCATGAACATCGACAAACTACGGATTAGTATGATCTGATGGACTAGGTTTGACCACTTTAAATCAGATATGGTATATGATACTGAGAGTGAAAAACAGAAGAAGAATGGTGCTCCGTTCATAATAAAAAAGTTAGTTTCAAGTTATATCCTATATAAAATTGTGTGAGTAATAGGATGTTATCTATATATATACCAAGAAGACCTGTTAATATGACTATTGTTCAAATATATGCTTTTACATATAGAAACAAAGAGGAAGAAATTGGAACTTTTTATCAAATCTTACAGTCTGAAATTGAGTTGACATGCAATCAAGAAGTGTTAATGATAATTGGTGACTGAAAAGCAAAAATTGGAAACCATGAAGAAGGAATAGTCGTCAGAAAATCTGGACTTGATGATAAAACTGAGACTGGAAATAGAATGATTGCATTTTTCATTTTTAATGATTTATTCATTGCAAATACCTTTTTAAAAAGATACAAGCCGTGACTTTACCTATAGACCTTGCCTGTTGGCTGCATAGGAATCAGAATGAGCACATTTGTGAAAGGAAGTGTTGCAGAAGCTCAAGATCAGCAATGAAAAGGGGTCAGGCCATCAGTTACTCACATGCAAGTTCAAATTGAGGCCGAAGAAAATGGAAATAATTCAACAAGAACCAAAATACGATCTTAAATATATTCCACCTGAATTTCAAAATCATCTTAAAAATAGGTTTGAAATGCTGAACATGAATGATCAAATACCAGATACGTTGTAAAATGGTATCAAGGATGTCCATGAACTGAGAATAGTTCAGTACAAAAGGAGAAAGAACAAATTGAAAGAGATGTCAGAAGAGACTCGGAAAATTGCACTAGAGTGTTAAGAAGCCAAAAACAAAGGGGAAAGAAATATGATGAGGTAAAGAGATGAACAAACGATTTCAAAGAATAACTCGAAAAAACGAAGTCATTTTTAATAATGGAATGTACAGAGAGCTGGAATTTGAGAATACAAAGGGAAGAACTCACTCTGCATTTCTCAAGCTGAGAGAACTGAAAAACCAATTTAAGTTGTGAGTCACAATATTGAAAGATGCTATGGGCAATATGTTAAAAGACCCAGGGAAGGATCAAAAGAAGATGGAGGAAATACACAGAGTCACAGTGCCAAAAAGAACTCACTGACAATGGCAAATTTCAGGAGGTACCACATGAGCAGGAACACCATTATTTGTAGTCTATATATCTTATTTGCATGACTTCAACTCAAAAAGGGGTCATGAGCCATGTTTACATTTTTAGCTTGCTACCCAATTCCCTTTGTGGGACCACACACACACCTCACATTTGTATAGACTTAATCAACCATGTGGTGAAATTTCAAGTCATTGATTAGAAAAACTACACTGAACAAATTAATATATCAGAGAGTCACAACTCAATGATTAATGAATATTAATACATTTCTGCATTTTCCTCATAACAGTGACTTGAAATAAATATTAAAATATTTCTTTTAATGGTAAAGAATATTACTGAACAAGTTCAGGGAAGTCAATGACTGACAACCATGATGATGTTAAATGGTGGAAATAGCATCAAAGCAAGAGTCATCTGACTCCAATGTCTTTATTCCTTCTATTTTTACCCCCATTGATTCTAATGCAGTTGGAGACAATTCCATGGCAAAAACAGTAGACTAAAATTGTCCCTGATGTCTAGAAAGATTGTCAATTTATTATCCAGGTGACAGTTGAACCATATCGTTCTTTTTGAGTTGTTGTTGTTGTTGCTATGTGCCACTGAGTTGCCTGAGACTCATAGCAATCCTATGTACAACAGCTTTGAAGCCCTGTCCTGAGCTGGACTCACTGATTATGACACACCTACCCCCATTGACCTAGTTACTGTATCAGTCCATCTCATCCAGTGTCTTCCTCTCCTGCACTGTCCCTCCACCTTCCTGAGCATAATGTCCTTCTCCAAGGATTGATCCCTCTTGGCCATGTGCCCAAAATCTGTGAGATGGAGTTTCAAAATTCTGGCCTCCAAGAACTGAACATTCTTTGTCTATTCTCATATTCTACAGGCAAAAGAGAAAAATTTTCTAAAGGAAAAAGAGGAGGAGAAAATAAATTCTTTATTGTTGTTGTTATTGTTAAGTGGCGTCGAGTTGTAGGTGACTCATAGCGACCCTATGAAAGAAAGAGTTGAATGCTTGTATAACTTTCATCCTTTCTCCAGGTTCATAGGGATTCTGGAAGCAAGCTATTTTGGAAGTGGATGCCACTCCTGCTTCCAAGTTTCTTTTAATTGGGGAGCTCCACTGAACACTGTTAGACATTTATATTCTAGAAGCAAAATTGCATAGATATTTATACATAAATAATTGACATTTGATTGTAAAAAGGACAATTTCATTACAGAGAAATAGAGTATAAAGAAAATATAATTTTCACTCACTTCTTTGTATCATTGAGAGATATAGATACTTCCCATTAACTGAAGTCAATTTAAGAAGAAAATATAAAGCAATTATACAAATAACAACAAAATAGTTTGAAACACATCTATTTGAACTTGCTACAAAGCAATGAAGGTAGAAGAGGAACAAGGAGCAATTTTCACTTGTGAGGAATAAGTAATTCATCATCATAGCTTTTCAATGACTGTATTGCAGTAAAACAATCAAGGCAGGAATAGGTATGATTAAAAGTAAGAATAGATTAGAAGTGATATATGATTGAGTATTATGGTTATCACAGGAATCCAGAATTAAGGTTGCATAGAGAAGTGTACTAGGGGTGG
>NW_006399862.1:662054-678405 GCF_000299155.1 Elephantulus edwardii
AAAATTATTAAAAAGAGTAATAATGCTTGAGGTTGAAAAGAGATATACTGAGCACAATATTATTCATGCTCTTTCAACTCCATGCTTTAAAATGGGGGGGCACTTAAACTCATTAATCTTGTAAAAGTTTATCATTTTAATGTTGTTTTTGTTGTTATGTGCCATCAAGTCACTTGTGACTCATAGCTTAATAAGAGAGAAATTTATTAATACTAGCTTTTCAAAAGACAAGGGACTTATTTACAAATGATCAGGACCACTATAGTAGTATTTATTTTTCCTGACTTAGAAAGAGGCTTCTTTTATTTTCTCATCATGTCTTTAGCTATTTTTATATCAAGAGTATTATTTTAGTTCATTTTTTTCTGCCTACTGTGTGTCATTCACTGTGTTAATAATGAACAGACGAAGTAAGTAAAAATAAGTACAACAGACACTGTTGTTAATACCCTTTTCCCCCTCTCAGATCTCATCAGTCAAATGCTTGCTGACAACAGTATACTTGTAACAGCAGAATGTAAGAACCTGTGCATATCTCTTCTGGTACTTGTTCATCCTGACAGCTGTGCAGGCTAATATGTTAGGAGTTACACTCCTGAAGCAGCAGTCCTCAATCAGTGATGGATGGATTGATGGACATATGGATAAGAGGTGAAAATTAACCCTCCACAATCAAAACTCTTAACACAGGCAGTCAGAAAATCAAAAGATAAATTGCACTGGAGACATTTGCTGTCAGGGACCTCTCCAAAGTAATGAGAAGCAATGATGTCAGTATAGAGACTAAGGTGTGCCTGATTGAGGCCATGGTCTTCCCAATTACTTGGTATGCAGTAGAGAGCTGGACAATGACTAAGGATGACAGAGAAAGAACTCATATCTTTGAGTTTTGGTGCTAGAGAAGAGTCTTGAACATACCATGGACTGCCAAGAAAACTAATAGGTCTGGCTTGGAGAAGATAAAACCAAATCTCTCCTTGGAGGCTAGGATTTTGAAACTCCTTCTCATATACTTTGGGCATATGGCAAGAAGGGACTAATCCTCTGAGAAGGACTTCCTGCTCAGAAGGGTGGAGGGGCAGTACAGGAGAGGAAGACCCCGGAGAAGATGGATTGATACAGTAACTAGGACAAGGGCAGGTTGATGTGTTGGAGTTAGTGAGATCAACTCAAGACAGGGCAGGGTTCAGAGCTTTTGTACTTAGAGTTGCTATGAATCACAGGTGACTCCATGGTATATGACAACAACAACAACCACAACAACGTAATGAATGACTATACTGTTTAGAGAAAGGGTTGAAGTTGTCAATGATTTCATCCTGCTTGGATCAACAATCAACACTCTTGGTACTAGCAGTCACAATATCAGGAGATGTATTGCACTGAGAAAGTCTGAAGTCAAGGATCTCTCAAAAAAACTGAAGAGAAATGATCTTGGTCTAAAGATTATGGTATGTCTGATCCAGGCTGTAAGTGGTCTTTCAATCACTTGGCTATACCTGTGAGAAGTGTACAGTAACAATGGATGATTGAAGATGACTCGATGCCTTTGAGTTATGGTGCTGCAGAGCTCTTTTATAATTATGTAAGGAAGGAAAGACGATAGATGATGATGAGTGGTTCAAAGGCAGTCACTAGGCAGGAATTGTGGCTGGGAAAATATTAAGAGTTGTAATCAATAGGAATTGGTCACTGATTAGCACAGAGTTATCCTATTTTTAGAATACAATGAGTTTTCAATGGGTATTGATTAGCATAGAATTACCCCATTTTTAGAATATAATGAGCTTTTAATAGAGCCTGCAGACTAACACAAACTAGGAAGAAAAACCTGGTGATCTATTTCTTAAAATGAATTTATGTAAACCCTACATATTTTTTAAAAGTGGCCAATATGGTGCAAAAAGATAAGTCTTCCAGTTAGAACATACTCAGTACAGAATACAAACATATTACCTAGTATGAAGATAATAGGAAATGAGGAAACATTTCATAATGTTGTCTAGAGTTATAAAGCAGAGCTGACTTCAAAGCATCACAATATAGATTTGTATAGAACTATATTACCTAATTTTTATTAACTATGATGCTGTAGTTTATAGAAAGTTGAGTTGCTAACACAAAGAAGGGCCTTTCTGCTTGTTTGGATCAGCCAGTGACTCTGAGAAAGATGGTGGAGAAAGATGGGCAATGTCCTCTCATTTGATTTATAGCCTGGTGAAAACTCACTGGAGAGTCTGTGCTCATTATTACAACTTCTACATCATCTATCTTATTGAAGGTCTTCCACTTTTTTCCACTGCCCCTTTATCACCAGCTTTGGCGACCTAGTGGGTAAGGCATTGGACTGCCAACACAAAGGCAAGTGATTTGAACCCATCAATGGCTTCTTGAGAGAAGGATGGGCACTCTTCCCGTGTGATTTACAGATTCTGAAAACCTGTTAGCAATGAGTTAGCAATGAGGCATTTTCAACTCAATGACAATAAATTATTTGTTGTTGTTTACTTTACCAAGAACAATATTCTTCTCCAGAAAACATGCCTCTCCTGATGTGGTTGTTGTTGTTATGTGCCATGGGGTTGGAACTGACACATAGCTGACTCTCGAATGGTTTTTTAGAGACAGTTATTACTTAACTCTACAATCAACACTCTTGGTACCAGCAGCCAGGAAATTAAAAGACAAATTACACTGGAAAGCCTGCTGTTAGAGATGTCTCCAATGCATTGAAGAGCAATTATGTCAGTCTGGAGACTAAGGTGTGCCTGTTCCAGGCCATGGTCTTTGCCATTACTTACTATGTGTCAGAGAGCTGGAGAATGACTAGGGATGATAAAAGAAGAGTTGATGCCTTTGAACTTTGTTACTGGAGAAGAGTATTGAATATACCATGGACTGCTAGCAGAACAAACAACTTTGTCCTGGAGAGGGTGAAACCAAGCTGGTCCTTGGAGGCAAAGATTCTGATGCTCTGTCTGATCTATTTTGGACATGTTTCAAGGTGGGATCAATCCTTGGAGGGGGACATCACATTTGGGAGGGTGGAGAGACAGAGCAGGAGAGGAAGACCCTCGATGAAATGGATTGGTTCAGTCACTGGGGTAATGGGATAAGTGTGTTGGAGACAATAAGATTGGCAATGGATAAAGCAGGGTTTAAGGCTGTTGTACATAGGGTTGCTATGGGTCGCAGACAACTCAATGACACATAACAACAACAATAGCAACAATCACATGGAAGGGAATTACCCATTCTTTTCCTGGGGAGCAACTGGTGGATTTGAACCATGTACCTTCAAGATTTTGGTGCAGTTTCTTAACAATAGGCCACTAGAATACATGAGATGAAGTCTTTGCATCCTCACCTCCATGGGGTATTCTGGCAGCACCTCTTCAAAGACAGATTTGCCTGTTTTTCTTGGGCAGTCGCTGGTATATTCACAAGTTAAAGACAGAATTTCTTCTTCGATCTTCCTTATGAGTTGTTCAATAACCTCAATAATATGAGGTGATTGAAAATTTCATACTTGGTGCCAGGTGCATTTTAGTCTTCAGAAACCTCTCTTGGCTCTTTGACATTTCAAAGCAATCCTTTGCAGATTTTCACTTTGCAATATGTCCTTTGATTTCCTGACTACTTTTTTCCATTGAATAGAATCCAAGTAAAATAAAGTTCCTGAAATTTTCAGGTTTTTCTTTATAATGATGTTGCTTATTGGTTTAGTTATGAAGGTTTTTATTTTCTTTATATTGAGACTTAAACGTTTTGAAGGTTAGTCTTTGGGCTTCATTAGTAAGGGCTTTGAATCCTGTTCCACAGCCAGTTCAAGCTATTGATCTAACTCCATTTTCTGTACACAGATACAGTTGATTTGATCCATGCCTCTTTTATCAAGCAACCCCACCAACTTTGATAAATGATGATAGTTATCGAAAGGCTTCAGATTTTTTATTCACGGGGTTGCTTTTAGTTGTGCTTGACTTGACTACAATCAACAACAACGTGAAATGTGTATCATTTAGGATATTGGAAAGTCTTTGAAATTAGAGATGGATTTCACCGAGTTCTGTAACATGATCTCCAGTTTGGTTTCCACGGCCAAGCTCTTACTCTGGAGCACTTATTCTTTGTTTGTAACTTTTGAATTTCATTCACCACTTCCAGGCTAGAGATTCAGTACTCTTCTCTAGAATTCCTCTTGCACTTCATTTTTATCAGTTTAGATTGCAGAATTTTGTAGAAATTTTTAATCTGGGTATATTATCTTGAATATTTAGAAATTCATGCATGACTTTTACAGTAACAAATCTCTGAATATTGACATGATTCTTATTTTCTGTAACTGATTTTGAATGAAATAACAAATTTCTGAATATTGACATGACACTTTCTGTAACTTAATTTCAGTGAAATAATAACATGCAAACACATGGCACATCATGTATGTCAAACAATAGTGTTCTTTTTACTTATTCATGCATTTAGTCTTTCTTTTCAAAATTATTTGTATCAGAATTTGAGTTCAGAGTCCGCCTACATTCTCCCCCAGATTTCCCAAATATAACATGCTACAGGGTCAAATCAGGAAAGTGAGATGCAAAAATATTATTAACCAAATTACCTCATTAAAAGTTCACCTGATTTTCCATTAAGTGCATGCATCATAAATCTGAATAAATGTTTGCTGAAAATATAGACTTCTGTTTTTTCTTGGTTCCCCTTTCATCTAGTGTTTGTAGGAGTAAGAAATTATTAAAATAATAGGCAAGGTAAATGAGCAGATAAAAATATGCTGTAGTTTCTCATACAAAAGAGCATGCAAGAGGGGTTGTGAATTGTTATTTTTAGGTGTCCTCAAGTTGAGAACGATTCACAGAGACCCTGTGCACAACAGATCTGAAGCTTGTCTTACCGTGTGCCGGCCGTGCAGTCTGTAACACACTCAAATCCAATTTCTGCAGTCGCTGTTTCAATCTTTGTGGTTGAGCATCTTCCTCCTTTTCACCTTCCTTCCATCTTTCCAAGAATGATGTCTTCTCCAAGGAATAGCCTTTCCTTGCAACATCCCCAAAGTATGTCAAATGAAGCTTTATCAGGAGCCAACAAGCACAGCACTCTGACTTCACCTTTTCAAAGACAGCTATTTATTCTTTTGTTAGTCTGTGGGACCCCATCCTGCTGACCTTTCTAAATAGGAGGTGGGATACAATCATTTCAGTCCCAATAGGTGATAAACATTTTCCATTATGTCTCCCTGAAAACAAGATCAAACCTCTGTAGATCTATTTTCTGTAAGAGGTAACTCATGGTTGCTGTGATGCTAAACACTGTGACACTGATGTGTCAAATGCGATAATGGTTTCCCATGGTGGACAGTGTTTGGTGGAGCTCCTCAATTAAAATAAGCTTGGAAGCAGGAGTGGCATCCACTTCCTAAATAGCTTGCCTCTGGAAACTTGAGGAACTTGAAGAAATGATGATAGTTGTACAAGTGTTCAGGTCTTTTCTTCATTGGGTGCTATGAGTAATCTTAACAACAACAGTCTATGGAATAGATATTCAGTACTCTTCTATAATTTTACAGTTCAAAGACATGTGTTCTTATTCCATGATTCTTATCAATCATTTAGCTCTTAGCTGCTTAGCAAGGGATTGAAGAGACTATAGCCTGAATCTAGCACACCTTAGTCCTCAAACTGATATCATTGCTCATCAAAATTTTGGAGAGGTTCTTGACTGCAGATTTTCCCAGTGAAATATATCTGCCTACTGATATCTTGATTACTACCAACTGCTGGTCCAGGTAACATGAAGTCATTGACAGTTTTAATCCTTTTTTTCATCAAACACAATGCTGCCTATCAGTCCAGTGGTGAGAACTTTTGTTCTCTGGAAATTGAGATGCAATCCATTTTTAAGGTTATATTCTTTGATGTTTTGCAGTAAGTACTTCAAGTCTCCCTCACTTTCAGCAAAGTTGTGGCATCTGCTTAATGTAGGAATTGTGAAAGGTAGGAATATGAAATAAAATATGTCAGTAGATCATTTACTTGATTTGTAATTAAGGAAATATTTTTAATACTTGCTGAGAAGCATAGAATTCCAATTTATAATGTTACATGTCACTTAAATTTAGAATTTATAATTGAGTTCAAACAATACACATGAGACGAACAAGACAGTGTAATAGAAGATCAAGAAGCCAGACTGTCTCAGTCAGGCATTTCCTAATGTTGTTGTTGTTGTTGTTGTTGTTGTTGTGTGTTGCCCTGTTGCCTGACACATATAGTAACCCTATACACCCTGAACCCTGCCGTGTCCTGATCCAGTCTCACTCCTGTCTCTAACACACCTATTCCCATTACCCAAGTTAATATGTCAATTTTCTGATATATAGTATGTTTTACAAAAATCTATATTTTAAGTTTTTATGACATTTGAAAATAACTGATTTTTCTACCTACAAGACTTGATATAGACTGATGTGCAAGGAAGTGTATTCCTACCACATATTGTTTATTTATGCAATACCTTTGAGATAAAAAGCTTTAATTTTACATTAACTTAGTGTACTTACACATAAAGTTACATGGCACTAGTTAAAGTCACAATTTTTATCTCATAAGAACATTTGTCTACTAATATTCAAGTGGAAATTCAATAATTCCCTTGACTTTAGACCTTGAATTTTACATTCTTTGCTTCAAGGCATAAATCAAACTCTTCCATTTATATGATGTACTTATTTATTTAAGTATGGATGATTATATTGCTATTAAGTGATATTCAGTTCATAATCCCCTTTTAAAATTTGTAATAGATCAAAGTAACTTCACATAGATCTAAGTTCTTTACAAGGAAAGAAATAGATTTAATTTTTCTAGTATCAGGGGCGCTAGTGATAACAAGGTGCACTACAATCTCAAAGTCCAATGGTTCAAATCCACCAGCTGCCCCATGGGAGAAAGATAGGCAGTCTCTTTCTGTGCACTGCACTGCCTCTAAAAACCTACTGGAGGGTCAACTACAGCTTGGTTCCGACTTGAGGGTACACAGCGGCAACAGTATTTGAGAAGATGAGTCTCACTTTTTTGTATATTCTTTGTAACTATTGTTTATAAGGAATTTTTCTTTCATTAATGGTACTGGCTTTTTTTTAGAATCATAGGGTAAACTATATACTTTTCTTTATTATTAATTTTTCGGTTCAGATGACGTTGTATTTGCCCAATTAAGATTCTTGAATAGTGTAGTTCCAGTCCATATCAATAGTAACTAAAAGGAAGAAGAGTTTATGCCTTTAATTACCTATCACTTTCTTCTTTCCTTGGTGGGAAATTGTGGGGTTTTATTCAATATCGGTATATTTTAAGATGCCCTGCTGGTGTATTTGTTATGTATGGTGTTTCTGAATGAAAAATAATATGTTTGAATCTATCAGCATTCCTTAGGAAAAAGATAAGTCAGTCCACTCACATTCAGATTTCGAGTGTCAGAAACCTGGTTGGGGCACCAGGAGCTGGAATCTACCTGGTGGCAGTGGGTTTGGTCTGGGACTTTTGTCCATGTTAGAAAGCAATTGCTGGCTGCTGAGGTATTGTACATAAACACACAGCATATTTGTTTGGCTATTGAATAGCTCTCAAAACACTGATGAAGAGGCCATTTTCATTTCTCACACAATATTTAACATGAAGTAGCAACTTAAAAAATCATATCTGTAGCCATTAATATTGGACAATGCACCCACAATAAAATCTATTGGGTTTTGGAGGTGACAACAATCGCAATATTTAAAACACAGTATAATTTCCTGCAGGAAATACAATGTAGCTATTTATTTCAATAAACATCGTATAATAATTGCCAAGGACAACAAAACTGACACAAACAATAAAGAGTCCCCCCTGTTTGTACTTGTTGTTGTCAGGTGTTATGGAGTCAAGTACAACCCACAGTGACTCTATGAACAACAGATCTGACCTCTGCCCTGTCCTGTGCCACCCTTGCACTTCCGGACACACTAGAGCCCTTTGTCAACCCACCTGGTTGAGGGTCTTGTACTCCTAAACCAAATACCAGTTAGGAAAGAGTGCAAAAGATGAAGAGAAGCAAAGAAAACTAAAGTAGAATTTTAGGTCATGACTAGGGGTTAATTTTTAGGTCTGTTTTTATTTTTTTAACAAAATTTGTGGTAATTTTGATTAGGATAAATACAGAGTTCACCAAACCTCAATTATATGTGGAATAACTTGGAAATGTTATTAATTCTGATACTTAATTGTATTTCAATTTATTTCACACTGCCTAGTCTGGAAGGCTTTAGAATTTAAATCTCTTATCTAAGGAAAGAATGCATAATTTGTTTCAGTTGTCTGTTGTCTCAATTAGCCCTTGGTGATCATTTCATATTTAGAGGGTTCATTTTCTTTCTACCTCCTGAACAAATGGTGGGGAATTAGGAGTAAAAGAGAATTCCTATAGCTCCCTTATCCTCCTGGGGAGCCTACTGAAAGATCTGACTTTTGTGGATAGGATAATCTGATGGAGACATATTTCTTACAGGTTTTATTACAGAATTATTTAGTAAAGGACTCAAGTGAAAGATGGTACTCCCACACGTCACAGTCATTGGCTTTGCTTTCTACTAATGGCAGTTGTAATGGTCTTGAAAAGTTTGGGCACTGTAATAAGTAGAAAAATATATTTTTGTTCTCATATCCTTGTTGATTCCAAGCATAGTCCATTTACTTACTTAATTAGGTCTATTTACTAACACTTTCTTATTCCGGGTTTAATTAATTGAGAACTTTTAACAATGAGACATATAGACATGTTCATCACTGTAAACCAATAACCTCATTCTATGAGAGGCAATCTGAAGAGCTTGCTGTAGAAGATCAAGGACTGTAGTCTTCAATACGGATTGAAACTCAACATCAAGAAGACAAAGATTCTTCTCATCACTAGGCTAACTGGTAACACCGTGATAGATGGAGAAGAGATAGAGTTAACAATTACAGCTTGCTCAGCTCCATAATCAACACTCTTGGCATAGCAATCAGGAAATCAAAATGGGAAAATCTGCTGTCAGGGACCTCTCCACAGTGTTGAGAAGCATCAATGTCAGTTTAGAGACTAAGGTGTGCCTGATCCAGGACACGATCTTTCCAATTACTTGCTCTACATCAGAGTCCTGGACAATGACTGAGGATGACAGAAGAAAAATTGATGCCTTTGAGTTATGGTGCTGGAGAAGAGTATTGAATATACCATGAACCATCAAGAAAACAAATAGGTTTATCTTGGAGAGGGTGAAACCAAGTTTCTTCTTGGAGGCTAAGAATTTGAAGCTCCATCTCACGTACTTTGGGCACATGGCCAGGAGGAACCAGTCCTTGGAGAAGGACATCCTACTCATAAGGGTGTAGGGACAGCTAATGAGAGGAAGACCTCTAAGAGAAGGATTGATACAGTAACTGGGGCAATGCGGATAGGTGTGTCAGAGTCAGTGAGCCTGGCTTAGGATATGGCAGAGTTCAGAGTTTTAGTACATACGGTTGCTATGAACTGCATATGACTTAACACCAAATAACAACAACAACAACAACAGTGAGAGGCAAAGTTGGCTGAAAATGTAAAGCTTCTATCTATGTTGTTGTTGTTGTTGTTAGGTGCCATTGAGTCGTAGACGACTCATAGCGACCATATGAATGAAAGGCCTGAGCACTGTTGTACATAGAGTTTCCAGAGGTAAGCCATTTTGGAAGTGGATGCCTCTCCTGCTTCCTTCTATTTATAGGGATAATAATTCTGTTCAATAAATTGGTAAACAAGCAAAAATTACAAGAGCTACAACCTTACAGTGGCCGTTTTGTCAAAGAGTAAGAAATTCAGTATAGAATTGGATTTATGACTCAAATATCTATTATCAGAAAGACACTGAGAAAGAAGACACAAATGAAAGGCTTTCATTCTAGTGAAAAACA
Organism: Elephantulus edwardii; assembly: GCF_000299155.1. Lineage (NCBI taxonomy): Eukaryota > Metazoa > Chordata > Mammalia > Macroscelidea > Macroscelididae > Elephantulus > Elephantulus edwardii. The sequence goes on from NW_006399862.1 coordinate 672,047, forward strand.
AAATATTCTTTTAGAGAGATTTATACTGAGACTCTTATGACCTAGTAAATGAAATGTACTGAACAATCCTTGTACCTCATACAAAGCAGGCAATGTGGAGGTTGACATTCATTAGCTTTCTTCCTCCTTCTTATTTCCCCCTTTATTATAATTTCACTTTCTTGTGTTTTTCAATATATTAGGAAGTTGCTTTGCTAATCCAAAGACACATGGTTCAAATCCAATAGCTACTCCCCAGGAGAAAGACAATCTTGCCTCATGTGATTTATTGGCTCTGCAAACCCTCTGTGAGATCAGCTAGAGATCAGTTCAAATTCAAAGATACATAATGGTGTTGTTGCTATTGTTGTTAAGTGTTATTGAGTTGTAGATAACTCATAGTAACCCTATGAATGAAAGACCTGAAGAATTGTATAACTTTTATAATTTTTCTAACTTCAAAGGGTTCCTGGAGGCAAGCTATTTCGGAAGTGGATACCACTCTTGCTTCCAAGCTTGTTTTATTTAATGGAGGAACTCAATCAAACACTGTCCACCATGGGTAAACATTATCACATTTGACACATCAGTTTCACAGTGTTCAGCATCATAGCAAACACAGGTTACCTCTGTACAGCAAATGGACAGTCAACAGAGCAAAGCAATGGTACTAAGTTTTAAACAGATGGTGTGCTATGGCAGATAGGTCTTGAAAAAGTACAGCCAGATCAAGTATGTTGTGTTATTGTCATTGGTACGTGCCATGGAGTTGGCTGTTAACTCATAGCTACCCTATGTATACTAGCTCTGAGACCTGCCCTATCCTGAGCCACTGTCATGGTCTCTGACAGACCTAATCCCATTTCTCCAATATCTGAGTCAATCCATCTCATACTAGGTCTTATTCAAATGCGCTGTCACTCCACCCTTCCAACCATGATGTTTTTCTCCAAGGACTTGTTCCTCCTGGTCACGTGCTCAATGTATGTGATATGGACTCTCAAAATTCTTACTTCCACGGAGCAGTCTGGTTTTACCCAATTCAATCCAGAGCTGTTTGTTCTACTGTCAGTCCACATTATGTTCAACACTGTTCTCCCGCACCACAACTCAAAGGTATCAATCCTTCTTCCATCACCTTTAGTTATTGTCCATTTCTTGGATGCAAAGCAAATAATTGCGAAGACCGCGGCCTTGATCAGGCACAACTTAGTCTGTAGACTGACATCGTTACTCTTCAGTACTCTAGAGAGGTCCCTGACAGCAGACTTTCCCAGTGCAGTTCATCTGTATTTCAATGCATAAGTATCAGACTGCGTGGATCTCAATAATTTGTGGCTAACCTTGAGAAGAATGGAAATCCCATTCTTCTCATAATTGAGCTCTTGTGAAATCTACGCTTAGAGCAGGAAGCAGTAGTTGGAACAGAACAAGGAAACACTGCATGGTTTAGGATCAGGAAAGATGTGCATCAGGGATGTGTCCTGTCTCCTTATCTTTTAAAAACAATCTAAATGCAGAACAGATTATTCCAGAGGCTGGTCTCTACGAGGAGGAATGTGGCATAAGGATTGGAAGAAGATGCTTCAACAACTTTCATCATGCAGATGACACAACTTGGTTTGCTGTGACTGAAGAGGACCTGAGGTGTTTGCTCAGAAGGTCAAGGACTGTAATCTTCAAAATGGATTGAAGCTCAACATCAAGAAAACAAAGATTTTCACCACTGAGCCATTCAGCAGCTCCATAATGGATGGAGAAGAAATTGAGGTTGTTGATAACTTCAGCTTGCTTGGTTCTACGGTCAACCCTCTTGGAACCAGCAGACAGAGCAAGTATAGATCCAACGAAATGTGTATGTAGCCTCTATACTTTTATTCTTTTTAAAAAGACAATTTTTATTTTATATTGGTTTACTTACAAAGTTTGTGTAAATTGTTTTTTGCACAAGATATTTCCCATTTCCTTTACCCACCACTCCCTCTTCCCATCAAATTGTTCAAGCCTATGATAACCCTGTCCATCCTCACCCCTCTGCTCCTACCCTTCCCCTCTTAGATCCTCATACAATTTTTACCAGTTAGCTATTTCTACAATAATAGTCTTAAACAACATTTTTCCTATGGGACTGATTTAGTTCACTTAGCATAATACTCTCCAGTTCCTCCCAAGTAGTGATTTTCAAATTCATTCTTCCTGCTTGCTGTAGTATTCCATCATGTGAATGCACCACATTTATCAATCCATTCAAGCTTAGATGGTCAAGTCTATGGTAGAAAGAAACTGCCATATATATCCAGAAACACACAATCTGGAGAGGATAAAATTAATGAATGGGACCTTCTAAAGATTACATCCTTCTGTGTATCAAAAACATTTTCCAACAGAGTGAAAAGAAAACCTACTGATTAGGAAAAAAAGTATTTGACAAATATCATTTCAGACAAAGGCCTCATATAAAGAGTTTACAGAATCCTACAGGACAGATCTCCACAAGAAAAAAAATTGTGTTACACAATAACAAAATGGGCAAAAGGCAGGGAAAAACTTTCCACAGAGCAAGACATTCAGATGGCCAACAGCTATAAGAAGAAATTTTCAAAATCACTGGCAATAAGAAAGAAGCAAATCAAAACCACAGTGAGGTACCATTTCACCCCAGTAGCAGTGGCAAAGTTTAACAGGAAAGCAAGTAGTAAATGTTGGAGAAAATGTGGAGAGATGTTGTTGTTGTTTAGGTGCCTCAAGTCAAGTACAACTCATAGCAATCGTACAAACTAAAGATCTGAACTCAGTCCTGTCCTGCACCATCCTCGCCCTTCCTGACACACAAAAGCCCATTGTAGCAGTCATTATGTCAGTCCACTTGGTTGAGAGGCTTTCTGTCCTTCACCAACCCTCAACCTTTCCCAATGTTATGTCCTTCTCTAAGGAATAGCAACTCACAGCAATATGTTCAAAGTATGGGAAGTGAAGCCTCATCATTTTTTACCTCCATAGAGCAATCCAGGTGCACCAACTCCAAGACGTATCAGTTCATTCTTTTGGCTGCCAATGGGATGCTCAGTGTTCTTCTCCAACATCACAGCTTAAAGGCATCAACTCTTTTTATGCAATCCTTATTCAATATCCAGGTCTCCAATGCATAGCTAGTAATCAGAAAGACTATGTATGGCCTGAATCAGGTGCACCTTAGTCCTCAAACTAGCATCACTACTCCTCAATAATTCAGAAAGGTCACTAACTATAGATTTTCCCATTGCAATGTGTCTTCATTTTTCCTGACTACTGTTACCAAGGGTATTAATTGTAAATCCAAGTAAGATGAAACTTTTACTCTCCTCCCCATCCATCATGACACTGACTATTGGTCCAGTGATAAGAATATTTTCTTGATATTGAGACACAATTCACACAATTCATGAAGGCTGCATTCCTTGATCTTCTGCAACAAATGTTTCAAATCCTTCTTAGTTTCATCAAGTAAGGTCATGTCATCTGCATAATGCAGGTTATTGATGAGTTTCTCTCTGGTCCTGATACCACATTACTGTTGGTGGAATTGTAAAATGGTACCACTCTGGAAGACAATGTTTCCTCAAAAAGCTGACCATAGACATTCCATATGACTCAGATATTCCACTACTTGGAATATACCCCAAGAAAATTAGAACTGACGCACAAACAGAGATTTGTACATTAATGTTCATATCAGTGTTATTCACCATCGCAAGAACATGAATACTTTATTCTTGTGTAATAGTTATAAGGCCAAACAACCAGCTGGAGGACAAGAGACAAATGGTCAAGCCATTATAGTCATCCTAAGTCCAACTCAGCTGAAATCATTAGTGCAGAAATGGAACTGAGTCATATTTGACCTTCCAATGAATTTTCAGAGGCTACCATGGTATCCACTTCCTAAATAACATGACTCCAAAGCCCCTATGAACTTTGATAAATGCTGATAGTTGTAGAGAGGCGTCAAGCCTTTTATTCATAGGGTCACTATGAGTCATGCTTGACTCAAACGCAATCAACAACAACTAATCACATGTGAAAAAATTGTTCATTTTGTTACAGCTGGTGGTTTGGAACGGTCTATCTTCAGATTGGCAGCATGACACCTTGGCCATTAGAACTTTAGATTATTGTTGTTATTAGGTACCATCAAGTCAGGTTTGACTCACAGCAACATGAACAACAGATCTGAACCTTGTTCTATCCTATCCCATCATCATCTCCAACTTCCTTCTGCCGATGCATATACATCCAAAGAGTCAGAACCGATCCAAAGCTGACCCTCTGGCAGGTTTTCAGAGACAGTTAATCACATGGAAGATATCTTTCTCCCAAGGAGCAGCTGGTAGACTTGAACAGTGTGTCTTCTGGATTTCAGCACAGCTCTTGCCACTAGTCCATCAGAGCTCCCTATCAAGATACTCAAAGTTGACTATAGACACATGAATGAGTCTATGTATGACAAAAGGGAACACGGGTCACCAAGGGGTAAGAAGTGAGGACGCCAACCCACAGGCAGGTTGTTCTAATTTATGGGAGAAAAATGGACAGTCTCCTCCTATGCAATTGAGAGCTCTGAACATCTGTGACTTGAGGACACATAAAAAAAAACACATATATGACCCAAGAAACATCTCCACAGGCCTATTGATCTCTGGGCTGATTAAATCTTATAAATTAAACCATTAATTTCTAATTTTGGAAAGCTCATTATTTTACATGAAGTAACAATTGAGTTGGGGCATGGTTTCTAAAGCTTTGGTGGCTCTGTGGGTTTAGTACTGGCTACTAATTGAATGGCCGGTGGTTTGAACCAGTCACTCCATGGGGAGGGGGCAGATTATGTAATCTCCTCCTCTAATTATTTATAAACTTGCAAACCTATGGGATAGTTCTACTCTGTCCCATAGGGTTGCTAGGAGTCTGAGTCAGAATTAACTGAATAACATTGGATTTGATTTTTTACTTTCTGTGATTTACCACAAATTGAATCAGAATTCCAGACCACAAATATGATTATTATCCAAGGTAACTATAAAATAAATCAAACTAATTTTAATTAAAAATCATCAATGACAGATTTAGTGCTGCTAGATACCATCAAGTTGACTGCAACTGATAGCAACCTTATAACAACAAAACTGAGTTTTACCCTGTCTTGCTTTATTTTCACAAACTCTGATATACTTGAGTTTATTGTTAGAATCCCTGTGCTAATTTATCTTGGTAGGGGTCTTCTTTTGTTTCTCTGATCCCCCATTATCATAAGAATTACTCTTTTTTTCAATGACTGACCCCTCTTGACAATACATCCAAAGTATGTGGGACCAAGTTCCACCAGTCATACCTCTAAGACACACCAAGGTTGAAATTCCTCCAACATAGACTTGTTTAATTTTTTGGCAGTCAATGGGATGTTAATTACTAGTAACCAACACTGTAACTCAAACGCATGAATTCTCCTTCTGTCATCTTTAGTCATTGTCCAACTTTCAGATGTATAGGAAGTAATTGAAAAAGCCATGACTTGAATGAGACATAATTTAGTCTTTAAACTGACATTGATTGCTCTTTAATACTCAAGATAGGCCCTTAAAGGTGGTTAATTTATTCTGTTTTAACAAACACCTTGTAATAAGAACTAAAAAATCTACAGGCACTTCATTTCTTATCATCAATGTGTTTTCTTGTTATAGATTATCCTATATTATTAACTTATTTATGTATTTTATTCATTTCTAAAACACATATAATGCATTTAGTACTATGATAATCAGCTTTCATGGTTAGTATTGGTGCTTGAAATGTGGAAGTTCTGATTCTATTTGACTCAAGGCGGGAATGGAGAGGCATGCAACACCATATTGCAGGGATATACACAAACTGTTACTGGCATAAAATAAACAAGAAGAGACTCTATAGAACAATGCACAATGTGCTCAGCAAAATGGTGCTTTGAATCAGACAGTTGTTCATGTCAGAAAGATGGATAGTTTCTTCCTCAAAGATCTGCAGCTTAGACATCCTAGAGGATTGATTGCTTTGAGTAAGAATCACCTCAATAATAGTGGGTTTGGTTATTTGATGAAGAGACAAATATTAGAGTATGTTGTTGTTGTAGTTATGTGCCGTCGAGTCGTTTCCGACTCATAGCGACCCTATGCACAACAGCCCTAAACCCTGCTCTATCCTGCGCCAAGCACATCGCCTCTGACACACCCATCCCGATTACCCCAGTCACCGAATCAATCCATGTCATAGAGGGTCCACCCCTCCTGCGCTGTCCCTCCACCCTCCCAAGCATGATGTCCCTCTCCAAGGACCCGTCCCTCCTGGCAACATGTCCAAAGTATGTCAGA
>NW_006399862.1:680373-682120 GCF_000299155.1 Elephantulus edwardii
GATCTGATTCCTATGCATACCATCAGGTGAAGTCCATGTGTATAACCTGCGTTTGTGTCTCTTATAAAATGTATTTGCAATGAATAAGTCATTAGAGTATGAGTCCCACAAAATATGAGATACACGACTTCTGAAATTTTTCAGTGTTAACAAATTATTTTTGGTAGACAAACTTTGCACATTCCTTTCATTTTTCATTGATGTTTCCTGAATTCTCAATACTTTGTCCATTGTTGTTGTGTGCTGTTGAGTTAGAACTGATTCACAGCAGACTCTCCAACAGGTTTTAGGAGTTGTAAATCACATAGGGGGAGACTTCCCATCTTTCTCCCTAACACAGTATTGGATTGGAAATGTGTACCTTTGGGTTGATAACACATCTTCTTAGACCCAAACCACCAGTGCTCCCTAATCTTCAGCATTGCAGCTTAAGAAATTTGCTTTTTTTAAATAGTTCTTTCAGTTTGAAAAATTTCAAGTGTGTTTGTCCAGTCTCTTTTATGTCTCGAGTTTTTTTGCACATTTTTTATAATAATTTGCTCTATCTTCTCAAGCTACCTATTAAAATCTTCCGTTAAGCTCTCTTATTTCATCATTTCTTTCCTTCTGTTTGGCTTTGCGATATCGGAGAACAAGTTTCAGAGTCTTTGTGACAAGCATTTTGGTCTTTTTTTTATTTCCTGTGTTTTTAATGATCTTTTAAATTCTTCATTAACGGGGCCTTTGATGTCATACTATAAATTTATTCTTGAGATGATTTTTATATTCAGGTTGGAAACACTTAAGGCTGTATTTTGGTTTCCTTAGATTTTCCTTACCTTAAATTTGAGATTTCACATAAGTAATTTAAGGAGTGCTGGCAACTTAATGGTAAGGAATTATGGGGCCAACCTAAAGGAACACAGTTCAAATATAACAGCATCTCAGTGGGAGAAAGCTGAATAATCTCTTGTGTAATTAACTGACTCTGAAAACCTGCCAGAGGGTCAAAGATGGGTTGGTTCCAACTTAACATTATTCAACAACAACATAAATTGTTTAATATTACTATCACAATTGACTATGGTCTTGTTCTATCTAAACTTTTTAAGTGTCTCTGCTGTATTTATAAATTATATTGCTTTAAAATCCTTACTTTATTTAACTTTGACATTACCTGAAACACTTGCTGCAGAGGCCAAAGATTACAGCCTTCCATATGGATTGAAGTTCAACAAACAAGATTCTCACTACTGGGCTGATTGGCAGCATCATGACAGACAGTGAAGAGACTGAGATTATTAACAGCTTCAGTTTGCTTGGTTCCACGATCAACACTCTTGGTACCAGCAGCCAGGAAATCAAAAGATAAAATGCATTGGGAAAGGCTGTTGTCAGGGACCTCTCTAGAGTACTGAAGAGCAACGATGTCAGTCTAGAGCCTAAGGTATGCCTGAACGAGGCAACAGTGTTTACAATAATATGCTATACAACAGAAGGCTGGACAATGACTAAGGTTGCTAGAAGGAGAATTGATGACTGTAAGTTGTGGTGCTAGAGAATTGTTGTTGTTGTTATGTGCCGTTGAGTCGTTTGCGACTCATATCAACTCTATGTACAAAAGCCTTAAACCCTGCTCTATCCTGTGCCAATCGCATTGTCTCTGACACACCATCCTGATTACCCCAGTCACTGAATCAATCCACCTCATAGAGGGTCTTCCCCTCCTGCACTGTCCCTCTACCCTACCAAGCATGATGCCCCTCTT
>NW_006399862.1:682648-708632 GCF_000299155.1 Elephantulus edwardii
GCAAGCAGGGTTGTGTCATCTGCATAGCACAGATTGTTAATAGATATTCCACCAATCCTGATGTCATGCTTCTCCTCATAGAGCTCAGCCTCTCGGATAATCTGCTCTGCATACAGGTTGAAAAGGTATGGAGATAGGACACATCCCTGGTGTACACCCTTCCCAATTTTGAACCATGAGGTATTACCCTGCTCTGTTCTGACTACTGCTTCTTGGTCAAGTATAGGTTTCGCATTAGCATGATTAAATGTTCTGGGATTCCCATTCTTTTCAGAGTCAGCCACAGTTTGTTATGATCCATACAGTCAAACGCCTTTGCATAATCAATGGAACACAGATAGACATTCCTCTGGTATTCCCTGCTTTTAGCTGAGATCCATCTAACATCAGCTATAATATCCCTAGTACCACAACCCATTCTAAACCCAGCCTAGACTTCTTTTTTCTCTCTGAGTGCTAGAGAATAGTATGGGAATATACCATTATATTCATTATAACAAATAGGTTAATCCTGGAGAGGGTGAATCCAGGCTGCTCCTTGGAGGCAAGGATTCTGAAGCTCTGTCTGACATACTTTGGGCATGTTTCAAGGAGTGACCAGTCCCTGGAGAGGGACATCATGTTTGGAAGAGTGGAGGGACAGTGCAAGAGAGGAAAATGATCAGTGGGAGAGATTTATTCAGTTCCTGGGGTAATGGGGGTAGATATGTCAGATACTATAAGGTTGGCTCAGGATAGAAGAGAGCTCAGAGCTGTCGTACATAAGTTTGCTATGAGTCATAAGTGACTCAATGACACATAAAAACAATAGCAACTTAAATTTTAATAATAATCATATGAAAAGATCTTTGTATAAACTTTTGTTATAAGATTCTCATCTGAGATGGCATTACCAAATGTTTGGTCTGAGTCTGTAGGTTTTCTTTTCACCCTGTTGGAAAAAGTTTTCGATGAACATCGATTTAACCTTTAGAAGGTCTCATGCATCAATTTTATCCTCTTTTGATTGTGCATTTCTGATTGTATTTGGCAGTCTCTTTATACTTTGGACTAGTGATTCTAAGCTTGATACCAGTTTGTCTTTTATGAACGTTATGATTTTGGGCTTTACTCTGAGCTCTCTGATCCATCTTATGAACATGGAAATAGCCCAAATGTCCAACCACAAATGAGTGGATTGAGAAATTATGGTACATTCACACAATGGAATACTATGCAGCACATAGGAGCAATGATTTTCTACATTATTACCTAACTTGGGAGGTACTGGAGAGAATTATATTGAGTGAACTAACTCAATCACACAATGATAAATATTGTATAAAACCATTATTGTAGAATGAGTATAAGGATCCAAGAGGGATGGGAGAGGTTGGAAGCAGAGGGATGTGGATTTGTAGGGGGAGGGGGGATTAATCATGGGGTTCTGCAACTTGGTGGGTTGGGGAGTGAGGAAAATTGAAAGAATTTGTTCTTGAAAACAATGTCTTTGAATTTTGTAAATAAACTAGAAGAAAATAAAGAAATTAAAAAAAGATCTTTCTATGCAAATGCATACTATCCTACCACTGACCTCATCATACTTAAAGACAGGCCTTGAAATATTCTTTTTTACGAAAAATGACTACTTTTCTTACATTAGTCACTTGGCATAGTAGAATATATGATTTTCAATTCCAACTGGGCAACATCAGTCTATCTGAAAGCCTGGTGATAAAGAATTGCACTAGCAAACCAAAGCTACATGATTCAAGTAAATCAGCTGTTCACAGGAGAAAAATGGAAAGTTTCCTTCCATATAATTAACTGCTTCTGAAACCCCAGTGGAGCTTCCAGTATGGGACAGTGCCAAAACAGTGGTATAAAAAAAACCACAAAAATGCCGAGAATAGAGATATTTCGAGCTTCATTTTTTTTTATAACTTTTAATTATCCAAGATTTTTAGGTAATTTTATTTTTTAGTTTTGACACAGATAATTTTTGTATTTTCCATTGTTCCATTTCAGTAATTTGATTCCAGGAGAAAAATTCAATTAGGAACTATTCATAGGTAATTTTAGTTATTAATGGATGTTTGTAACTTTTTAAAATTTTGAGTAGTATCATATCAACAAAACTAGATTCTCCATTGGTGAAAGGTTTTATACCAACTATTTCATAAAAATATATTTTACTTTTAGGAGACATCTCTTTTCAGAAGGAAAATAGGTGCCTTTGAGTTGTGCTGTTGGAGAAAATTACTGAATATCTCTTGGGTTGTATAAAGTACAGTTCTGTGTTGGAAAAAGGATAGCAACAATTTTCCTTACAGGAAAGAATGGTGAAGCTTTGTCTCACACTTCCAGCATGTTGCTCGGAGGCACGATTCCTAGGAAAGGGCAATTATGCTTGGAAAAGTAAAAATTCAGCCAAAGAGAGGAAGAGCCAATGATTGACACAAAGACTTCAACAAGGGGATTAAGGATTTGGAGATGATGAGGATGGCACAGGTTAGAACAGGCTTCATACCGGTTGCTCAGGGTTTCTTAAAGTTAAATTCAACTCAGTAGAACATGACATCAACAAAAACAACAGTAATAAAGAAGAGCTCTGATGGTCTCATGGGTAAGGAGTTGCACTGAAGTCCAAGACAGGTGACTCAAATCAACCAGTTGTTCCGTGGGGGAAAGCTTGTCGACCTTCCTCCAGTATGAACTACAGCTTCCGAAAATCTGCTGGATGGTCAGCTATAAGTTAGTTCCAACTGCTGCTACTGCTGTTTGGTTGTTGTTAGGTGTGTCAAGTTGAGTACGACCCTTAGCTGCCCTATGAAAACCAGATCTGAATCCTGGCCTATTGAGTGCCATCCTTTTTCTGACACATTAGAACCCATTGCCATAACCACTGTGTCAATGCACCTGGTCAAGGGTCTTCCTCTCCTTTCCCAACCTTTGGTAGCTTATAAGAAAACAAATAATACATTTAAGTATGTCCTCCACAGTGTTGTGAGGTACTTATGAACATGGCATTTTTAATTAATAGACTTTTCTGAAGTCATTATCAGCTATTCTTGTAAGGTATCAATGAAAGACAGGGTATATATGCATCCTAATCAAATATGAGAAATATTTCCTATAGAAGGGAAAAGAGATACTGAGATTCAGGTAGAGAGAACTTCTTAAAAATGGTATCATGTCAATGCTGAAAATCTTCAAATTCTCAAAACAATTTGCATTTAGAAGTACCAAGAGAAGATTCCTTCTCTCCATAGAGTTGTCTGAGAGAGCATGATTTTGCTGATAACTTGAATTCAATACTCAAGCTTCCCAAGTCGTGAGAGAATACATGTCTCTACTTATAAGCCACACAGTATGTAATGTTTTGTTGTGGTTGCCCTTGGGAACTAAAACATCTATTACTTTGATAAGTGTTGTGAAAGAGGAAGTACTCTAAGCAACACAATTTTGTCACAAGTACTGTAAAGTTTTCCCTGAGGAATTTGTGGTTGACACAGCATTCAAGCCCTTAACACACACTTACTATCTCTTATTTTTCTCTATTTTTATACAAGAAAAGAAATATTGCTATTAATTTTCTCCCTAATTCTCACATTTATGCTAATTAAAGCTTCATTAAGTGAGTTGCTCAGAGTGATAAATGCAGTGATAGTAGTAGTAATTGTTGTTGTCATTGTTATGTGCCACTGAGCGTACTACCACTCACAGCAACCTTGTTAATAACAGACCTGAACTATACTCTATCCTGCACCATTCTCACAATGTCTGGCATCAGACAATCCCATTGTAGCAACCATTGTGTTTGTACTTTCAATGAGAGTCCTCCTCTCCCTGCAGACCCTCCATTTTCCATCATGATATGTATTCTATTTCTGAAATATGTACAAATAGGTGAGAAGATGTTTTATCATCCCTGCCTCTAAGGAACACACTAGTTGTACTTTCTCCAAGAAAGAATTATTTGCTATTTTGGCTGTGCATGGTATATTTAGTACTACCTAAGTCGGTGATATATTCTGTAATACCACATTTTGAAGGTACCACTTATTTGTAATATTCTTTATTCATTGTCTAACTTTCAGATGCATAGAAAGCAATTAAAGATGTAACTATATCTCGACATCAAGAAAGCTAAAATCCCTACCACAGGACCAAGAGGTACCATCATGATTGCTGTTGTTGTGTGCTGTTTTTGATTCATAGCTTTGCACTAGACTCTACCCTGTGCCATTCTTATTGTCTCTGAAAAACCTATCCCCATTACCCCAGTCACTCAGAGAGTGTTCCTCCCTTCTGTTGTCCTTCTACCCTTCCAAGGATGACATCCCTCTTCAAAGACTGGCCACTCCTTGTAATATGCCTAAGTATGTCAGACAAAGCTTCAGAATCTTTGTCTCCAAGGAGAAGCCTGGTTTCACCCTTTCCGTGACAAATCTGTTTCTTCTCCTAGCAGTCCATGGTATATTCAATACTCTTCTCAAGCACCACAGCTGAAAGGCATCAATCAATTCTCCTTCATCATTCCTAGTCTTTGTGCATCTTTCTGATGCATAATGAGCAATTGTGAAGACCATGTCAGGGATCAGTCACACCTTAGTCTCCAGACTGACATCGTTGCTCTCCAGTACTCTGGAGAGGTCCCTGGGAGCAGACTTTCCCAATGCAATTTGTCTTTTGATTTCTTGGCTGCTGGTACCTAGAGCGTTGATTGTGGAGCCAAGCAAGCTGAAGCTGTTAACAATCTCAGTCTCTTCACTGTCTATCATGATACTGCCAATTGACCCAGTGGTTAGAATCTTTGTTTTCTTGATGGTGAACTTCAATCCACATTGAAGGTTGAAGTCCTTGACCTTGTGCAGCAAGTGTTTAAGGTCTTCCTCAGTTTCAGCAAGCAAGGTTGTATCATCTGTATAGCACAGGTTATTGATGAATCTTCCTCCAATCCTGATGCCACACTCCTCCTCATACAGTCCTGCCTCCTGGATGATTTGTTCTGCATGTAGATTGAAAAGCTATGGAGATCAGATACATCCTTGGTGTACATCCTTCTCAATTTTGAACCATGAATTGTTTCCTTGCTCTGTTCTGATGACTGCCTCCTGGTCCAAGTATGGATGAACGTATTAGTTGTTAGCAACTTCATTTTACTTGCATCCGCAATAAACACCTCATAGTAGCAGCAGTCAAAAATCAAATGACATGTTAAATGGAGAAAATATATTTTTAAGTATGTTTAAAGTGTTAAAGAGCACAGATAGCACTTAAGTGACTAAGTTGCATCTAATCAAACCATCATATTTGTTAATTACATCTGAAAATTAAATATTGAATTAGATTGGATATGTATTGAATTGAGAACTTTAAAATGTAGTTTTGGTGAAGAATATTGAGTATGATATGAATTGCCAAAATACCTTCTCTTTTATCTTAAATAAATTCTAAAATACCGTCTCTTACATTAATTGTAAAACTTAATCCATTTTAAACATAAAATGTATTTGTTGACTTTTTAATGGCCTGATGTTGCCATAATTTTAATTTTAATAATAATTCAATACATATATTAGAATTCATTTAAGCACATCAGGGAGGTTTGGTCTCCACGTGGCAAGAAGCTGTGCTGTAATCCCGAAAACTCCCAGCTTGAATCCACCAACTATTTTGCAGAAGAAAGATGAGCAATCTCCTCCTATGGGTCTGTTCCAACTAGACAGTGCACAACAACCACATTTCATACTCTTGTTACTCCTTATAATCTGGGTAGCAAAGTCCTCAGAGGAAGCTCTGAAGGTGGTTCAGTTCTACCAGTTATTCTTGGAAGAAGACAGAAAATCTCTTCCTAGATAATTTACAGCCTCTGAAAATCCACTGCAGGGTCTATTATGTTTCAATTCCACAGCACACACCACCAACAATAATCTCCTGAATGTTAACTGCTAACCCAAATCTATGCCTCTTCGGTGATTTAAATTCATCAGAGACTCTTGAGGAGGGAAGATAGACAATCACCTCCCCTGTGATTTATGATATTTATCTGTAAGTTGGCTCTGACTTAACACAATGCGCTAGAGTTTTGTTTGAGTTTATGTCTAATTTTCAATGAATTGGGATCATGAGAGATTCATCGTCTTACCTAAAGCAAGAAACTAAAAATGACAAATGGAAGACATGAATTTAAGTGTTTTGACTACACAGAATATTCTCAGAAATGTTATAGCATATTGTGAGAAAGTGAAGTTCAAAAAAACAAAAATGTCTGAATTTTTTTCTTCAAACAGATATGTTTTGTTTTGTTTTCTTAACTAATTTTTTTATTATTAGGTTTAAATTTACAATTTTTTTTAAAATTTCTACTAGTTTATTTACAATATTTGATTACACTGTTTTACAGAAGAGGCAGCCAGCATGCTCCTTGGAGGTGAAGATGATTAAACTTCATCTCGCATACTTTGGGAATGTTGCTAGGAGAAGCTATTTTTTGGAAAGGGACATCAGGGCTTGGAAAGGTAGAGGGACATCAAGATTTGGAAAGGTAAGGGATGGTGAAGTGGAGGAAGAGTCTCATCTGGATAGATTAACACAGTGACTGGAGCAATGGGCTCAAGTGTGTCAGAGATTGTGAGCACAGCGCTAGAGTAGGATTCACATCTTCTATTGAGAGGATCATTATGAATAGTACTCAACCCAACTGCACCTAACAACAAGATGTAGTAAAACCTTTTTCAAAGTTCATTTAAAAATTTAATTATATTTTTTATTATGATAGTTTGTTTAAAAAATTCAAATACATTGTTTTCCAGACCAGATTCTTCCAATTTCCCTGACTCCCCCCAACCCATGATTAATCCGCTCTCCCCATGCACATCGTCAACCCTCTGCTCCCCCCTGACCTTGGATCCTCATAATCATTCTACAATAATGGTTTTATATAACATCTGTCCTCACGGGATTGAGTTAGTCCACTCGGCAAAATGCTTTCCAGTCTCTCCCAAGTTAGGTAATAATTTACAAAATCATTGCTCCTGCGTGCTGTGTAATGTTCCATTGTGTGAATGTACCATAATTTCTCAATTCTCTTGTGGTTGGACATCAGGGTGGTTTCCATGTTCTTACAATGGTGAATAATGCTGCTGTGAACATTGGTGTACAAGTTTCTGTTCGTGCATCAGTTCTCATTCTCTCAGGGTATATTCCAAATAGTGGAAAAGCTGGGTCATATGTAATTTCTTTGTTCAGCTTTTTGAAGAAGTGTCAAACTTCTTTCCATAAAGGTTGTACCATATTACAGTCCCACCAACAATGTATAAGAGTTCCTTTCTTGTCCCTTCCTCTCCAACATTTGCTACTTGCTGCCCTGTTAAACTTTGCCACAGTTACTGGAGTGAGATGGTATCTTATTGTGGTTTTGTTTTGTACTTTTCTTGTTGCCAGTATATTTTAAGATAGTATTTTCATGAAAATATTGCTACTTGATACAAATCAAGCAGTGTCTCCATGGGGGAGCGGGAGAAATGGGCAGTCTTCTTTCTCCCATAGGATTACAGCCTCTGAAAACTCACTGAAGGGTAAGCTATAAGTTGGCTCGGATGCAACGGCAATGAGAGGGAATGAGAGGATATTTACTGAGTGGTTGTTTTAATAGCAAACCGGGACATCTTTCTTCTCTCTTTTCTTCATCTCAAAATATACAACATAATCTCTGAGATATATTTATTTTGGAAAAAATGTTCATATTTATGCATGAGACTTAGTATGTTTAAAGAAGACAACATAGGCCAAATAAATATGTTATGCAGCCTTTGAGATCAAACACTTGATATTTTAGCAATAAGAAACTGTTATTAGGTGTTTTTGAGTTACAACTGACTTATAGGCAAACCTTCAATGGGTTTTCAGGGGCTGTAAATCACATGGGAAGGAATTGCATATTTTTTTTTCTCGTAGAGCAGCTAGTAGATTTGAACAGCCTGCCTTGTAGGCTATCAGAACTCAGAGATTGTTTAGTTACTCTGAGTCACATTAAACATTTTCAATTTTTTATCACCTTAACTCATATTATCAATAAAAATAAATCATTGACAACAAGAAGTACCGATAAGAGATTCTGAAATGACCAAAAGCAACCTGCAGTTTACAGTGAAAATAGTACTATTTGTATGGGGGCTTTCCTCCTAAAAAACAATTTCAAAGTGAAAAATGGGCAAAGGATATGAACAGACACTTCTCCAAAGAAGACATTCAGATAGCAAACAGACACATGAAGAAATGTTCCAAATCCCTAGCTATAAGAGAGATGCAAATCAAAACAACTGTTAGATAGCATCTCACCCCAGTAAGAATAGCAAAATTTAACAGAGCAGCAAACATCAAATGCTGGCAAGATAGTGGAGAAACTGGAAACCTTATTCATTGTTGGTGGGAGTGGAAAATGGTCCAACCACTATGGAAGGCTGTATGTTGCTTTCTCCAATAGTTGCAAATAGAAATACCATTTGACCTAGCAATTCCACTATTGGGAATATACCCCAAAGAGACCATAACTTCTACCCAAGCAGAGATATGCACACTTATGTTTATTTCAGCTTTGTTCACAATAGCAAAGAGCTGAAAACAACCTAAGTGCCCATCAAAAACAAATGGATAGAGAAGCTGTGGTATATTCTCACAATGGAATACTATGTGGCATTGAAAAACAAGGAACTCATGAAATATTATGCAAATGACCTGGAGGACATTATTCTGAGTGAAATATCTCAGTCACAAAAGGACAAATAGGTCACTGTTGTAACACAGGACTGACATCAAGGTTCAGGGAAGACAGAAAAGGAGGGGAGGAATAATGTATATTGCATTGAAACAGATGAGGGAGAAAATTGTTTAAAAGGGATATATGAACGGGTATTCTTGTCATTACAGAAGTCCAGAGTGAAGGCTGCATAGTGGAGTGGACTTGGAGGGAGGGAGTACATAACAATGAAAGAGTTTTTCTTTTGTTTTTCAAGGAGAAGAGTGAACTGGGGGGTGGGGGGTAGGTAGGGAGAAAAGTGCAACAATGAATGACTGGAAACTCTAAGTCTTTGTAAACTTTCATTAAAATTAATTAAAAAAAATTCCCCAAAAGCTATTGTCATTGATTATGTACCAGTCTATGCCAATCTCATGTGTTATACAGTATAAACACTTGACAGAATTTTCCTGACTACTATCTTTTACGGGGGGGGGGGGAAGCAGATATTTTTTACATGAGTTTAAGCTGGTACTCTTTGACTGATCAAATACTTTTGTAGTCACTGATCATCTATGTGTCAAAATTTCTTTCATCTATAAAAGGGTAGTAGTAGTAGTGATAATCTCCTAGGGCTGTTGTGATGTTTAAAGCACAAATAAAAAAAAAACCCAAAAAACGAGCTCTGGCGGCCTAACGGTAAGAATCTGAACTGCATTCTTAAAAGGAAGTAGTTTGAATCCACCAGTCCTGCACAGAAGAAGAACAGGCAATCTACTCTCCTGCAATTGACTGCCTCTAAAAACCTGCTAAAGGGTGAATTATGAAGCAGTTTTGATTAAATAACTCACAACAATAACAACAAAAATATGTATGGAACATTTAGCAGAATTTTTGGATCATTGTAAATATTAAGCAAGTAATTATTATTGTTTGTTAACAAATTTAGTCTGCTTGGCTCCATGGTCAACACTCTTGTCACCAGTAGACAGAAAATAAAAAAACATATTGTGATGGGCAAGTCTGCTGTCAGGGAACTCTCCAGGGTACTGAAGAGCAATGGTGTCACTCTGGAGACTATGGTGCATCTGATACAAGCTATCATCTTTGCATTCACTTGGTAATGCATCAGAGAGTTGGACAGTGACTGAGGAGGATAGAAGGAGAATTGATGCCTTTGAGCTGTGGTACTGGAGAAGAGTATTGAATGTACCCTGGACTGCCAAGAAAACAAACAGATTCATCCTGGAAAGGGTTAAACCAGGTGGCTCCCTGGAAGCAAGAATTCTGAGGCTCCGACTAACATACTTTGGACATGTTGTAAGGAGGGACCGGTCTTTGGAGAGGGACATCATGCTTGGGAGGGTGGAGGGACAGTGCAGGAGGGGAAGACCCTCTATGAGGTGGATTGATTCAGTGACTGGGGTAATCGGGATGGGTGTGTCAGAGGCAGTGAGATTGGCACAGGACAGAGCAGGGTTTAGGGCTGTTGAACATAGGGTCGCTATGAGTCACAAATGACTCGACGGCATATAACAACAACAACAATTATTGTTTTTAGGTATCGTTATTTGAGTACAATTCATAGTGACCCTATTAACAACAGATCTGAACCCTGTCCTATTCTGTGTCATCTTCACAATCTCTAACACCTGTGAGGCCCTTGCAACAGTCACTGATTCAATGCACCTGGTTAATAGCCTTCCTCTCTTTCACCACCCCTCAGCCTTTGCAAACGTGCTATCTCTGTCTAAGAAAAAGCTTTTTTAGCAACACACCCAAAGTGTATTAGGTGAAGTTTAATCATCATTGGCTCCAAGGAGCACTCTGGCTGCACTTTCTCCAAGACAACTGTTTGTTCTTCGTCAGTTCATGGTAATTCAGAACTCTTTTTCCAAACCACAGGTCAAAGACATCAATTCTTTTGTCATACATAGTCATTGCCTACATTTCACCAGTATAGCAAGTGATTGAAAAGACTATGGATAAATCAGGTCTATCTTAACCTTCAAATTGATATTATTGCTCCTTAATAATTTGGAGAGGTCTTTGACTGTAAACTTCTCCAATGCAATGTATCTCTTGAACTCCTGACTGCTGATAGCAAGGGTATTTATTTTTTAGTCAAGTGAGGTGAAGTCATTGACACAATTTCTATCTTTTCTTTATCATCATGTTGCCTTTGAGTTTGCTCAGCATACAGATTAAACAGGTATGAGGAAAGGATACAACCCTCACACACATCTTTTCTAATTTTAAACCATGTAGTGTTCTCTTGCTATATCGGCACAAAAACCTCTTATTGTAGAATATAGGTTTTGTATGAGCACAAACAATTAAGTGCTCTGAGATTGTGATTCTTCTCAATGTTAGCCATAACGTGTCATGATCCACACAGTCAAGTGCCTTTGCATAGTCAATAGAGCACAAATAGATATTCTTCTGGTATTCTTTCCTTTCAGCCAGAATCCTTCTGACATCTTCAATAATATCTCTGGTGCCCTTATCTCTTCTAAAACCACCTTCAAGTTCTGGTAGTTCTGTCCATGTACTGTTCTAATTTTTTTAAAAAAACCTGTGTTATGCAGATGACACAACCCTGCTTGCTGAAACTGAGAAGGACCTGAAGAGCTTGCTGCAGAAGGTCAAGGACTGCAGCCTGCTATATGGATTGAAGCTCAACATCAAGAAAACAAAGATTCTCACCACTGGGCCAATTGGCAGCATCAGTATGGATGGTGAAGAGATTGAGATAGTTAACAGTTTTAGTTTGCTTGGCTCCACAATCAACACTCTTGGTATCAGCAGCCAGGAAATCAAGAGACGAATTACATTAGGAAAGTCAGCTCTG
Source organism: Elephantulus edwardii (assembly GCF_000299155.1). Classification (NCBI taxonomy): domain Eukaryota; kingdom Metazoa; phylum Chordata; class Mammalia; order Macroscelidea; family Macroscelididae; genus Elephantulus; species Elephantulus edwardii. The sequence goes on from NW_006399862.1 coordinate 694,222, forward strand.
AGTGAGGGACTTCTCAAGAGTACTGAAGAGCAACGACGTCAGGCTGGCGACTAAGGTGCACCTGATCTGGGCTATAGTCTTCACAATTACGTGCTATACATCAGAGAGTTGGACAGTGAATAGGGTTGATAGAGAATTGATGCCTTTGAGCTGTGCTACTGGAGAAGAGTGTTGAATATATCATGGACTGCTAGGAGAACAAACAGGTTTGTCCTAGAGAAGGTGAAGACGGAATCCTCCTTGGAGTCAAGGATTCTGAAGCTTCCTCTGACATACTTTGGGCATGCTGCAAGGAAGGAGTGGTCCTTGGAGAGGGACATCATGTTTGGCAGAGTGGAGGGGTGGTGAAGGAGAGGAAGACCTTCAACGAGATGTATCGATTCTGTGACTGGAGAGGTAGGAATGAGTGCATTTGAGATGGCTAGGTTGGCACAGGATAGAACAGCTTTTAGAGCTCTTGTACATAGGGTTGCTGTGAGTCGCAAGCAACTCGATGGCACATAACACCACCACCACCAACAACAAGGACATATTTTTTAAATCATTTCCATATTCTGTTGGATCACCTTGGTAATAGTAACAAATATGGATTTCTTCCAGTCAGTCAGCAAGTAGTTGTCCTCTAACTTTCTTGGCACAGGTTGGTCAACCCTTCTAGGACTGTATCTATCATTTAAAATGTGTCAACAGTATTTTGTTGGGCCTTTGGACCTTACCTTTTATCAAGGCCTTCAGTGTATCTAAAAATATTATTTCATTATCATTGGCTCTTGATTGTATGGTACTTTTTGAAATATTTCAATGTCGACCAATTTCTTTTTTTTTTTTTTACAATGATTGTGTGTATTTCTCCAACTTCTTTTGATGCTTCTGAGATCACTGGAAATTTTGTCCAATGTGTCTGTATTGAAAATTGAGCCTTGAATTTGTTTTTATGTTCTTTCACCATCAGAAACGCCAAGCTAGTTCTACAATTTTTATTTTCTAATTCTAGGTTTATATCTATTCTGTTAAAATACTTAGCTTTGTCTTCTTTATCTTCCCTTTGAAATCTCCAGCTCTTTTACTTCAACGTCTTTTTTTTTTCAAATTTTGGCTTCTTGACACTCCAAAACACTTTTTAGGGTTTCTTCTGATGTCCTCCCCCTTCTACTCTGTAGTGACCTTTTGCTCTCTTCATGGATGGTATCCTTGATGTCATTCCAAAATCCATAATCTTCACTCACTGGAGTAAAATGCTTCAAAACTATTCTGAAGGTGATTTTTAAATTCAAGTAGGCAGAGTCAAAATCATACTCTTATTCTCATGGATTTGTTTTCACTTTCTTTGGCTTCAATTCAAATTTGCTTATTTGATCTGCATATTTGATCGTCTGGTTCATAGTCTGCATCTCTTCTGGTTTTATTGATGTTGAGCTTTTCTTTTTTTTTTTTTTGTGGGCAGAGTAAATGAAGTATTTATTAAGCTTAATTGGATAATGTACATGAAAACATCCAATACATTTATAAAGAATCGAACTAATTCCAGAATAAAGAATCTGAGAGCCTAAAGTATGGAAGTTCCAAAGGAAATGGGAAACGGCTTTATAAGACCTTTCAAAGGTAACACAATGGTAACAAAGTGAGAGCTCATTGAGTAGATACTTGAACCAAGTGTTTTGCATGTTATTACTTAATTTGTAATTATTTTTCAACATAATGTACATTCTTTAGAAGATGCAATCATTTTAAAGCTCTAGAACCTGAGGAAAGAGTGCGTAAGTAGATTAATTCAGGTCTCACAATGCGTAAGTAGAAAAGTCAGGACATTTTAATAGGCTGGCTCTGGGACATTTGCTTTCATCTACAAAGATGTGCTCTGAGTGAGGTATAACTGGGGGCATGACAAATTGGATGCAGTGACTAGAGAGAGAGTACAATCCAAAACCAAATCTGTTGCTGCTGAGTTGATTCCATCTCGCAGTGACTTCTTAGGCTTTTCTAATGATTCCTTTCATGGATGTAATTGGCCTGATTCTTATGCAGTCCAGCGAGCGAGGTCTGTGAGTACAGTTATCATTTTTTTAAAGGTATTTGTAACGAATAAATCATTGAACTTATTTAATCATTTTATTTCATTTCTGTCACCACATACATAGTTTTTGACTTTCTTTCCATCTTCATTGTTTCCAACTTTCACCTCTAGTTACTAGCTATCATAAATGTATCTTGATTGAATGTCTGGTCCACTTTAGGCTGCAAAATTTTATAAAAGTGTTCAATTTCCTTCCATTTGGCTTTACCTTTTACTGTATATATTTGATTTATAATCAGATTAACAGATCTTCTTTGTGTGTGGATAGATAATATCCTATAATTCACAGCATTGTAGTTCAGAATAGAACTTGAAATTATCAGTTTAACTTTGAAAATAACATCATTATTTTGCTCATGCAAAACACAAAAATAACACTAAGATTTAACTATTTAAATAAGGGAATTTGTAGAAATGGATAATTAAAAAGGGGAAAACAATAGAAAAATATTTAATACCACATATATCAAGCCCTCAAGATTTACAGACTTAGCATTTAATACTGAGTCTGGCATACAATTGGTTGTTAAAAGTAATTATTATTGTTTTTCACTCATTTTTACTATGATTAAAATTTAACTAAAGATGTAAGCTACACATTGATATCTTGACAAGAACATATTATAAACACAACTCTCATACACTTTGGAAACTATAAACTTTTAAAATATTTATATGCTTTGATCTAATAATCTGGATTCTGGCAATTAGCTCTAAACATAATGAAACTCTGAGTTATTATCTAAGATGTTGATAAATGTACATGCAGATAAACCCTCATCACAATCTTATTCATAATAGTAAAATATCCATAGAGCTAAACATTGCTAAATTAGTCACTTATAGATTAATTATAAAATTAAATATTTTTGTTTTTGTCAATGCCTTCGATATAGATTAGACTTCATCCTTCAGTACTATTGTTTCTGATGGTCCAAAGAGAAAAACAAAACAGGAAAGATGTAAGTCACACATTTGTTCTTTTTCCTTACCGATTCAATATTAAAGATGAGCAACTCATCTGAGAATCTAAACTATTTAAAGAATAATCTGACGTCAAAACTGGAGGAAGACTTATCAACAAGCTGTGACAAATCCTTGCTTGCAGAAAGTGAAGAAGGATTGAAGCACTTATTGCAGAAGCTCAAAGACTACTCTCTACAATATAGATTATACCTCAATATTAAGAAAACACAGATACTCACCATTGGACCAATAGGCAACATTAGATTAGTTGGAGCAAAGATTAAATTTGTCAATAATTTCATTTTACTTGAATCTACAATCAACATTCATCATAGTAGCAGTTTAGAGATCTTACCTAAAAAAGCTAAGAAGTTACGTTACATTGTGGAAATCTGCTGACAAAGTATCTCTAAAGTTCTAAAGAGTAAGAATATTAGTTTAAAAGGTAAAATGTGCCTGATTCAAACGTGGCCTTTTCAAATACTTCCTATGCATCTGAAAGTTGGATAATGAATGAATAAAACTGAACAATAATGTATTATGTTGACTTACACTGTTGACAAATTGCTTGAAAATGTATCATTGACTACCAAAAATAACGAACAGATCTATATTTAAGAAGTGCAACCAAAGTGCTCCTTTAAAGCAAGGGTGGTAAAACTTCATATCATTTACTTTGGGAATGTTTACTCACCATTGAATGTGAGTTGATTTTATTTGGTCTCCTATTTCAAAATGCATTTGGTCAGCAGTATGGGGCTAGAGTCCAGGTTGGACGTGGTATGGATCAGCAGGGTTCTACAGAGGTGTGTCTTCTGGTTCTGGAGAAGATTAGGGCAGAAGTTTGCTCACCATTGGGTGTGAGTTGATTTTATTGGGCCTTCTATATAAAAAGACATTTGGGCCCTCGGGCCTGTGGCCTTCAAGCCTGGTTTTAATTGTTTTGGCCAAACATTCTTCTAAGTGATATGGCACTGTTCTGTCCATTTGTAGTACAGAGGTAAGTTGTGGTTGCTGTGATGCTAAACACTGTGACACTGATGTGTCAAATTTGAGAATAGTTGCCCATGGTGTACAGTGTTTGATGGAGCTTCCCACCTAATTAAAACAAGTTTAGAAGCAGGAGAAACATCCACTTCTGAAATAGCTTGCCTCTAGAAACTCTATGAAAGTGGAGACACTGCGAAAGTTATACATGAGTTCAGGTCTTTCTTTCAAAGGGTCACTATGAGTTGCCTACAACTTGAAGACACTTAACAACAACAACATATTCTCAGGAAGAAATCATTCTTGCAGGATGACATTATGGTGGTAAAAGCAGAGTGTTAGAAAAAGAGACGAAAGTCCTCATCAAGACAGATAGACACAGTGACTAGCACAGTGAGCTTGAACTTGAGAGAGATTATGGAGATGTAAGTGGATAGTGTAAGTGTCATATCTGTTGTTCACAGGGTAGCTATGAGCCATAGTTGTCTGGATGAAACCTAACAACAACGATAATAAGATACAAGGAAGGAAAAAGAAGGAAAATAATTGAAACTAGAAAATAAAAGTCATGCATACACCTGAAGCTGGTTATAATATGGTCAATAAGACTAATAATGATTAGATGTTGGTATTTAGGAAACATCAATTTATTTCTATATTGACTTGGGCTCAGGATGAATCTAAGCTCAGAAACTTGGAGAAGAAAAGGGAGCTCAAGTGAAGTCCATCATACTTGGAAAGGTGGGAGATTGAGAAAGGAGAGTAAACATAGTGGCTACAGTGATGGGCTGGAGTGAGTCAGAGATTCTGAGGTTAGCACAATTGAGGGCAGGGTTCAAATCTGTTGTTCACAGGATTGCTATGAGTCATACTTGACTCCATGACTCCATGACACCTAACAAAAACAAATAGTATCATAGTCCATTCCACATGGTGCTGCTAGATGAAAGATCAGCAATGTAAATCCAAAAGCTGTCCTCTAAAGAAAGACCATCTGATTGAAGTTTACTCTAAGAGGAAGCATATTGAAAGAAGTAGATGGTGGAACAGAAGTTTATAGTTTGGTTTAGAAAGCACTATGAGTGGAAAAAAACTGTTACTCATGTATGTGGCCAAATGTGTTGTTATTATGTGTCATCAAATAGACTTGTAGCAACCCTATCAACAACAGGTCTGAACCTTCCCCTAGCCTGTGCCAGACTCATAATTTCTGATGCACTTGAGTCCATTGCTGCAGCCACTTCAGCCATCAATCTCATTGAGGATCATTCTCTCCTTCATTGACCTTCCACTTTTCCAAGCATGATGTCCTTCTCCAAGGAAGAGTCTCTCCTAGCAACATGCACAAAGTACATAAGATGAATCTTTGTCATCTTTGCCTCCAAGGAGCATTATGGCAGCACTTTCTCCAAGATACATCTGTTCTTTTGTAAGTCCATGAAATATTCAATATTATTCTCCAAAACCACAGCTTAAAGACATCAATTATTCTCCTACAATCCTTATTCATTATCCAGCTCTCAAATGAACAGCAAGTGATGAAAAACACCATGGCCTGAATATCTTAATCTTATTTTAATCTTCAAAGCTATATCGTTGCTCCTTAGTAATTTAGAGAGTTCCCTGATGGCAGATCTGTCTAATGCAATGTGCATCCACCTCTCCTGACTGCTGGTATTAAGTGTATTTATTATGAATTCACATAAGAAAATCATTGATGATTTTAATCTTGTCTTAATCTATTATGATGTGGTCCAGTGGTGAGGATTTTTGTCGCCTTGATATTGAGATGCAATTCATACCAAAGCTATAGTCCTTGATCATCTTCAGCAAGAAAATCGAGTTCTCCTCCTTTTCAGTAAGCAAAGGAGTGTTATCTGCACAATGCAGCTTGTTGAAAAGACTTCCTCTGATCTTCATACTATGCTCCTCTTTACAGAGTCCAGCTTCTCGAATGACCTCAGTCTAGAGATTGAACAGGTATAGAGAAAGGATACAAACTTGACTCACCTTTTCTGATTTAAAATCACACAGTGTTCCATTGCTCTGTTCAGATAACAGTTTCTTGTTCTAGGTACAGACTTCATATGACCATAATGAATTGTTCTGTGATTTCCATTCTTCTCAATATTAGCAAATAATTTATTTGCAATTCCTTTACAGCACCAATAAAACACAAATAGGCAGTTTTAGAATATTCTCTGTTTTCAGGCAGGATCCATCTGACATCAGCAATGATATCCATGGTGCTTTGGGTTCTTCTAAACCCAGATGGCAATGTACTGTTTTAGCTGGGTTTTGTTTTGGTTTTGGTTTTCTGGTGTTTGTTTGTTTGTTTGTTTGTTTTTTATAGTCTTCAGGAATATGGTGTTGAGAAGATAAACCTTAGGAAGAATGGTGTTACAGTGAAAAAAACAATTCATTTCTATCCTGGAGTATTGGGAAGATGCTTTGATAATTATTGGTGAGTAGAATGCAAAAGTTGGAAGCAATGAAGAAGGAATAAGAGCCAGAAGCTAAAATCTTAGTGACAGAAATAAGGATGGACATAGAATGATTGAATTCTTTATGTTCAATGATATATGCTCATTCCTAAAGCTTATTTTGTTAACGTGACTGTACACATAGACCTCTCCTGATGGAATGCACAGGAATTAGACTGGCTGCATATGGGGAAAGAATTTTGGAGAAGATCAAGAGCAGTACTCAAAATCAAGCCAAGACCTTTGTGGAACACAACATTAATTAGTCATGTACAAACTCAAATTAAGGGTGAGGAATATTAAAACAAGTCCACAGGACCCAAAATAGGACCTTTCATCTATCTCATCTAAATTTAAATATCATCTCCAGAATAGCTTTGAGACATTGAACACGAATGATCAAAAATTATAAAAGTTACAGTCTGGCATCAAAGGTATCAGCAATGAAGAGAGAGAAAAGATCATTACAAAGATAGAGGAGGAAGAAAGAATAAAATTGTTGTTAAAAGAAACCTGGAAATTGCATTAGAACATCAAGAACAAAAACAAAGAGGAGAGACACAGCTTGAGAAGACAAGGTAAAGTGCTGTAACAGAATGTGAACAGTACAGAAGTTGACAAATAAAAGGGAAGAACTCCTTTGGCATTTTTCAAATAGAGAGAAGTGAAAAGCAGTTTAAGAGATGCTATGGTAAAAAATATTGAATGACCCAGGAAGTATCAAAGAAGATAGAAAGAATGCCCAGAGCCACTATATCAAGAAGAATTTGTTGAGAGTGAACATTTTCAGAATGTACCGTCTGAGCAAGAGTCAAGGTAACAAAGAAAAGAGTGTAAGATGCACTGAAAGTATTTGAATAAAAGTGGCCCCAGGAATCAATGTGATACCAATTTACATGTCTCGACTAATAGATGCAGCCTGGACGTGCTCACCAGTCTACTCCAGGAAAATTTGGAGGACAGCTACTTGGCTGGTTGACTCAAAGATATTCGTATGTTTTCCATTCCCAGAAAGGTGATTTAACAGAATATGGAAAATACATATTAGGAAAAATTTTATCTGATTATTTGTGTAGATAACCCATGGAACATTCATGGGTCATATCTGATTTGTATTTTAACAAAAAAGAAGAGGAAGAGTGTTTCTCTGTAGTGAGATGTGTGGTGGAGTGCAAAATGGTGTGGAAGTTTTATCTTGTTATCAGCATCTTAAAGTTGTGCTTGAAATAAAAAGTGTGGTGTTAGTATTTTTAAGGAGGACTACTATATTCAATGCCTTACATGTGACCACAGAGCAAAGGGAGAATGTGTGAGAGAAATGAATCTTTGATGTTCCATCTGCCATCCTTAGCTCCGTGTAGTCTCCAGCTGCCACGATTGGCTTAGCTTCTTCAGCATTGTCAAGAGCTTTGAGAGTGATGCGTGAAAAGAAGCCAGCCAGAATGACAAGGCCTAGCCTGATGGAGCTGGGGCCAGAGATAATGCTTGCCGGATGATTAAAGAAAGATCTGATTTGGGACTGTTAGGAGATGAAACTTTCTGGTTGATTGATGGAATCAAGAATCCTTGCACTTGTGTTGCTGACTTGAACCTGGACTTTTCCAGTGTGATAGCTTTTGCCTTCACCTCCTCAGACTAATTTCCAAAATAAACCTCACCGCTGTGAGTAAAAAGAAGTCTTTAAAGTCTTTTGGTCATTTGAAAAATGACAAAACTTGGATCCAGTAATTAGTGGAAGTAGGTGCAGGAGAATAGAGGCCCATCTCTATCCTTAAAGGGATCGGTTTTATACTGTGGTTGCTACAGATAGGGAGTTCACCTTTGTGGAGTTTTTGGATGTCAGACTCGGTTTTCTCAAAATTATCTTTGCTCCTTTTACAAAAGTTTAAATGGCCAGACACACCAGGAGAGAAAAGGTCTGGGAACTTTAACTCTTAAATAAGATTACAACTTCATATGATGAGGATCCAATGGTAACAAAAGAAGATCAAGCTGCACAGAAGACCTGGAAAAAATAAAGCCCTGGGAAGAAATGGGATACCGATTGACATGTTTCAACCGATGCCATTCCGGGCATGCTCACCGGTCTATGCCAGGAAATTTGGATGACAGCTAATTGGCCAACTGACTGGAAGAGATTCATATTTGTTCTCATTCTCAAGAAAGATGATCCCACTGAACGTGAAAATTATCAAACAATATGATTGTTATCACAGCAATCAAAATTTTGCTGTAGATCACCTAAACATTGCTAGAACAGTACCTTGACAGAGAATTACCAGGAGTTCAGACAGGGTTAAGATGAGGCTGTGCCATCATTGCTGATGTCAGATGAATATCTGAAAGCAAAAGCACCAGAAGAATGTCTGTGTTTTATTGATTATGCATAGGCATCTGACTGTGTGGATCACAACAAATTATGGCTAACATTGAGAAAAATGGAAATCCCAGAACACTTCCTTGTGCTCATACAAAATCTAGACCAAGGAGCCTTTGCCCAAGTGAAGCCGCAAAACATGGGCTTAACATCAGGGAAGGTATGTATCAGTGTTGTACCCTTTTTCCATACATATTCAATATGTGTGCACTTAGCAAGTAATTCCTGAAGTCAGATTCTATGAAGAAATTGACTTCAGGATTGAAAGAAGGCTCATCAACCACTTGGGTTATGCAGATGACACAACCTTGCTTTCAGAAAGTGAGGAGGACCTGATGGGCCTTTTGCAGAAGAGCAAAGACTGCAGACTCCAATATGGATTATATCTTAAAATCAAGTAAACAAAGGTTCTCAACACTGGGCCACAGGCAATGTTATGATAGAGGGAGAAAGAATTGAGACTACCAATGTGCTCATCTTATTTAGATCCTCAATCAATACCCTTGGCACCAACAATAGGCAGAATAGAAGATACATAGCTTTGGGCAAGTCTGCTGTCAAGGACCTCTCCAAATTACTAAAGGGCAATGATGTCAGTTTGAAGAGTATATTCCGATTGAGGCTATGGTCTTTTCCATTACTTTCTATGCATCTGAAACTGACAACGAATAGAGACAAATTGACGCTCAATGAGTTTAGTGTTGGAGAGGAGTGCTGGATAACCCATGGATTGCCAAGAGAACAAAGAGACGTGTCTTGAGAAAGGTGCAGTCAGTGCTCCTGGGGGCAAAGATGGCAAAGCTTTGTCTTGTCTGTCATACTTTGGGCACATTGCTAGGAGAGGCTATTTCTTGGAGAGGTATCATGTTTGGATGATCAGTGGAAAAGAGGAAAATCCCCCATGAGACGGATTGACATGGTGACTGCAGCAATGGGCTCAAGCGTGTCAGAGATGATGAAGATGGCACAGGATAGGAGAGGACTCAGATCTGTTGTTCACGAGGTTGTTATGAATCATCTGGACAACATCTAACAATAGAAACAACAATGTGAGGCAGTTCTGAATAATTTTGACAACATACAATGAAGTACAGCAGTACCCCAAGTCCACAGTGCAATTTGACCCGGAGAATGAATTAAGAATCACTTTTCCTAACATCAGGAAATGTTTGAATTAAGAGTATTATTTTCATTTAAAGAATAAAAGTTTCAAATTGTCCAGGGACACAGATTTATGTAAACTAAAACAAAACAAAACCAAAAACTTCAGAGCAATGAATGTAAGAATATTCTAAGTTGACAGTCATAGTTCTGGAAACAAATATTGACCAATCATATCAACATAAACTAACCCAAAGAGAAAGAATTGAGAGACATGGAAGAACAGGGTGAAGGAAGAGATCTCTTCTTCCAGGGCAATCTCTGAGTTTGCATTTGTTTACATACCATCATATTTTACTACACTTTACTACATCTAGATTTTTCTCTTACCTTCTATTCCCAGATTACTCTATCAGTCAGTATTTTTTTGTTTTGCTTTTTTTTTTCTCTATTCTAAGTCCCAAGATATGGGGATCCTTGTATAGAGTTAGATTCTATTTCTAGAATTAGCACTGCATTTGAAAGTTTACAAGAAACCTTTTCCTAGAAGATTGATATTACCTGCCAATCATATTTTGAAGTGGATACATCTTTATTTGAGTAATACTGGCAGGCTTGTAACACCTAGCTTTACTAGGACCTTTGAAATATGAAACATATTAGTTCAAAGCAACCAGATGTGTTTCTCCTGAAAATATTGGTTTTCGTTACTATAAAGAGAAAATGGTTCTGCTTATTTGTAAAAAAAAAAAAAAATGTAGTAGCTTCCAGGGTGCTAGAACTTGGTAGGTGATAAACATGCAGAGAGTTGAATGGCTTTGGTGCTCTAAAAGATGGAAGGGGATATTGCTAGAATGCTATTGTTGTTGTTAGAAACCTCAGGTGTCAGGTGAACCTCAGGTGTCAAGTGAACTGCAGGTGTCAGGTGTAACTCATAGCAAGTCCAAGTGCAGCAGGACAAACACAGCCTGAACTTACTCTGTCATCACAGTTGCTACTGAGTTTAGGCTATTGTAACCACTGTGTCAGTCTATCTCATCAAATGTCTCCTTTTGTGAGAAGCTCCTGCTTGACCAAACATAATGTCTTTTATAGGGTCTGATTCCTTCTGATAAAGTGTCCATAGTATGTGAGATAAAAGTTCTCCGTTTTTGCTTCTGTAGAACTTTCTGTCTTTTATTACTCCAAGACAGGAAGAACAAATTAAAGAATAATAAGTTAAAATCTTCCTGCCTTGGGATATTAATTCTTCTGATGAAAACTCTCATTCCCCTCCAGTCAGAACGGACTCACCGACTCATAACTGACCTTCCAGCAGGTGTTCTGTGGTTGGTAATTGCGTGTGAAAAGGCATCTCATCTTCCTTCTGTGAAACCTCTGGTGCATTCAGACTGTCAGACAGATATGGCATTGGGTTATTAGTGTCACTTCTGGTGTAACTGCCATAGCACCATGCTGTTGTTATATCCTGCGGAACTAAAACTGACTCGTAGCTGACCCTCCAAGTGGGTTATCAGAGTCAGTCAATCACATGGGACGAAATTGCCCATCTTTCTCTCATGGAGCATTTGATGGATTCAAACCAGCTGCCTTTGCATTGGCAGCCCAAACACTTACCCAGTAGGCTACTAGAGCTCCTTCATCCTAACAGAACTTATTAAATAATCTCTGGTCATTAAAGAGAAACTTGGATTTTTATTCATTACTACCTTTTATTGTTTACTACTTTAAAAAAAGATTTATGACTTTAAATGTTAAAACTAAAATTTTTAAAAGAACATGCAAGTACACCACTACTTATTTTTTCTGGTAGCTTAAGAGTCAGTTATTAACCTAGTGCCCCTTCACCCTGCATTTGTTCATCTCACACAAACAAGGACTCACTCCTGCATTAATATAGTGCAATAGTCACATGAAAGGTTTTCTTCTTAGATATGGTTATGACTTAATTCTCAAACAGAAGCCATTGGATAGGGCACACAGTTAAGCATTTGATTGCTAGGACAAAAATTGTCAGTGTACCCTTACCCAAATATGACCCAGTAAGAAGTTCTGGACGTTACAAAAAGGTCTCAGCATTGGGAAGCCTATGGAGGAATTGTACTCTGAACACATGGGGTTGCCATGAATTGTCATTAACTGGACTGCAGCTAAAAATAACAAAAAAATTATTTTGTATAAAAAAGAATAAATAAAAACTATAGGAAAACAACTCTAGAAGTAATTTACTCTTCTTACACTGAGTAATTAAATATAAAATTGAACACTGAATTCCATTAAACTATAACACTGATGTTTTATATGTGACCTAACGTGATACATTCTTTAATTCTAATTTCTATATTAATGGAATTCAAGAATTCAAGTAAGAGACTTTTTGTTTTGTAGCTAAACTATCAGAAATACTAGTAAACTGTGAACCAAGAAAGTGTCATTTTTAGGAGTATTCTCAAATCATTCACTGAGAAATGATAGATTTTTGAGTAATTGCTCCTCAAAAACCTCATTCAAGCTTTAACATGTCAAATTGAAAAGGTCTTTTGAAAAAAAAAAAAATCAAATTCCGGACCAGTCTAATTTACAATCAGCATTTTTTATATCTCACTCTGACACAGTTTATGAGTTTGCATATGAATACCTTCAGATAACTATTTAAACACAGTCACCAGGACATAATCAAGTGGTATTTCATGGTGGATAGCTGGGGAGTTTATGTTTAATATAATGGTTTATTTTCTATGTAGTGAAAATCTATAATGGGTTAACATCAATAAGTTTAAGAGGATTTTACAATACTTAGTGGCATAATTAATGAACTGTACTGTGTGATTTCTTATCTCAACAGATAAAGCCAATACTTGCATGCTTCAGTCTATCAGGGAACAAGCTAAGGAAAACCTTGTGATTCAGGATTATGCTTTCATTTATATTTTTTTTCCATTTTTAAAGAATTTTCTTCTACTGACTGCAAGGTGAATATGTTTTCAACTAAAACTAGCACACAAGACGTCTTAACGTGAAACAATACTTTCTGAAAGACTATTGTCAAGACACAGGTTCATATGCAAATAGGAATTGTTATCTGGGTTTGATGTGACAGTTTTGCGAGTGACTCTTAGCAGTTTTCTATCTCAGTTGTCATAGTCTGACAAGTCAGTGTTTAAAAACCCTGGGCTCTCTGTAAAAAGAATCTGTTTTAAGAGATTTGCAAAGCCTTAGAATAATGTTTTAGCTGTTCAAAAATAGTTTTGGAAGAATGAAATAAATGGATGTAGATCTATTTCTATGCAAAGAATGCACGGTTGAAGCAGTTCTGGTTTATATGGTGGGAGACAGAGACCAAAAAGACTCCCCTGGGTAGTGTAAACAGGTATGCATTTTAGTGCTGGTTGAGGGATTAGTGGTTAGAATCCATCTACAGGCACCTTAGAACAAAGGCCTGGTTATCTATTATAGAAACAAAAGTACCACTTTGACAATCTTATGGCATAGAATTCTGCTTTGTACATAAGGAGTTTCCATGAGGCAGAGTGGACCAGATGACAATTAGTTTAGCTTAGCTTTGCTGATAATGGTATGGTTTGGGATCATGACAGATTTTTTTAACATTAAGTTTGAAATTTCTCTTCTCCAAAATAAAGGACTTGACCAAACTTATAGTGGGCTATTCATCATGCAAGAGGATATTCAGAGTGGTTGCTTTGGGTTTTGGTTTTTATCTTCAATAAAGTAGCAGTAGCTCTATCGAGGCAGTTGGATAGTTTGGATGATTTATTTAAAAATAAAGCAGATAGAATTTTAGAGATGATAATATTCTCTCATGTTCCACTTACAGACATTTAACGGGAGGCAGAATGACATTTGGGCCAGTTGCTAATAATTGACCAAGTTAGGATCTGAGCCCCATTTCCTGATGAGGAAGTTCTTTCTCTACAAAGGCACAGAACACTATTCGGACAAGTGAGCTGAAATAAGTGTTAATATTTCACAATTGGTGTTTTTGCTTGGCTTCACTTTTAGCATCATCTAATACCCAAAGAAAGTCATCATGCAATAAATCTTTCATAAAAGTATGAGTCACGTCCTTGATGTTACTCATGTGTCTGCTTCCCCTTTCTCATACCTGTAAATAGATACTATATTTGCAAGACTAGTTGACGATGCCATTAGTCTGAAATAGATGTGAAATTTAATAACTACTCTCCAGTGAGACAGGGCGAAAAAAAAAGATAAAGTGGCATCAGCAACATCAATTGCCAAAAGGTGGTTCTTATACAACTTGTTTCCTGTGCCTTAGCTCATTAGGATGCACACACAGGTGAAATTATACAGATGCATTGCTGTTCAAATTCTTATGTCTTTTGATTTGGATTAGGTTATTGGGAGCTCTGGTGGCCTACAGGTAAAGACAACCATGAGATAT
>NW_006399862.1:710912-729508 GCF_000299155.1 Elephantulus edwardii
ACATAAAACAAAAATCCTCACAACTGAACCAAAAAGAAACTTCATGATTAATAGAGGAAAGACTAATGATTAATAGAGGAATGACTGAATGTTCAGAATTAGTTTTTCAAAGCAGTCAATATGAGTAAAATTTATGTATGAAATTATAATGCATGTTTGTTGAACTTCTTTGGTCTATCAGAGTTTCTGGGAGTTAGGAATATAACAGTTAAGACAACAGAAAATCCTTTTCTCTTCTAAAATGTATCCTGGTTGGGAAAAATATAAAGTAAGCATACAAACAAAGCAGAACAAAATCTATTAGGTTAAGTGCCACTATGATCTATGGAGAAAACAGAGTGTGGTGAAAAAAATGAGCCATGAAGGTATTTAGGATATTAACTAGGACGAGAGAGGAGATCTCTTCGACTAACTGCCATTGAGCCAAGAATTAAAGAAAAAGTCAGATACATACAGATAGATAACATTCCAGGAAGAAGAATGAACAAAGCCAAAGAACTGAGCTGGAAACTTTGTTGGCATATTCAAGTCATAATCAAAACATCAGTGTGCTCAAACAGGACCCACATCTCACAACATACACAAAATCAACTCAAGGTAGATCAGAGAGACCTAGGAGAAAAGCCCCAAACCATCACATACAGCCAGAAATGAACAATCTGAAGAGGATAAAATTGATGATTGGAACTATTAAATCCCTGTGCACCTCAAAAACTTTTTCCAACAAGGTAAAAAGAAAACCTACTGACTGAGAAAAACATTTGGCAATACCATCTCAGGTAACAGTTTCACAATGAAAGTTTACAGAATACTCCTGGGACTCCACAAGAAAAACAAACAAACAAAAAACCCAAACAACTGATACCATGTGAATTCTAGCGGCAGCGTCTGTAAGGAGTCGTGGTGGGAAACCAAAGGTAACACCCTCCAACAGCTCTAATCCAACAGATGCTCTAAAGGATAAATCTTCTTCCATTTCTCTCATTCCATTTATAGTCTTAGAAAACTTGCTGGCCCGGATAGCTCAGTCAGTAGGTATACATTGGCTCCAACTTTACAGCAATTTTGTTGCTTTTGTATATCATGGAGTGAGAACCAAACCATGGCTGACCCTTCAGCATGTTTTCAGAGACAGTAAATTTCATGGAAGAGATTTTCCAGCCTTCTTCCACAGAGGAGCTAATGGCCTTGAACCATGTTCCTTTGGGATCACTGTGCAGCCTTTTGCCACTAGGCCACCTAGAGCCCTAGAGCCACTAGAGCCCTCTATAGAAATGAGTTCTAGGTTTTCTAGTTTGCTTTTTATTTTTAATTTTCAATTGTCAAGAATGGAATTCCAGACCACTTAATTGTACTTATACAGGACCTTCACATAGAACAAAAGGAGATTGTCCAAACAGAATAAAAGAATATTGCATTGTTAAAATCAGGAAAGTTGAATGTGAAGGTTTTATCTTTTCACTATACTTAGACAATAGTAATTAACCTTGACTATAAGAAGAAGGTGTAATCAATATTAAAGATTTATTATAATTTTTCATATCTAGATGACATAAAATTATCTGCTTAAAATAGACTTGAGACACTTACTGATAAAAATAGAAGATTACAGTCTTCAGTATGGATCACACATCAACATAAAACAAAAATCCTCACAACTGAATCAAAAAGAAACTTCCTGACTAATAGAGGAAAGATTGTAAAAGATTTCATTCTATTTGACCTACAATTCATGTTCATAAAAGCAACAATCTATGTACAAAGAATAATATACAGCAGGATATCTTCTGCAAAAGACCTATTCAAGTGTTCCAAAATTAAGATAAAAGTAAGGTGCACTTGACCCAAGCAATGATAATTTCAATTATTTTACACGCAAACAAAAGTTTTACAGTGTAGAAGAAAAGCTGAAAAATAATTGATGCATTTGAATTATGATATTGATGGATAATTTTAAATATATTATGGACTGCCAGAGATTAAACAAACCTGTCCTTGAAGAAATTGAGATATGATGCTCATTTATTGGAGATGATTGTGAGATTTTTGACTCATCTATTTTGGAAACCTTATTAGAAGCTCTACTGCCTGATAAGGGACACCATGCTTGGCAAGGTGCAGAATCTGGTGGCTTAGTGGTAAGGAATTGTGCTGAAAATGCAAAGGTACATAGTTTGAATCCATAAGCTGCTCTTCAGGGGAAAAATGGGCAATCCTCTTGCAATTTACTTCCTCACAAAACTCACTGGAGGGTCAGCTATGGGTCAGTTCTAACTTGACAGTACACAACAATAATGTAATAATGGAGTTAAACACAGTAATGACATGGGATGGCACAAGATTTGACTGTGTTTTGTTATGTTTTACTGGAAGACAGAAGTGATTTGACAATATCTTACTTTTAAAAAATAATTAATCCTTACTAGATCTGCTAATAAAATGAAAGTATAATATGGATGAAAGGAATGTTAGAGTTAGGAGAGGTGTGAAAGTTTAGAATGGATATAAATTACTAAGAACTGATTTTGAAAGAGAGTAAGAATTTTGCTACAGAGAACATGAGTATCAGGTGAAAGCAGAATTTTAAGGACAGAAAATAAGGGACTTAGAAATACGCAGAATAAAGAATTTGAATCTTAGTTTTCAGAAGAGAAAATACATATTTTTTTTATCAGAGGTGAAGATAAAGAGGAGATACCATAAATATAAAAACTATTTCTCAACAGGGAGAGTTTGCTAGTGTGTGTGTGTGTGTGTGTGTGTGTGTGTGTGTGCGCGCGCGCGCGCAAGACACTTTTGTTCTTTAAGAAGAGCTTAAAACAAACAAAAGCAAAAAGCTGACAATGATCAAATCAGATAGTGTACTTTAATGCGGGAACTTTTCTGAATTGAGGACAGCCGCTCTTAATATAATAAGAGAACAATGTAAGCTTTAAAATCAGAAAGACGTGCATCGGGATTGTATCTTTTCTCCAAATTTGTAAATTGAGCAAGCAATTTAAAAAGTTGGGTTATATGAATAAGAATGTGCCAACTGAATTGGAGGAAGCATCATCAAAAATCTGTGTTATGCAAATGATAACACCTTTTCTGAAAATGATGAAAACTTGAAACATTTGTTGCAGAACATCATTGACTATACCTTTTAATATGAATCACATGTCAACACAGAGAGAACATATATCCTTACCACTGGACCAATTAGGTAACATCATGATACATGGAGGAAAGATTTAAGTCAATGATTTCATTTTGTTTGGATTCACAATAATTACCCATAGTAACATGAGTTAAGAAATCAAAAGATGTGTTGCACTGAGAAATTCTGCTATCAAGGATCTCTCTAACATGCTAAAGAATCAGGATATCAGTTTTAAAATTAAAATGTGTCTGAACCAAGTAATGATATTTTCAATCACTTTCTTTGCATCTGAAAGTTGTACAATAGCTAAAGATGTGAGAACTGATTACCTTGAATTCTGGTATTGAAGAAGAGTTCAGAAAGAACAAACAAGTGTGTTTGAGAAAGTTAGGCAAGGAGAGTGCTTTGGGCTCATTGTCAAGAGGGTCCAGTCCTTGGAAGATGATATCATGTTGGGAAAGGTAGAGAGTCCGAAGTAGAAAGGAAGACCTCAACGGGAAAATTTAAACATTGACTGTAACAAATCTTGAGCATAACAGATCTTATCTTGAGTATTGCACAGGGTAAGGTACAGTCCATATGTGTTGTTCGTAGGATTGTTATGTGGTGTAGGTGACCCTGTGGTCAACAACTGCTAGGTATATTGTCAGAATTTTCTTTTCCTGTAAAGTACTCTTTTTTTTCTTTTCAGATACAGCAAAATGATGATACTCCAAATTTCAGAGATGCACCTATTTTAACTGAAAAGAAACACTCTGCTAAGGGTAGTTCTTACATAGCCATTAGAGTATGAATTTCTACAGAATTTCTCTGGAAGAGTATTTGATTTCAAATAATTTTTGGTGACTCAATTTTTTTGGAAGTTCTTACATAGTCATTAGAGTATGCTCTAGAGACAGAACTTCTACAGAATTTCTCTGGAAGGGTATTTGATTTCAAATAATTTTTGGTGACTCAAGTTTTCAAATCCCTCTGAGTTTGCAATTGGTCAAACAAGATAAGCAGAAAAAGTAGATATTTAGAATGAAAGACTATTTTTCTGTGAATCATATAGAAAAGCCTTCATCCAAATGATGCCTGCAGAGCTATTCTTGTATTTGCGCTACTTGAAGTCATCAGCTCAGAAGAAAGCAATACTCTGGCAAACATTAGCATTTGATTGATGAGCTTATTTTCCCTCCAAAGTGTGTGTGGCACAATGAATCAGGTAATAAAGAGGTCAGCCACTTCACTTAACTACAGTTTATTATAGTTTAGAAATTATTCAATACGGTGGCACAATGGACAGAATAAATCACTGACTTCCCATTTCCATATTATATCATAGTCACCAGAACTGGAAATTTCCTTCTGACTCATATAGAACTTGAGTATCCTTTCAAAGCCTCCTCCCCACTTTAAGTATAACTTTTGTTCTTTACATATTAGAGACAAATGTGAATCCCAGAAGTCAATGTTTCTTTTTGTAAGTGGACCTCTATTTTGGAATTGATGAAGTCATTCCATTCACTACCTACATGAATAGACACAATTCTAGCCAGTACAGTATGGGATATTACTAATTTTAAATTTTGTGACATTTATGAAATGTGAGTCAGGTCTGGCATTTGATACAAGAATAACTTGCATTTGAAAATTTCTCAAGAAATGAACAGTGTGGGGACTTAGTGACAGTAGGAGTAATCCTTGGATGTTAAGGGTTTTTGTTTTGTTTTGTTTTTTACTTAATCCTCAGTCTTACTCTCATTCAAAGGGAATGTATTAAATTGAATTTATATTATTACTTACCTATAAGTAAAACTAGCAATTAAAGGAAGATTAACTTAAAATCAATAAAATATGTACTTTTGCTATATTTACTTGTTAATTAATACATTATTAAAGAACTGCTAGGGCAGCTCTGGTGGCCTACTGGCAAGAAGTTGCACTGCAATCCCAGAGGCGCATGGTTCGAATCCACCAGATGCTTTGCCGGGGAAGGAGGGACAATCACCTCCTGTACCAGTCAGATCTGATTTGATGGTACACACAGAGAAAAGAATAAAAAAATTTTTTAAAAAAAGAACTGCTGAAATTTATTGATAATCTTCTATATCTCAGATATGCTGTGTCCAATGACATTATTTTTAATTATAAAACTGGGAAAAGAGATGTCACGGCCTCCCTCTGAAGAATTTATAATGAACAAACATGTACACATGTTCATGATCTTATATAATATGTCTAACAACAATGCTAACTTTTTAGTGTCTCCTACATGTTTTACTTTTTGTTTTATTAATGCTCGTCATTTATCCCTGTAACGTACAGATTACAAAACTTGTTTGATGAAAGAAAGCAAAGAAGACATAAATAATCTATTGATTAAATACAAAGAAGACAATCTTCAGTTTGGATTATGTACCGATGTAAAGAAAACCAAAATTCCCCCTCATGAACTAATAAGCAACATCATGATAAATGGAGAGACATTGAAGCTGTTGATAATTGTATTTACTTGGTTCACATTCAATGTTCATAGAACAAGCAGCCAATAAAGCAAATAATGCTGCATTGATTATGCAAATCTATTAAAGATCTCTCTAGAGATATCTCTTTGAGGAGTAAAGTGCACCTAATACAAACCAATGTATTCTCAGTCATCTAACATGCAAAGAAAGTTGGAAAAGGAATAAGAACAATTTTTTTAAAAAAATTGTAAGCCAAATAATTGCAGTGTTAGCAAAGACTATTAAAATATTTTGAATTGACAGAACAACAAATAAATCTGCCATGGAAGAAGTACATCCAGAATGCTCATGTACATAAAATAAATATGGCAGGACTCTGTCCCAGGCACTTTTGATATGTTGTCAGGAAAGACCAGGCCCTAGAGAAGAAGAACATCATGCTTGGTGAAGAAAAGAGCTCTGGTGGCTCTAATTAGTGGTAACCTGTTGTTCTGCTATCAAAAAGGCAGTTGAGGAGAGGAAGGCACTGGATGAAATGGATTAACACAGTGACTGTGACAATGAGGTCAGATGTGTCAGAGAGGATAACATTGACTCAAGATAAGGCAACGTTCAGAGCTTTTGTTCATTGGGTTGCTCTGAGTTGCATTTGGCACCCAAACATAACAGTAACAATAGAATAGAGACAACGTAGCATTTTCATTTATAAACTATCCCAAAATAGTTATAATTTATTATAGCTTCCACTTTAAATTAAACATTGCCTCAAATTAATGCTGCATTTAATCTATTAGTTAAAGTTGCCTGGGTATGGAAAATACACAGAATGTATGAGTGTGAATGACAAGATCACAGTAGAAAGTGTCAGGCAGAGCCAAGAGTTGTAGCTTTGAAGTCTAGTTTTGTGATTCTTTTTTTTCCCCCCCCACTGTCCTTCTCTCCTTTCACAACTAAGGCAGAGTCCTCAGTCACACTTAAAAGAAATCATTTCTCATTCAAAATTCATTACAGTTTAATTGCAGATTTATTAACAAACTGGCGGCTTTGTATTGATTTCTGCAGGATGTTGTGGAAACTGGCAACAGGCACAGAGCACCTTGTCGGCTGACAGCACTTCACAATAAGTGGAAAGGATGTTGTTACATGCAAACACTTGAGAATGAGCCGTGTATAAGGGATCACGAATAAGATTATTCAGAGATGGGTGACAGATGCATTCTCAAAAAAGATGAAAGAGGGAACGTGAGGCTGAAATCTATAGCTTTAGTAGTTGGAAAGCGTGAGGAACTTTGATTTAAGAAATGCCTTTCTTTGATTTTTAATGTCATTCTAACACCTATACTCAGTGCCAGAATATTCTATGGTCAAGTGACACCCACAGTATTTGAAAATCTCTAAGTTGTAAAAATAATCATCTACTAGGGATCTGAGACAGTTTTTGAGGGGAACGTACTATGCTATCAGATCTGTAATAAAGGGCTTATGATATTGCAACCCGTCTCTCTTACTGGCAATTAACTTTGGAAAGAACCCCTTCCGTTCAGTAACATTTTGGTGACCATGAAGGGACCTTCAGACTCAACTGAGCATCCCTGATATTAGGAGGAATTTGCAAAAGATGTACTGAGACATTGGCAGAAACTCAGCTGGTCAACATCACATCCAAGGTATTCAATAAAAGAGAATGTCAGACACCTGCAGATAATGCTGTCTTTCAAAATACCACTGAAGATAAGGCAATGGTACCCCAAGAATAGAGACAAAGGGAAATATATGCTACAAAAAGCAAAGACCTTAGAAGGAGGCCTAGCCAAGTCCTGGGGAGGGCCTTCTTTGGAAGAACTGCCTTCCAGTTGGAAGGATGAGAAAACTTGCTGATTTGTTTGAAGAGGACGAAAAGGGCCAGAGTGGGAAGAAGTTCAATCTGGTTTGTCAGTGACTTCTGTCATCCCCATTACCTCCCACAAACACACACCAAGGACCCCAGGCAATAGTGACTACACAAAGTCTCAGTAAGACCTAAAAAAAAAAAAAAAAAAAAGAAAGAAAGACCTAAATACCAGTTCCTCCTAAAACTCTAACCCTGGAGTTTTTTGTTCAGAAAGAAGAAAAAGGACTCTCTTCCTATGCAGTTAAAATATTCCAGTTAAGAGAGTCTTCTTTTAAAACAAAACTGCCTGCACTAGTAACTTTTTTTCTTAAAGTCCAGAATATGTAGGTGGGAGTCTCTCCAGCACTTGTTTGACAAGATCCAACTCAAGTCCTAAGAAACCATAAGAAAAAGCCTGAAGAGGTGAAAAATCAGGGCTGCCTCTCCTCCTGTGGGTGGGCTGCTGGGGCGCGCAGTGCAGCAGAGTCCAGCAGGCAACTTGTGATTCAAGATGACCAACAAAGAACCTCTTCCCAAAGAGGTTTGATTGAGTGAAACAGACTTCAAAGTTATGACTTAAGATGAGTTGAGTCTAAGATGGAGACAGGATGAAGCATATGTGTAAGCTTTGGAGGGCAAGTACGCAGATCTTAACTCTAATGATGTAACTGGCTTAAAGGAGTCCGAAGAAAAACTGAAGCAACAACAGCAAGAGTGTGAGTACAGGGAAAACATCCTTGTACTGAGACTAGCAACCAAGGAACAAGAGATGCCAAGCGTGTACTCCTCAAACCCAGGACCTCAAGCAAGTCCAGCAGCAGAGTGCTGCCCAACTGAGATCAACAATGGTAGATCCAGCTATCAACTTGTTGTTTCTAAAACTGAAAGATGACCTGGAACAGACTAAAGACCAACTGGAACGAGCCCCAAATGAACTGACTGCCTGGAAGCTGACATCTGATAGGTAAACAAACCATACCTCCCCTGTTAAGACTTCCCTGACAGGCCCACTGTGAGAGAGCTGTGGTGGGACAGCCACTCATTTCTACACCAGGACTCAGACTTTCTGAGCCAAAAAGAGTCACATTCTTAAATGCTCAACTTATATTGGTTAATGTAAAACTTGCCAGATGAACATTGTATCTCAGCTTTTTTTCTCTTCCTTTTCCCCTTGCTTCAGAGACCTGATGGTTTTGGACTACTCTGAAGAATTTGCCACTTCCAGTACGTTCCTCTTCTACGAATATTAGACACTTGAGAAAAGTTTCTGTGTGAAGAAAATAGGAGAAACAGAAGTCTTAAGTCTTCTTAAGACACAGTAAAGCACACTGTGTCATCAGACATTTTGGAGGAATGAAAACCTGTTTGCTGCTGTCATGTGCCATTGAGTTGTTTGCCACTCATAGCGACCCTATGTACAACAGCCCTAAACCCTGCTCTATCCTGTGCCAATCGCATTGCCTCTGACACACCCATCCCGATTACCCCAGTCACTGAATCAATCCACCTCATAGAGGATCTTCCCCTCCTGTGCTATCCCTCTACTCTACCCAGCATGATGTCCCTCTCCAAAGACCTGTCTCTCCTTACAACATGTCCAAATTATGTCAGGCGAAGCCCCAGAATCCTTGCCTCCAAGGAACAGCCTGGTTTAATCCTTTCTATGATGAATCTGTTTGTTTTCTTGGCAGTCCATGGTACATTCAATACTCTTCTCCAGCACCGCATCTTAAAGGCGTCAATTCTCCTTCTATCCTCCCTAGTCACTGTCCAACTCTCTGATGCATAACAAGTGATTACAAAAACCATGGCCTGTATCAGGCACACCTTAGTCTCCAGAGAGACACTGTTGCTCTTGAGTATTTTGCAGAGGTCCTAACCGCAGACTTTCCCATCGCAATATGTTTTTTGATTCCTGGCTACTAGTGCCAAGAGTGTTGACCGTGGAGCCGAGCAAACTGAAGCTGTGAACAATCTCAATCTCTTCGCCATCCATCCTGATGCTATTGATTGGTCCAGTGGTGAGAATCTTTGTCTTCTTGACATTGAGCCTCAGTCCATATTGAAGGCTGCAGTCCTTGACCCTCTGCAGTAAGTGCATGAGGTCCTCCTCCGTTTCAGCAAGAAAGGTTGTGTCATCTGCATAACACAGATTGTTGATAGATCGTCCACCAATCCTAACGCCACGCTTCTCCTCATAGAGCCCAGCCTCTCGAATAATCTGCTCTGCTTACAGGTTAAAAAGGTATGGAGATCTAGACATTTTAAATACCAACTTGAACATGTAAAATTCCAATAAAAGCTAAAATGGAATATGCATCGCTCTTAACTGTTGAGCATAGTGACATTGTATATTAGCTTTGCTGATAAATCTGTGGACTTGGTAATTATTGTTGAACTTCTGGGTCAAGACTTGAATGAGCCAGAGGCCAAAAATTAATGGTGAAGTGTCGAATGCTTATCCAGGAGAACCAAGGGCTTGGAAGGCAGCTGTCCCAGGGCTGAAATTGCACCACTTCAAGCTGAGTGGGCTTCACAGAAGAGATAAAGTGAGGAGCTTACAAGCAGTCAGGATGAGCTTAATGACTTCATCCTCCACTGGACAAGGAAGTGGAGGCCATGCAGACTATCATTCTGGTTCTCCAGCAACAACTCAAGGGGACGCGCCAGCAGCTGGCTGAGAACAAACAGCAGCAGTCTTAAACCTCCACCTCCAGTACCAGCAGGACTAGAGCTTCTGAGCCTGAAGAACAGGATGAGGCTACTGGGAAAGCCTGCAGTCGCCTGGCTAATGGACCAAGTAGCTCCACCCATCAGAGGATGTCTGGGTCTGGATTTCAGAGGTAAGGGAATACAGCTGAAGAGTACTCGCCTCCTTCTCCAGGGAATGGGAATGTTGTTGTTCTTGATTGGCATTGAGTTGAGCACAACTCAAAGTGACTCTATGAAAAAAAAAAAGAACTAATGCCTTTCCATAACTGTCATCATTTTACCAAGTTCATAGACTTTCTAGAGGCATGTGGTTTAAGAAGTGGATGCCACTTCTGCTTCCCAAACTATTTTACAACTGGGAGCTCCACCACACACTGTCCATATTAAGAAGCCATTCTGGTATTTGATATCCCAGTGGCACAAAGTTCAGCATCACAGCAACCCAGGTTACTTCATACTGCACATTGACGGAGTGTGATGCACAAAGTGGAAGAGAGTTTCTCCAGATGTAACAGCACTAACTAGCACTTAACTTAGCAGTGGTTAGTGTCCTCAAGTCGAATACATCTGAGAATAAGTTTTACATAAGAGATTTAAACTCTGTTCTATGACTGACAACATTTCTGTACAGAACTCTGTTCCATAACTACCATCATTTCTGTACATTTAAAGAGTTTAGAGAGTTTCCAGAGGCATTTAGTTTTAGGACGTGGATGCCGCCTCCTGCTTCCCACCATAAATCAGTCTGGAAGCTCATCCAAACACTACACAATGGGTAAACATTATGGTATTTGACAAGACTATGGAACAGTGTGTAGCGTCATATCAACACCAACTTGTTTAGTTTAGCAAATAGACAAAAGGTTGCCGTGTAATTCAAGGGATATTTATTCAAAAAGTAATAAATTTCTATTATGCAACCCCAAAGAAGAACGACCCCCAAAACTTCCTTTCACTTGCCCTTCCAGACCAGATCCACAAGCAACAAAATGCCACATTCCCAGAGTAGAGTCTTCTAGGCCTGCCTCTGCTGGCAGGCCCCTCCCCACCCCTGTAGGGTTTTAAGCCGAGGCCTTTGAGTAGACTTACACCCCAGGCAAGGCTCAGGAATGCCTACCTGTGAGGAGAAAAGATCAAAAATATACATCAAATGTGACCCTATAAAAGCATGACCCCAAAAACTTCCCTTCACTTGCCCATCTGGACCAGCACCTGAAAGCAGCAAAAAGCCGGGAATGGGGATAAGGTCTCCCAAAGTTCTAAAGAGATAACTGACAGAGGAGGTGGCAGTCACATAAGCCAACTCAGTGCGAGGTATGAATGTGCAGACACTCCCACGGGCAGTGAAAACTCTCACACACACCAATCAAATGGCACTGACTCCACACCTGACCCTCAAGAGGAGAAAGCCATGAGCGAGAAGGGTAACCACATTGAGGAGGACTATACATGCAGAATGGCTCGGACTCACGGGTGAATGTACACGGTTCAGTTCTCTTATACTTTTCCAGCAAATTTTTTTATACACTGTCACTTAATTTGAGGAAGTATACTGTCCAGAAAATCAATACATACATTTGTCACAATTTGCTGTGTTGTGGATATATTGGGACTTTTGTTGTTGTTGTTCTTTTCCTTTTTATTTTTTTTTGGCTTCAATACCTCTGCCACTTTGGAAATTGTACCAATTAATTACTTTGAATGCTGCTTAAAGGACATTTTGTGTAGGTTCAAGTTATTTTTATATGATTTAATGTGAAGTTATAAATGGAAATATTTCTTAAAGTATAACACAATGATGTATTTATAAATCTGTGTGTATCTAGAACATGTGTTGTGCAAGGGCTTTCTTATTCCTGGGGTTATTATACTAATGCAACAGTCTGAGTTATTATAGTAGATGTGGTTGACGATTTCCAAGTTTGCCCACCACCTTAGTCTTCTCACTAGTTGTACTTGTTGATGGGGTCCTGTAGTAGTTTCCGTGTTAGAAAACAGTTTTTTCCTTCATACATCTGTGCATTTTCTCTTTAGGGGACTGAATGTTTAAGAAATTGTGTGCAGAGTTGCTGAATTTTTAGAAATTGTTGTATCCTATTAATGCATATGGACTCCTATATGTCTGCTCCCTATGCTGACCAAATCTAAATAAATAGGTTTTTATTTATTGTTTTTTTAATTTTTTAAAATAATTTTAATGAGCATTTACAGAGAATTTGGATTTCCGTTCATTCATTGCTGCACTTCTAAACCTAAATAAATATTTTATTGTAACTGAAAAAAAAAGAGGGAAAAGATCAAATTTGAGTTTCCAAAAGCATTCAGAGTGAGAGTGGAAATGAAGTGGATGGCTGGTATAATCAGGGATTGCTTTGGCCTTGCTCTGAATTGAAGTAGCACCAGAAGTAGGCTTAAAATAAGCTCATAAAATTGTGTATGAGAAATTGTATCTAAGCCACTTTCTTCCATCTACTCTAGTGTATTTGCAAACCTCTGAAACTCTTTTTCTTTGTGCTCTCTTTCCTATAGGTAACCTGAAAACTGAGTTTTGTTCAGTTACTTGACTGTTAGCTAAGGAAGTGAAGGTGGAGAGATCTTCAAAGTTCTGACAGCCACTCCCACTAGACCCAGCCTCGAAAGTCAAAACATGCTCCCTCCCCTTAATTTTCTTTGTTTTAAAAGTTAAACAACATTTCCTATAACTTAAACTTAGTAAAATCTAGTAAATTTAGTATGGTACACAAGCATAGTTACTTTTAACTGTTTTAGTCTTTAAGAAGTGAGAAAATAAAAACAGAACTTGAGCCTTTAATCACAATAGAAAAGTTCAACAGCTGACAAAAGTAATAGTATCTTAACTGTCGCCTAGATAAGTCATACTGACTATTTAATGCCCTTTCCTCTGTATTAGAATGTCACTAAAGTAGTACTGATTTGTTAAATCATGGGGGAGGGGGGAGGGAAAGCAAATAGAAAGACCTAGTGGTCTGTAACACTCATTTGCTTCCTGATGTTTGTTTTCTGATTTATGTCTGCAGTCTCTGTTTACTAGACATCTTCTAGTCCAGAGGGGAGAAAATACCATGAAAATATCTTCTGACTGAACAAGAAGGCATTCAGCTTGAACTCAGGACCACCAGTGAAGAGTTAAAGTGGGCTCCCTTTTCCTTCATCTCAATGCCCTGTTCAGCATGAAGCAGCTAGAGAGTCTGCATCCCTGTTCCCAAATGGAGAACGCACAGGTAAAAAAGACAATCTCTTTGTAAAGAAGCCCTACTTCCCCAAGAATGAACCCAGAATGTTTGTCTTACATATATAAGACTGATATAAAAAGGGGAGATGATAGTGATATTAATGGGTTCATTAACCAATTAATTAATGACTCATTAATTAATGGGTTAAAAACTGACATCAGTTTTCTCCAGCCTTCAAGACTAGTTGTTTTGTATTAGAAATCTTTGTTTGATTCTTTTGTTGTTGTTGTGTGCCATTGAGTCACCTGCAACTCATAGCAACCCTATGCACAGCATTCCTAAACCCTGCTCTAGCCCTTGTAAATTTTGTCGTTACAGACACACCTATCCCCATTACCCCAGTGGCTTAAGCAATCCATCTCATAGAGTCTTCATATCCTGCACTGTCCCTCCACTTTCCCAAGCATGACATTCCTCTCCAAGGACTGATTCCACCTCACAACATGTCTAATTTAGGCCAGACGAAGCTTCAGAATCCTTGCCTCCAAGGAGTAGTGTGGCTTCACCCTCTCCAGGATAAACCTGTTTCTTCTCCTAGCAGTCCATGGTATACTCAATACTTTTCTCCAGCACCACAGCTCAAAGGCATTAATTCCCTTTCTATCATCCCTAGTCATTGTTCAGCTCTCTGGTGAAGAGCAAGCAATTACAAAGACCGTGGACTGTATCAGGCACACCTTATTCTTCAGACTGATATTGTTGCTCTTCAGTACTTTCGAGACATCTCTGACAGAAAACTTTCCTAATGCAATTTGTCTTTTAATTTCCTGGCTGCTGGTACCAAGAATATTGATTGTAGGACCAAGAAAACTGAAGCTGTCCACAATCTCAATCTCTTTATCATCTGTCATAATGCTTGAGCTGACTGCTTACTGGGAGAGCAAACACATCTTTTCTAGATTAACATTTGCCTCTGTGAAAATATTTTTCCCAGTCATGTGCAAATTGTATTTTAATCTGCCTGTTTACCAGGAAAGGAAATGAGTCCTTCCTGAAGTGTTAGACTGATAGCTTCTTCAATGGGTTATAGTGTGTCAGGAAGTGTGAAGAAAGCAGAAGATAAGACAGGGTTCAGATCTGTTGTTCATAGTGTCACTATGAATTGTACTGGACTTGATGGCACTTAAGAATAATAACAATTAGAATATATATTTACTTCTATAATTTCTGTGGATGTAGGCATTATGTATACTGTTTGGATGGGCTTCTAGATTGATTTGTGCTGGGAAGCAGGAGTGACATCTACTTCCTAAACTAGATGCCTCTGAAAACTCTCTAAACTCTATAAATGTACAAAAATGATGTTATAGAACAGAATTCTGTACAGAAATGTTAGTTATAGAACAGAGTTCAGGTCTTTTGTGCAAAGTTTACTCTCAGTTGTATTCAACTTGATGACACTTAACCACTTCTAAATGAAACTGGAGCTGTTATGTCTGGAGGAACACTCTTCCACTTTGTACATCACTCTTTGTCAATGTGCTGTATGAAGTAACCTGGGTTTGCTGTGATGCTGAAACTTGTGACATCAGAATATCAAATACCAGAATGGCTTCTTAATGTGCACAGTGTTTGGTGGAGCTCCCACTTATAAAACAGGTTTGAAAGCAGCAGTGGCATCCACTTCCTAAACCACATGCCTTTGGAAACTATGAACTTGGAGAAATTACGATGTTTATGGAAAGGCATTAGGTCTTTTTTTCACAGAGTCGCTATGAGTTGTGCTCAACTCGATGTCAATCAACAACAACATAGATGAACAATTCTTTTCCAATGTAGACATTCTGTAACTTTACTAATTAAAGTGTATTGTTAAGTGAGTATCTGTCCCTATTATAAACACTAATGACCACTCCCAAATGGGGTGGCAGTTTTTGAGGCAAACTTGTTGTCTTCCCAGACATTTGTCATTAAGCGTTTATGGATATTGGGGGAGGGGGAAATACACTAGGGATCTTTTCTAACATCACTGTCTATAAATACACAGGGAAAAATATTTACAAGTCCTATAAAATTTCTAGACAAGAAATGGAAACTTCAATTTATAGTCTATTTAAAGTGAAATACATTTTTGTGTGTGTGTGTTTAACATCAAGATGATTTAATGTTGCAGACTGGAATTCTCTTAACAATTTTGTATCCAAACAGAAAAAAAAAATGGGTTTTAAGTCAATTATTCTCATATGTAACCAATAGATAATTGATAGTTTCTAAAACTAATAATGACAAGCGTACCAATGGGAGCGATAGATGAAATAATTTGGATTCATTAATTACTCTGAAACTGGAGAAAAACAATGAAAAACCAAACCTTACATGTATATTTGCAAAAACTTCATTTCCTATTTTATACTTTGAAATAAAGAGTTATTCAGGCTAGTAAATATGCCATCCATACAACTTAATTACAGGCATATATTCTATTCTAAGCTAGGTATTTTTAGAAATAAATATCACAGGGAAAAATTGCTAAAATTACTTACTCTATCGGGGTCATGCTTGAACAGAATTTAACATGCAGGAGAAGGAAGGGAACCTTCAAGAGTAGCCTTCCTTGTAGTTTTTCAGCATCACTCCCATACTGGGACATTTCAGTGCATGAATGTGACTAGAAACACAAAAATTTAAAAAAAATGTTTAGGAAATTCCTTAGCTCTCCTTTATAAAATTAGTCCACAACTGATTGTTCATAACTTGCACATCATTTTGTCATGATTTATTTAATAAGATTATTTACCCAAGGTCATCTAGTCTTTAAGACATATACAAATAATCTAGAGACTTGTTAAACTTTTTACAGGACTTTCACTAAATGTCTAATTCCATAGATTTTGGCTTATGTTCATAACTTTTAGAAGCTCCATGGATAATATTAAAGCAAATTTTCATAGATAACTCTTTGGAAGATTTCCTGTAGATTTCCTGGCTGACGTGTCAATTCTCAGAACTTGTTATGGTTAGGTGTTGTGAAGTCAAATACTTTTCATAGTAACCCTATGAACAACCAGTATGAATTTTTCCCTATCCTGTGCCATCCTCACCGTCTTGAACTCATTGCTGCAGTCACTATGTCAGTCTATCTCATTGGGGATCTTCCTCTTTTTTTTTTCTGACCCAAGGACTGCAGCCTTCAGTATAGACTGAGGCTCAATGTCAAGAAGACAAAGATTCTCACCACTGGACCAATTGGTAGCATCAGTATGGATGGCAAAGGGATTGAGATTGTTCACAGCTTCAATTTGCTCTGCTCCATGGTCAACACTCTTGGCACCAGCAGCCAGGAAATCAAAAAGTGTATTGCAATGGGAAAGTCTGCTGTTAGGACCTCTCTAAAGTACTCAAGAACAACGGTGTCTCTCTGGAGACTAAGGTGCACCTGATATAGGCCATGGTCTTTGCAATCACTCACTTGTTATGCATCAGAGAGTTGGACAATGACTAGGGATGATAGAAGAAGAATTGATGCCTTTGAGCTGTGGTGATAGAGAAGAGTATTGAATGTACCCTGGACTGCCAAGAAAACAAACAGATTCATCCTGGAGAGGGTTAAACCAGGCTACTCCTTGGAGGCAAGGATTCTGGGGCTTTGTCTGACATACATTGGACATGTTGTAAGGAGAGACAAGTCCTTGGAGAGGGACATCGTGCTTGGTAGGGTGGAGGGACAGCACAGGAGGGGAAGACCCTCTATGAGGTGGATTGATTCAGTGACTGATGTAATCGGGATGGGTTTGTCAGAGGCCATGCCATTGGCACAGGATAGAGGAGGGTTTAGGGCTATTGTACATAGGGTCGTTATGAGTCGCAAACGACTCGATGGCACATAACAACAACAATAATTCTTTGCAAGTGTGACATCTCTTTCTAAGGAATTGTTTGTTAGGTTAGTGAATTTAAGAAAGAAATCAGAGAGAACAAGAGAGAAAGCTTAAAGCAGCTTTATTAAGAGGGGAGGGGAGAACTCTCTGGAGAGGTTCCTCATTCTGAAAATGCTGAATGGGGAAGTCACACTGTGAAGTTATTAGGGAGGGTTTTTATATCAGGGTCTTTGGGAAGGGACATCCCATTGTGGTTTAAGGTTCATCCATTAGTTCAGCCAGGTGGGAAGGCCTGTTCACTCTTCTTATCAATGTGTGCATTATTTGAATTCTTCATTCTCAGCCTTAGCCTCCCTGTCCAGATCTAACATATTCCTTGTGACATGTCCAAAGTCTGAGGAACAAAGCTTTGCCCTTAGCAATTTCTCCTGGACTCTAATTTTTAACATGACTAACAAAATAGGATCTCAACTTCGTTGCCAGCCCGTGATCTCAGATTACTTACATCTAGGTATATGACCTTCTTTAGTCTCATCCAGGAAGAGGAGTAAGCTTGTTGGTAGCTTTCTAATTTAAAACTCTTACAAACCTACTTTTAATTCTTCCGGTTACTTTAAGAAGCTTACAACTGGGCGGGGGGAATGACAAACAATTTAGAGGATACCCATTAAAAATATTGAAGGCTGTTTTGTTTGTTGGGGTTGTTTCTTAACTCATTTTCCTCTTTGAATGATGCTCACGAGAGAAGTTGCCAGAATTTTCTTTGAGGGAAATATTTAAAAAGAGAATTGCTGCATTGGATGTCATTGTGCACACATCAATGCTTCAGACTTGATTGAAATATTTTATTTCAGTGAAATTGTTTACTAAATCACATGGGGACTTATGTGATGACAAGCCCATTATCTTTCATGTCCACACTTTCATAAACAATTAACATAGAGACTAATAAAGCATTGAAATCAGAATTACTTACTTTTGTCTCCTAACTTCCCAATGAAGCTGTCAATCTTTTTGAGTTATTTCCATATTTGACAATGAACAGACTACATCAATGACAGCTTCCCTGTTTATGCTTCCTCTGAAGTAATTTGGCAAGGAATAACACTTTACCAGCAAAATGCATATATTAGCCTGAAGATTTCAATTTGAACATTCATAAAGGGGCAAATAGCCCAAGACTAAAGAAACCTATTACTATACTGATGACTCTTCATAGTCAAACAATGCAGATATAGTCCTAAAATTGATTCACTTTTTACTCTGTGCCAGGCACTTAACTCTTATTTCTCTCAAGGTAAGAATAAATCCATTCTACTGACAAGGAAAATGTTGTTGTTGTTCTTATGT
>NW_006399862.1:729878-759110 GCF_000299155.1 Elephantulus edwardii
AACACAAACTTTCCCAAGTAAATACAGTTCGATTTTCACTTCTCGGTATTTTAATGTCTATGTTCTTACAGTATGTGAAAGTATTTAAAAGGTTTTGCTGTTGTTGTTTGGTGCCAGTAAGTGGAGCACAACTCATAGCGATACAAATGAACCAAAGATCAGAACTTAGTCCTGTCCTGCACCATCCCCACACTTCCTGACACACAAGAAAGAGCCCATTGTAGGAGCCACCATGTCCTTACTTCAACTGACTTCCAATCTGGGACCTACCACTGCACTACCATAACCATCCTCTTCGTTTAGTATTCATAGGGTTTTTGAAAGCCTTTTGCTTAGGAAGTACATGGCCCAACCTGCTTTCTAACTTAGAAAGTTGGGGTATGTTTTTAAAATGACAGGACATCTTCAAATATCAAGAAAGGCTTTCCCAAAGTAGTTTTCCTTGGCTTCCTTCTTCCTCAGTTATTTGCTAGATAAGAGCTACTCTTTCCTGTGTTTCTAACGTTGTTTGGGTTTTTTTCCCCCTAGATCTGTATCTTCTCTATTTAGACTGTAAGCATTGTGAATGTTCTTTCATGCTTTCTCATCAACCCATCCCTTAGTGCTGTGACTTGGATAGAGCACATATTGGGTCAATAGTTGTTGGATGCACAAAATGATGCATGGTCACATATAGTGAATGTCCTGTTATTAGTAGTGTCATGCAGTATTGATTCGTGATAGGCAGGAACCAGATTCATGCATATATATTAAATACTTGACCCACTGAGTTCAGGACTGAGAGCTCTAGACAGTGTAGTACTGGGGTTTTAGTGGGAACTAAATATGTTTGCCTAAGTAACCTATCCTGTCCCTCACAATATTGTACTTCAAGATGGATTTAGAAACAACTTATTAAACTATGAAAGCAACCAAATTTTCTCTCACCTTTTCCTCTCCGGAGTAATATATGCTCATCTGACTCGAAATGCCCCGTGTTGGTCCGTCTCATCTCAACAATGCCTAGTATTCAATTTTTATGCCTTCCATTTCTTCCTTAACAGTATCTAATTTTCCTGCATTCGTGGTTCTCACATTCCATGTTCCAATTACTAGCGTCTGCTTACAACTGTTCCTCTTCCTTTGTACTTCCATACTTGAAAGCTCTACCTCAGTTGCCTTTTCTGTTAGTCTACGTGTGTTCTGTTGTACATAGGGTTTTCAGAGGCCTGCTATTTCGGAAGTGGATGGCCAATCCTTCTTCCTAGTCTGTCTTAATCTGAATGTTTAGATTTAGAGAAGTATCTGACAGACAAGCATTTTAGAGAAAAAAGCAAAAGATATATGCCTTATTGTGGAGTTAACCATTAGTTTCAGTTCCTTTTCAATCACTTGTTATGCGTCAGAGAGTTGGACAGTGACTAGGTTGGAAAGAAGGAGAATTGATGCCTTTGAGCTGTGGTGCTGGAGAAGAGTATTGAGTGTTCCATAGACTGCTAAGAAAACAAACAGGTTCATCCTGGAGAAGGTTAAACCGAGTTGCTCCTTGGAAGCAAGGATTCTGAGCCTTAGTCTAAGATACTTTGGATATGTTGTAACAAGGGACCAGTCCTCGGAGAGCAGAACATCATGCTTGGGAGAGTGGAGGGACAGTGCAGGAGGGGAAAACCCTCAATGAAGTGGATTGACTCAGTGACTGGGGTAATTGGGGTGGGTGTGTCGAAGACAGTGCAATTGGCACAGGACAGAGCAGGGTTTAGGGCTGTTGCACACAGTGTCGTTATGAGTCACAAATGACTTGACAGCACATAACAGCAACAACAACAACAAGTAACCTATTGGTGAATCATGCTGTTCACTTTTTTGATATGAGGGTGCTCCCAGAAATCTAAATTCAGAATTCAGTTTGAACATTTTTTTGTCTTTTCCTTTGCAAAATGATTACTAAAAATGTTTGGGCATACTTTTATCAGAGGTTTTGAGATTAGAATTGAAGAAGTACATTTATTGTTTGCTGCTTTGTTGAACTTTTCGACCTCTGCTGGAGTGAGGAGGTATCACATTGTTGTCTTGATTTACATTTTTGATTGCTAGTGATTGGGAACATTTCCTCTGGTGTTTCTTGGCCATCTCAATATCCTCCTTTGTGAAGAGTCCTTTCATGTCCTTTGGCCCTTTTGTGATTGGAATTCTATCTTTTTTCTTGTGGAAGCCCTGGAATATTCTATAAACATTGGTTATGAGATCCTTATCTGAAATGTCATTGTCAAATGTGTTTTTGTCGATCGAGGAACTTTCTTTTTACTCAAGTGGAGAAAGTTTTTGAAGCACACACGGATTTAATTTAAAGAAGGCTCGAACTGTTGATCCTCTCCCCAGGTTGTACATTTTGGCTATTTTCACAAGCTTATTTATGCCTTGTTTCGCATATAGATTAAAAAAGGTGTAGAGATAATACACCTCCCTGTCACACTCCTTTCCTGATTTTGAACCATGCAGTGTTTCCTTGCTCTGTTCTAATGACTGCCTCTTGGACTTTATAAGGAGGAATGTGAATGAATACTGGAGGAACTCTCATCAACAACCTGTGTTATGTAGAGGACACAACATTGTTTGCTGAAACTGAGGAGACTCTGAAGCTTTTGCTGCAGAAGGTAAAAGACTCTAGTCTACAACACGGGTTGAAGTACAACATCAAGAAAATGACAATTCTCACCATTGGGCCAATCAACCGTATCCCAATAGATGGAGAAGAGTTTGAGATGTTAACAATTTCAGCTTGTTTGGCTTCAAAACCAACACTCTTGGCACAAGCAGTTAGGAAACCAAAGGACAAATTGCCTTAGGAAAATTTTCTGTCAGAGACTGCTCCAGAGTGCTGAAGAGCAATGATGTCAGCTTAGAAACTGAAGTGTGCCTGATTCAGGCTATGGTCTTTGCAATTACTTATTTTGTATCAGAGAGCTAGACAATAACCAAAGATGACAGAAGAATTGATGCCATTGAATTGTGGTGCTGAAAAAGAATATTGAACATCCCATAGACTGCAAAAATACTAACAGTTCTGTCCTGTAAAGGGTAGAATCATGCTGCTTCTTAGAGGTAAAGGTTTTGACGCTCCCTGTAACATTTCTGGGACATGTTGCCAGGAGGGACTAGTTCTCGGAGAAAGACATGATGTAGGTGGAACACAGTGCCAGAGAAGAAAATCCCCAGAAGAGCTGGATTATCAAATTAATAAGGTTAAAGAGTGTGAGAATGTCAGAAATAGTGAGACTGGCTCACGATAGAGCAGGGGTTAGGGTTACTGTGCATAGGATTACTATGAGTCATAGTAGACTAGATGGCACATAATAACAAAAACAAATTTAACCCACAGACCAAGGCTTCTATTCCTCTTCCCCAATTTGTCTCTTATGATCTTTATGGTTTGGGTTTACCTCTCACTCTTTGATGCACTTTTAGTTGGTTTTTGTGTATGGTGTGAGATGTGGATCCTGTTTCAGTTTCTTGCAGGCAGATTCCTAGTTTTTTCAGCACCATTTGAGGCTCTCACTTCCCCGTTTAATGGGTTTTATTACCTTGTTGAGTAGCAGTTCACCACAAGTTGATAGGTTGAATTCTGTGTTCTAAATTCTATTCTACTAATGTATATGTCTGTAAGTATACCAATATCGTGTCATTTTTATTACTATATTGGAGAGGATGTATAGAGACTAGAATGCTTATGCAGTGCTCATAGGCTTGTAAAATGGTACGCAAGCTATGGGAGACAGTTTGGTATTTCCTCAGAAAGCTCAACACAGGATATGCTCCAGCAATTCCACTGTTAGGATTATATTTCAAGGTAATAAAAATGGAGACACAAATGGACATTTATACACCTGTGTTCATAGCAGGGTTACAATAACAAGAAAATGGAAGCAACTCAAATACCCATAACAAATTAATGGATTAAAAAATTGTAATATATTAACACAGTGGAATATCATGAAGCACTTAGATAGATTTTGTATTTAGATCGATAGATCAATAGGTCAATAGATCGAACTTGAAAGAGACTAGGGAGCATTTTATTTTCCAAGTGAAATATCTCTGTCACAAAAGGACAGATATTACATTAAGGCCACTATTGTGAAAATAGAAGAACTGAGTAAGGTATGTATAAATTTTCAGAAGGGAAAGAAGTGAAGGGGTGTTAAAAAAAAGAAAAGGGGGAAACAATCACTGGGATAACAGAGGTTAGTGTGTAGAGGGGGCTGAAGTGATGGGAAATGTTCAATGGGGATTTGAAATGATGGGGACACAATAGGTGTGGAGCAATGACAATTACATCAAATATAATGTATATGAATGACTGTATAAAACACAAAGTACATGTAAAAAACAGGATGTGCATGAATGACTGTATGGAAACCAATTAACGAACAAAGCAAAACAAAACACCGAAAAAGTCATTTGCAAAGAACCTCCAAGGCCTTTAAGCAGCTGATGTGCATGTTAAGGGTGAGAATTGAGGCAAAAAACCTAGAAAGAAAAAAAAATTGGAAAGAAGAATAATGGAAGAAGTATCATAAAAACATTTTAGGATAAACTGAGCCACACCTTGAGTGAGATTTAACCTAAACATTTTGTCAATTCTCCTGAAGGCTTCGGTCTTTATTCTACATTCACAATAGACACACAGCTCTCATAGCTCTTCCTTCTTTTTTATCCCCCTCACCCACCACTTTGGTTGCTTCTTACATTTAATTTGCATGCCTATTGCATTATCTCCAAAAATTCAAATTCTTAACCTGATAACAAGCTTTGACTTGTTATTCTTTCCTTTTTCAGTTGGAACATCTCGTAGCTGTGATAGACTTCCTAAAACAACATTTTTTGTTGTTTAGAAGTTGACAATTCATATATTCAAGTGCTGGCATAAGACCATCTTGACTTGGTTATTTTCCAGGAAAAATGAACTTGGAATTGAGAGGAGGAAACACACCGTGCTTCACTAACATACTTCTCTTATACCTGTCACTCATTAAAATACTTTTAGAATTTCCTTTAACAAGCACATCTTATTGTAGAGTCACAATCAGAACAATTGCCCAAGATAAAAATGTGCAGCATGTCCAGATTTTACTAGAGTTCTTCAATTAACTTCCTTTGTTTGGGAGCTAAGCTGCCCATCTGGACAAGTCAGGGTGGTAAAACCTGAAGTCAAAATTATGACTCTTTTCCTAGAAGTGTATCATTGACATGTTATTAGTCCTTCTCTTATTTAGTTCCTTCAATAGAAAAATGCAGATAACAATGAACTACCTGTCTCATAGGCAGAGATGATGGTAAAATAAAAAAATTATCTTGGTGTGACTAGAAATTTAACAGGCGTTTTGATATTAGAGTCCAGAATGGGTTGCAATGAAAATCAAAAGACTCTTTCCTGAACTTTGAATCCATGAGCAGCTCCAATGGAGAAGGATAAGCAGTTTCCCCCCTGTGTGATTTACAACCTTGGAAAGCCAACAGAAGCTACGTTTGCATCAGAACTGGTAGACAGTAACTTAAGAAAACTAGCTACTATTGAACAGGTATTGTATTGTTTACCTGTCACAATTTGTTCTCCCTGCAATGTCCTGTCTGTGAGCTGGACAATGACTAAGGATGTCAGAAGAAAGAGCAATTCCTTTGAGTTGTAGAGTTGAAAAGTGTTGAAAATTCCATGGACTTCTAAGAGAACTAATACGTTTATTCTGGAGAAGGTGAAACCAAGTTGCTCATTGGAGGCAAATACTTTAAAGCTCAGGGCATGTTGAGAGTAGGTACAAGACTGTGGAGAAGTACATCAGGCTTGGAAGGGTAGAAAGAAGGACAGCCTAAAAGAAGATGACCCTGGATAAGATGGATTAATACAGTAACTGGGATAATAGAGAGTTAGGTGTGCTGGAAACAGTGCAATTGGCTGAGGATAGGACAGCATCCAGAGCAAGTGTTTATAGGATAACTATGAGTAATACTCAATAGAACATAACAACGAAAACATTATTCAACATCTAAAAGAATAAACATTCCAATTTGCTTTTTCATGCCTAGCCCCAAACAGCCTTGATATGTGCCTTTGAGTCTGTTAAGACCTACAGAGACCCTAGGAATAACAGATACGAACCTCGCCCTATCCTGAACCGTCTTTGCAAACATTAACATGTTACATCCCATTGTTACAATCACTATGTTAATCCTTCTTATTGAAGTTCTTCCTCTCTTTCTCTAATTCAGCATGATGTCATTTTCTAAAGACTGATCCCTCCTGATAGCATGCCCAAAGTATGTGAGTCCAAGTTTCATCATCTTTTCTCCTAAGAGATGTTCTTGTTGAACTTACTCTAAGACAGACTTGCTTGTTCCTTTGGCAGTCCATTGAGTATTTAGTACTCTTCACCAACAGCAAAATTCAAAAGCATCAATTCTTTTGTAATCTTTATTCGTTGTCCAACTTGGAGATGTTTAAGAAGCAACCAAAACCACCATGGTTTGGATAAGCCACACCATAGTCTTAAATTAGACTCATTGCTCTTTCCTGGTTTGAAGAGATGCTTGATAGTAGAATTTCCCAAAGCAACACATCTTTTGCTTTCTTAACTACTGCTATTGTGATTTTTCATTGTGTTGTTCATGAGGGATACGCCAAAAGGAAACAAAACAAAAACGGCTTGAACTTTTTGGTCAGAGTTATTTAAATAAAAATGCTTTGTTTTGGGAGTAGAAAAACCTTAGTTTTGTTGGATATATCTATGAATTAGTGAGAGAACCTCTGAACTTAAGATTGGTGTTGTTATGTGTCATCAAGTCACCTGTGACTCATAGCTACCCTATGTACAGCAGCTCTGAACCCTGACCTATCCTGAGCCAGACTCACGAATTCCAACACATCAACTCCCATTTCCCCAGTTATTGTATCAATCCATCTCATCCAGCGTCTTCCTAGCCCACACTGTCCCTCCACCCTTTCAAGCATGATATCCTTCTCCAAGAACTGGTCTCTCCTGGGCACGTGCTCAAAATATCTGAGATGGAGCTTCAAAATCCTAGCCTGCAAGGAGAAACTTGGTTTCACCTTCTTCAATACATACCTTCTTCAAGACATACCTATTTATTTTCTAGTCAGTGTATGGTATGTTCAAGACTCTTTTCAAGCACTACAACTCCAAGGCATTGAATCTTTATCTGTCATCCTTAGTCATTGTCCAGCTCTCTGAAGCACACATAACAAGTAATTATAAAGACCATTGCCTGGATTAGAGCTTTAAGTTACTCTAGGCCAAATCACATCTGATTCTTAATGATAAGAAATTGTAAAGCACTTGGTTTGAATCCACTATCTGTTCCATGGGAGAAGAATCAGCAATTTCCCCACATTTTATTTTCTGTCTCTGAAATCCTGCTGAAGGATCTGCTATGAGTTGGTTCCTACTCAAAGGCACATAACAACAATAACAATGATAAGAACTCCTAGAAACAGTATAGTGACACAAAGTGATCCTCCAACTTTGTTTAATTCAATGTTTTTTTTTCTCCATAAAGCTTTGAGTCTACAAAGTCTCTGATTGTGTAGCATATATTCCAAGAAGTAAAATTATTGTTGTGATTACGTTCTGTCAAATTGAAATAAACTCAGTTTATATTCCAGAGGGTTTTCAGAGGCTATCATCACACAGGAGAAGACTGTCTACCTTTCTCTTGTGAAGCAGTTGGTGGATTCAAACCACATGCCTTTGGGTTGGTAGTGCAATTTGTTACCACTAAGTACCTGATGCTAATAAAGAAAACTCTTTGTTAGTGTTCACTGCAGTCAAGTAGGGATTGACTCGTAGTTGACCCTTCAGTAGGTTTTCAGATGCTGTAAAATCACTTGGGGAATGGTTTGTCCATCATCTCCCTCAGATTAACTGGTGGATTTGAACTGTTTCTCTTTGGGTTGGTAGCACAAGTCTTACCACTAAGCCACCAGAACTCTCCACAAGTAAAATTACTCAATGAAATATGAAAGAAAAACATGTCACCAGAAAGTAATCCTCATAATATATTTTCAAAGTCTTCTTTTGCTGTTCTGAAATTCTTTGTTGTTTCGCTGTTTCTTGTATAATCTAGCCCTTCATTTTATTAATAATGTGCTCTATTCTCCTTTGGGCCCTCATTAAAGTTTTTATTTCCTGCTTTAAGTATAGGACCCAAAAGATGAAAGAATGCTTTAATTATGATCTTAATTGCATTACTATTTCCAGAATGAGTGCCTGCTAATATATTTATGCGTAACAGACCCGAATTTACTCACCATAAAAGAAAAACAATTCCAAATCAGATTTCATTGCTGGTTGCGGTTTACAATTATTGCATGTTTGCCTAAATAGAGGTTAAATGTTCGTCTGTCAGCTCCTACACACTATATGTCTTTTAAATGAAAAATACTATCTTTTAATCCTGAATTGCCTAGAAACAGCAGTATCTCAATGTAAGAAATGAACTCACTGCTACATTGCCATCCACAGCGTCAGAATCCTCCATAGCTGATCCTCCAGCAGGTTTTCAGAGACCGTGAATCATACAGGTGCAGACTGAGGACCTTTCTTCTGAAGAGCTCTTGGTAGATTTGAACTGCCCGATAATTGAGGCCCGTGGGACGGCCCTACAGGCTACACCACCAGAGCTCCCTACAGAATCAAAGGCTCTTCATATTTACAATTCCTAATAGACACAGTATGCAGCAAAGCAAGAACAGGTGATGTGATGAAACTCATGTGAAATTGTTAACCACGTGTTAGTAAGTAGAAACAAGTACGCTTTAGCTTATTTGTTGTATTGGGTAATATATCTCTGATGATCCTTGGTATATTTGAGTCTGTTCTTGAGGCTATACGCCGATCCCTCTCATTGAGATTATTCTGGACATTACGGTAGAATTAAACAATTTCCTAAGTATCTGAAAGTTAGGCAAACAATAAAGAGGACCGAAGAAGAATTGATGGCTGAATCCTGATGTCGGTGAGTCGTACTGCATAGACCACGGATCGCCAAAAGAACAAACAAATCTGTTTTGAAGGAAGTGCAATTAGGATACTTCTTAAAGGCAAAAATAGTGATGCTCTATCTCACATATTTTGAACATGTTGTAAGGAAGGGCCATTTATTGGAAAACTGTATTATGTTGCTCAGGAAAAATGAGGTAGACCCTCAACACGACACAATGACATCGTGACTGTAACAATGGGTGAGAACATGTAAGAGGGCATGATTTTGGAGCAAGACAGGGCAGTGTTCTGATATGTTTTCATAGGATCTCTGAGAGTTATCAATCTACAACACCTGAAGACATCAAAAAGGTAGTATCATCTCTAGGGAGTTGTTCTGGTGACGTAATGGCCAAATCCCTCAGGTGTTTCGATTCTACCAGTGACTCTGGGAGAAATATGGGTAATCCCTTGTGTAGTTTTCAGCCTCAAAACTGCAATGGGGGGGTCAAGTCTGAATGGTGAGCAGCCACCTATACTCATCAATTATCCCTTTACCCCCAACAATGGTTCATTACTGATGATCTGACCAATAAGAAATCCAGAGATTCTCTTTTCTCCCTTCTAAGGAGCTTAACGGTTGTATTTTTTATTTTTCTTTCTCAGAATGATTTGTTTGTTCTTATGGAAACTAGTGAAATGTTCACTACTCTTTGCTAACACAGTAATCCATTAATGACTATTACATGCCATTTAATTAATTTAATCATGATCATAGCCCTAGAGCTTGGTGGTGTTGTTATTACCCCATTTACAAGTGATAAAACAACAAAGGCAGAGTAATTCATTAACCCAGTTAGTGTTACAAACTTTGTAGGTCAGACACTCAGGATTCAAATTCAGGAAGGTTGTCCTTTGTATCAATGCCACTGATACCAGGACTCATGGGTTTTTACTCTTTTGCCTTTCCTGCTGAAGATTTACATACAAAGAGACTTTAGCCTAGTTTAGGATTTCTCTATTCCTCTTAGCCTGTAACAAAGAACCCTTGATTTTAGTCCCTCCAAGCTTATTCCTTGAGAAAGAACTAATTTCTCTTGTAATGAAATTAGGGCACTATGAGAAAGAGGAAATAGATATTGGAGAGAGAAAAAGAAAAAGATACATTCTAAAAATCATCTCTTCATCACATTCCACAGAAATGAATATTTAAGAATATCAAAAGTTATAAACATCCAAACTATTTCAACTTGCCCTTTGATGTTATGTAAATTTGCCCTCACTTTGAAAAGATTGAATCAACCCCTACTTACAACAAATTGTTCAACACAGTCATCTTCACTTGCTGCCTGTGTAGCTTTTCAGTCATTGAACGTGTTTGGATGTTTTTCTTGTGCTAAAGTAAGGCAATAGAGAAATTGCATGCATCTGTGCTGACTTAACCTTCCAATTCTACTTAAAGACACACTTTGAATTGGATTTCGTTTGTAACCTGGGGAACACCTGTGTTTTTAGAAGATGTGAAAAGGTAAAACTTTTTCATTCCTCTCTCATCATAGATACTGCTTTAACTTTAAGAAAAGATACACTACAAACTGCTTTTTGAATTGTAATACAGCATAAAGATAACCTGATTGAAAGTTATTTTTTATGTGGCAACTGTGAAATCAGTTTTGTTGGAAATAAAATCCTTCCCATTGTAACAGAACAGAAGGAAGTAAGACTCTGGGAGAAGCAGTGTTCATATTAACAAGTATTTTAAAAATGGGATCTTTTCATCAAGTGGTGTCAAGAGGCATCTTATTTCTCAGAAGGAAGTAGACGTATTATAAAACTCTATCTTCTTTCTCCCACATAACACAACTTATCCAAAGCATTGTTTCAAGGTCACTGTGGGTATACACATTTGTACT
Organism: Elephantulus edwardii; assembly: GCF_000299155.1. Classification (NCBI taxonomy): domain Eukaryota; kingdom Metazoa; phylum Chordata; class Mammalia; order Macroscelidea; family Macroscelididae; genus Elephantulus; species Elephantulus edwardii. The sequence goes on from NW_006399862.1 coordinate 740,764, forward strand.
GTAATGGAATATGCAATTATTCACAAAGCAAATTCATTGGTTATGGTGGGGGAATCTTCAAATATTACATGTTCAGTGTTTTAAGGTAAGAACATCATTCAGATAAGTGGCTTATTCTGGCATTGTTTAACTAGGCTGAGGTTTCTTTCCTTTTCTTTTTTTGTTTGCTTTTTTTTAATGTGATTTGCTAATTTCATGCTTCCAGAATGTCAACAAGGGTAATAAAATAGCAATTTAAGGCCACATTAAAAGCTGAACTAAATGGCACCATTCTACTGAAGACATTAAAATAAAATTATAGTGTGTCTTCCTAGAAAATGCATCTCTGTAACCTTAATGCGGAAGGGAAAAGAAAAGACCTTAATTTCCCAGCCCCTTTCTATCTGGGTTGTTGTAACTTTGGCCTTTTTGTTGGTAAAATAATTCTTTTCTTTTTAGAAACAAAATTCTACTTCCCCTTGATTATCAACTTTTTTAGGATAGCTACTGTAATATTTGAATATGAGTGAGTACAAAATGGGGGGGTTACATTATTAAATTCCACTTATTACCATTAAACATGTGTGAGAGTAAAAACGTAATCTATAGAGTTTATAGTGATTGTTCTTCCCCACTCCCAAGAGTAGATTTTCAGAAATTGTTTCTGAGTTACTCTGGGTAGAGGTGATGCGGTGCTCAGGTACTCTTCATTCTTCACAGAGACTCTCTGATTCCGACGGCTGGCCTAAATTCATTGTTTTAAAGAGTAGAAATTAATTATCTCACAATTCTGAAGGCTAGAGGCCCAATCGGGGTCCCGTCCAAAAAATTTCTTCTATGAATCTGTCCCCTACTTTAGTGAGTTGCTAGCAATCCTTGGCATTCTGTTCTGATTTCACTGTTATAGGGAACATTTCCTCCTCCCCTGAATACTCCTGTAAAACTCCAGAAAGAATTAGAATGAGGATCCACCAGGAGTATGATCAATCTTGTCCCAAATGGTAACAAAAGAAGATCTGGATTTTAATATTCTCCTGAACAAGGTCATTTTGACAATCACAGGGTGTTAGGACTGCAGTGTGTCTTGTGTTGGTGGTTAGGTTCCATCTAGTAGCTTCTATTTGTGGTACCCTAAGTACAATACAATCAAGCGCTGCCACGTCTTGTCCACCCTCACCATCTCTGCTGTGTTCAAACCCATTTTTCAAGTCTCAATGTCAGTTGGTCACATTGACTATCTTCATTTATCACATTGATTTTCTACTTTTCCCAGAACACTATTGTTGCCGTTAACTTGCTGGCTTCTCCTGAGAACGTGCCCACTGAATGTGAGATGAAGTCTCAGCATCATTGTTACTAACGAGCATTCTGATTGCACTTTCTGTTTTATCAACATTTCACCCACTTTCTTAGTAGACAAGGTATCAGTATTTCTTAGATGCTCATCCCTTCCTTTGTGGTTTCATACAAATCCTCCAGCTAACTTCACCCTACGATGCTTTCCTAAATTATTTTGTTAGCATTTATAAAGTTGTTCCTAACCTAATTTCTTGGAATTTATAAATCTGCTTTCTACATCATCCACCTCAACTGGGTAACAATGGTGAAGTCAATGAAAGATGCAGGAAATTTAAAATATTTGTCCAAGAAAGATTGAATTTCAATCTAAAATGAACTTCAAAGATGTGACTTTGTGGTGCAATTTTGAAGCATTTATCCACTTCTTATGGTGTTTTATTTTCATAAAAAACTTCTTGTGGTAAGAAGAAAATGTCACTTTGTAGAACATGAAACTTACAGAATTTATGTTTGTATCCAAGCAAGGCTGGGCTCTATGAGAAAAAATGTGGCATCAGGATTGGAGGTAGACTCATCAACAATCTATATTATGCAGATGACACAACCCTGCTTGCTGAAACCAAGGAGGACCTGAAGCACTTGCTGAAGAAGGTCAAGGACTTCAGCCTTCCATATGGATTGAAGCTCAACATCAAGAAAACAAAGATTCTCGCCTCTGGGCTCATTAGCTGCATAGTGATGGATAGTGAAGAGTTTGACATTGTAAATAGCTTTAATTGTCTTGGCTTCACAATCAACACGAGTAGACAAGAAATTGAAAGACATACTGTGTTGGGAAAGTCTACTGTCAGAGACCTTTTCAAAGTACTGAGGAACATTGGTGTCACTCTGAAGACTAAGGTGCACCTGATACAGGCCATGGCCTTTGCTATCCTTGCTGTGCATCAGAGAGCTGGACAATGACTAGGGAGGATAGGAGAATTGATGCCTTTGAGCTGTGGTGTTGGAGAACTGCTAGGACAACTAATTTGTTTGAACTGGAGGAGGTGGAGCCAGGCTGCTCCTTGGAGGCAAGGATTCTGCAGCTTTGTCTGACATACTTTGGCCATGTTGTAAGGAGGGACTAGTCCTTGGAGAGGGACTTCAAGCTTGGGAGAGTGGAGGGACTGTGCAGGAGAGAAAGATTCTTGATGAGATGGATTGAGTCCCATAGGGCTAATGGGGATGGGCATGTTGGAGACAGTAACATTGGCAAGGGATAGAACAGGTTTTAGGGCTGCTGTACATAGGGTCACTATGAGTCATAAGGGACTCAATGGCACATAGCAACAACAACAACAATGTATATTTGAATAATAGGTGCCTTAAGGCATCTTCCTTGTATGCCTGTGGATACTGCCCTATAACTCAAAGCATTGTATTTCAGGATAGCTCTTGAAATGTTATTTTCTTATTACGATTGCAAGACCCTCCTTCCTTATTTTCTCATTCCCCACATAATAGATCATGTGATTTTCTGATTTAAAGAAGCTTATGCCAGGCCATCTCAGCTTACTAATGCCTAGAAAGTCAATCTTCATATAGTTGATACTATTTTTTTCTTATTTCCATATCTCTTCCATTCATACTTGGTACATTCCATGTTCCAATTATTGATGGATGCTTACAGCATCCATCTCCTCTTTTTTTAATATGTTCTGCTTTAAGGGTCTCTAATACCTCTTATATCTAACAGTATTCTGAATTGTTCATATTGTTTTCAAAAGCTGTTTATTTCATAAGTGTATGGATAATCTTTATTCTTAATCCGTCTTGTTGTTATGTGCCATCAGGTCATCTGTGATCATCACAATACTATATACAGCAGTTCTGAAGCCTGCCCTGTCCTGAGCTAGTCTCAATGATTCCAGCACACCTACTCCCAAAGCGCCAGTTACTGTATCGATCCATCTTTACTGTCCCTCCATTTTTCCAAGCATGACATCCTTCTCCAAGGACTGAACACTCTTGGTCACATGCCCAAAGTATGTGAGATAGAGCTTCATAATCATAGCCTCCAAGGAAAAACTTAGTTTCCCCCCTCTCCAACAAAGCCCTATTTGTTGTCTTGGGTAGTCCATGATATATGTTCAGGACTTTTCTCCAGCATCACACCTTGAAGGCATCAATTCTTTCATCCTTAGTCATTGTCCAGCTCTCTGTTGTTATGTGTCGTTGAGTAGCCTGCAACTCATAGTGACCCTATGTATAATAGCCCTAACCCTTGCTCTATCCTGTGCCAACCTCACTGTCTCCAACACACCCACCCCCAGTACCCCAACCACTGAATCAATCCACCTCATAAAAGGTCTTCCTCTCCTGCACTGTCCCTCCACACTATCAAGAATGACGTCCTTCTCCAAGGACTGGTCCCTCCTTGCAACATGTCCAAAGTATGTCACACAAAGCCTCCTTACCTCCAAGGAGCAGTCTGGTTTAACCCTCTCCAGGCCAAAACTGCTCATTTTCTTAGCAGTCTATGGTATAGTCAATACTCTTCTCCAGCACCACAGTTCGAAGGCATCAATTCTCTTCCTATCCTCCCTAGTCATTGTCCAGCTCTCCGATGCATAGCAAGTGATTGCAAAGACCATGGCCTGTATCAGGTGCACCTTAGTCTCCAGAGTGTCACCATTGCTCTTCAGTACTTTGGAGAGGTCCCTGACAGCAGACTTTCCCATCACAATGCATCATTCAACTTCCTGGCTGCTGGTGCCAAGAGTGTTGACTGTGGAGCCAAGCAAACTAAAGCTGTAAACAATCTCCATCTTTTCACCATCCATTGGGATGCTGCCAATTGGCCTAATGGTGAGAATTTTTATTTTCTTGATATTGAGCCTCAATCCATATTGAAAGCTGCAGTCCTTGACCTTCTACAGCAAGGGCTTCAGATCCTCCTCGTTTTCAGTAGGCAGGGTTGTGTCATGTGCATAATACAGACTGTCGATGCATTGAGCAAGTAAAATAATTGCGTGAAGATCATGGCCTAGATTAGGAGTACCTGGAGCTGAGCAAGCTGTAAGTGTTAATAACCTCAATCTGTCTTACTCCAGAATCTTTATGAAATCTGTCCATAGGTGACCTACTGATATTAAAATACTAATCTCTAGCATCACAGCAGCCAGCAAGCTATCTCAGTACAGTAAACTGACAAATACTATACACATTGCAGATTATTAAAAAGTCAGCATATATAGTGGATATAAAGTAAAAAGCACCGCACAAGTCATATCCTCTCATCATTACACACTCCTAACCAATATAGGAAAGTAGCCAATAAGTGTTATACCTTTAATACTAACAGACTGGATGAGTCTACTGATTCTCCATATGAAGATAGTTCAAGCTCAAGTCACTTGGGCTGCCCTGGACCTACACTCATGTCGAGTCTGGATCTTGCTCCATGTGAAGATGTGTCTTACTCCCAACCTTCCGTTACTAACATCTGTGTTCTGCTCTCTGCAGCTATTGTTAGGGAAGCTCAGGACCACCTTCCACCATGTAGGATACAAGACAATGGATGCTTAGTGTTTGCCAATGGTTTTTAGTCAATTTATAGTTTTCTTTCTGGAAAAGAAATGCAATATTCATAACTGTTGAGCTCACTGCTGCTTTTTTATACTTAACCTTATGCTAGGTAGAGTGGCTGCACTAATTAATAATTGTGGAGTGTGCAAGCTTGATTCATCTTTATACCTTTAATTTTCATGGGAGAAAGATAATATCCTAACAGCATGAATTTTCTTATATGTAACCCTGTGATCAATGTCACCTGAGCTCTTACAAACTAACTGATTAAATTCTGGGGTTCATTTGTTACATCTATTTCCATTATTTCAGCTTTCCTTATTCTCTACATCAACTCTCTCATTTTTTTTAGAAATATCCAGAACTTAATAGTAAAGGTGGTTCTTATTTAATCAGTCTGTCTTCATTCATCTCTTGTCCATACCATTGAAATAAAAAAATGTGTCAATCTAATGAAAATCCTTGACAACATATATTCTCGTTTTACAATAGAAAATGTGGACATTCCATGATCAAAAAGCTCAATTTCACAATGTAAATGGTCAAGTCAAGCTTGGATTCAGAGAGTCTTCTTATCTCTAAACCCCAATAATTTTAAATCCACACTTTATTCCATAAGGCATTGATATCTACATTTCAAGGTTTTGGCTTGCTCATCTCACAGATGAATAAATAGACTCAAACAGAAAATGTAATTACACAATGTCATATAGTCCCTCATTGATTTTGTGTCAAGGTTAAAAACCAGGTTTATAGCATTTTTCCTTGTCTATAAAATTATAATAATCCAATAATTTAGATAAAGTAGAGTATTTGCATGCATGGTTAAAAATCCTTCATACATATTCTGATACATTCTTTGGTTTTGGCCACAGGACACATATCCTGTAGAAATATAATTAAATAACTATTTTCAGTTTGGAAGAAAACTAGAAAGAAAATTCCAGGAGTTATTTTTTCTTTGTTGAGGGCAGGGATTAAAGAGGTTTTAAAAGAGAACAGTCAAATTTTCCCTATTTTTATTAAGGTTGAAAGAATCATGCAAAATCAATTCTGTATAAATTATAAGTCTAAAATGCTTCTGTAATAATAAATGTATTATAAAATCTATTCTGATTGTATTCATATTGTTTTCCTAAGAATAGATCTGATGACTAAACTATCATTTGGCGCCTTGACTTATGAATCCAAGTTGTATGGACCTATGACAACTATAAGTTTAGATGCTTTGGAGAGATGTCGTTATGGTTATGTTCTGGGAAATACAGACTGATGCCTAGCTGACTGTGTAGTGCATTTTCAGAGATTTTAAATTCTATGAGAGGAGATTTACCACACTTCTGTGTAACAGTTGCTGGATTCAAATGGAATGTTTTTTGGTTGGTAAGGCAACTTGTTGCCACTAGGACACATTGTTCTTGCGTGCGTGGATTCAGAACTAGCTCATAACTGACCGTTCAGCAGGTTTTCGGAGGCGGTTGGTTAATCACATGAGTGGAGACTGGGTATTATTTATCATAGAGAAGCAGGTTGATTAAAATAATGCCTTTGGGATTGAAGCACAGCTTCCTACCACTGTTGATGTTATGTGGTGATGCGTCACCTGCAATTGATCGTGACCTTAATGCAAAACAGCTCTGAACCCTGTCCTCTCCTGAGCCAATGTCACCATCTCTGACATACCTTCCTTCATAGCCTCAGTTACTGTAAAAATCCATTTAATCTAGGGTCTTCCTTTCCTGTGTTGCCTCTCCACCCTTCCATATATGTTGTCCTTTTCCAAGGACTAGTCCCTTCTGGCAACATGGCCAAAAACATGTGAGACAGTTTCAAAACCCTTGCCTCCAAGCTTGGTTTTACCCTCTCCAGAAGACACTTGTTCTCTTGGCAGCCCATGGTAGTTCAATGTTCTTTCAGAACCAAAACGCAGAGGATGCTCTTCCAGAACTACAACGCGGAGGCATCAGTTCTTCTATTATCTTAATCATTGACCAGTTATCTGATGCATAGCAAGTAATTGCAAAGACCATAGGCTGAATCACGGTGCACCTTGGTCTCTAAACTGACATCGCTGCTCTTCAGCACTCTAGGGAGGTCCCTGACTGCAGACTTATCTAATGCAGTTTGTTGTCTGATTTCCTGACTACTGTGTCAAGTGTATTGACAGTGAAACCAAGCAAACTGAAATTGTTAACAATATCAGTCTCTTCTCTATCTATCCTGGTGCTGCCAATTGGCCCAACGGTGAGAATATTTATTTCCTTGATGTAGAACTTCAATCCATATTGGAGACTGCAGCCCTTAACCTTTTTCAGCAAACGCTTCAGGTCTTCCTCAGTTTTGCAAGCAACGTTGTGTCATCTGCAGAGCGCAATAGGCCTCCAAATAATGCATTTGTTCTGACAGCTTTGATTTATTCACAAGTCCTCACAAACACCTAGCTTAACTGACAGCTTCAAGTTTTGTATAAAGGTATATTTTGCTCTCTTTCATCTTATTTATAGGAATTTATAAAAAGGAAATGTTTTGTTTTCTTTAATTTAAAAAGAAATAAATAGCCTTCATAAAATAGCCATTTCTGTGCATCCTCAGAGTGGTAAAACAACTGTTCATGTTTTTATTTTTCTCATGGCCCATGAGACTCACGGAGTGACGTTGGTCGTGTAGGCTATTGTCTGTGACCAGGTGAAGGTTTTGCTTGTCTTGGCTATACTCTTTCACATTTCTGAAGCTCTAGGTTAGGTGATCAGATTAGATTCCAGATGTTCCCTCATCTTTCTGTACGCTGACCTAGACATGTCATGAGTCTTGTTCTAATTCATCCTCAAGACAAATGAAGTGAAATAAAAATAAAGGCACAAATATCAAGGGACTTCACAAAGCTCTGCATGTCAAGTCTCTTGACTTCCTATTGGTGAAAGCAAGCCAGGTGGTGGAGGCAGAGTCTGAATGAGAATATCAGAAGCCTGTCTTATCTTTATCAAGTTGACTCTGATCCTACAAGGCAGAGTAAAACTGTTTCACAGGATTTCCCAGCCTGTAAGTTTTTTTATTTTAAATAAAAATTTTATTTTATACTAGTTTATTTACAAAATTCATATAAATTGTTTTTGACACCAAATCTTTTCCATTTTCTTTACCCATCCCCCCCTCCACCCGTCAAATGGTGCAACCCTATGAGTAATCCTCCCCACACCTGCCCCCTCCCCTATCCTCACTCATCTGCTCCCTTCCTCCCTCCTCTTGGAGCCTCATACACATTCTACAATGATGGCCTGATACAGTATTTATCCTTATTGGACTGTGTTAGTTCACTTAGTATAATGCTCTCCAGTCCCTCCCAAGTTAGGTAGTGATTTACAAAATCATTGCTCCTGCGTGCTGCATCGCATTCCATTGTGTGGATGTACCATAATTTCTCAATCCATTCCATTGTGGTTGGACATTTGGACTGTTCTCATGTTCTTACGAAGGTGTGTAACATTACTTTAATCATTGGTGTATAAGTCTATGTTTGTGCCTCAGGTTTCATTTTCTCAGGGTGTATTTGAAACAGTGGAGCAGACTGTCACATTTTTCTCCTGCAAAGTGGCTGCTGGGTTCTAACTTTTGAGGTTGAGGTTAGCAGTCAGTCTTTCTAACATTGTATCAACAGGGCTCCTGATAGACTGGCGGGGTGGGGGGAACCCACAAACATACAAGTTAAAGGATATGGTATAAGAAGGTTATTAGCGGGAGTCATCAGTGCAAGCATTGGAACATGCAATATCAGGAAACTGACAGGCCAATTTAAAAACTCATTCTACAAGCTAAATCCTGATAGCATTCTAAGTCAATATTAATCACCAATATATTTTATTCATATTGCTGCATATATAACCAACTTGAACACATTGAGTTAATTGAACAGCCTAGTCGTAAAGAACCACACTGCCAGTCTGAAGGCATGCGGTTTGAATCCACCAGCTGCTCCACAGAAAAAGATGGTTAATCTCCTCCCATGTGATTTACTGCCTCTGCAAACCCACTGGAGGTCAGCTATGGGTCGATCCCGACTCAATGAATCATGACAAATGTGATAATATGGTAAGTTAGATACTACCTGAAGAAAGAGAGAGGGAAGAGAGGGAGAGGGAAGAGAGAGGAGGGAGTGGGAAGAGAAAGGAGAGAGAGAGAGGGAGAAAAACAGAAGAGAGCGGAGATAGAGGGACAGGGAGGGAGAAGGGAGAAGGAGGAAGGAAGAGGGAGAAGGAGAAAGGAGGAGAAAGGAGGAGGGAGGAGGAAGGAAGAGGGAAAAGGAGGAGAGAGAGAGAGAGGCCATTATTTACTATCTCTGAAACCTCTCAATGGAGGTCAGCTGTGAATTGGTTCTGACTCAACAGGAAATAACAGCATTCAGGTATAAATACTTGGTTGCTAAATGGAAGGTTGGCAGCTGTCACTCATCAGACACTCTAAGGGAAAGTTACTGGTGATTTTTCTCTCATAAAAATATAGCTTAAATTCACTGCCATATATATTTGCTTCTGACTCCTGTTGTTCTTACTGCCAGTCAGAACTGACTTCTAGCTGAGCCTCTAGAGGGCAGGATGTTTCAGGGGAAGAGATTGCCCATCCTTCTCAGAGTAGCTGCTGGATTCAAACCAAGTGCCTTTGGGTTGGCAGTGCAACTCCTCACCATTAAGCCACAACAGCCCCCTGGTTCTGACTCATGTTGTTGTTAGGTGGCGTTGAGTATGACTCACAGCGCCACTATCAACAATGGATCTGAAACTTGTCCTATCCCGTGCCAACTTCATCTCTGACCCATTGCATCCATGGCTGCAGTCACCGCGTCAATCCTTCCCATTGAGCATTTTCATCTCCTTTGCTTATACTCTATCTTTCCAAGCATGACGTTCTTCTCCAAGGATTAGCTTCTCCTAGCAATATACCCTAAATATCAAAGATGAAGCTTTGTCAAAAAGCTTCCAAAAAGTCTGACTGCACATCTCCAAGACATATCTGTTTGTTCTTTTGGCAGTCCATGGGATATTCAGTACTCTTCAATACCACAGTTCAAAGACATCAGTCCTTATTCGGTAAGCCTTATTTGTTGTCCAGATCACTGATGCATAGCAAGTGTTTGAAAATACCATGACCTGGATCAGGCATCCTTCATCTTCAAATCAACATCCTTGCTTCTCAGCAAATTGGAGAGGTCAATATCAGCAAGCTTACCCAATGCAATATGTCTCCTACTCTTAGGATTACAGATACCAAGGGTGTTGATTGTGAATCCATTCAAGTTAGTAGACAACAAACATCAATCTTTTTCCATCCATCATGATGTTGCTTACTGATGGAATGGTGATGATTTTTGTCTTCTTGACTTTGAGATCTAATGTATATTGAAGGGTATAGTCTTTGATCTCTGCAACAAGCATTGTAAGTCCCATCATTTACAAGCAAGCAAGGTTACATCAATTGCATCACTCAGCTTGCTGATGAGTCTGTGATTCTGATCTCACATTCTTTCTCTTCTCACCCATCAGGGTTTCTGAGGCTGTTAATCAGAGAAGAGGTTTCAGCTTTTTCCTGTGGAGCCTGTCCTGGATTATAAACACCAGAGACACATGTCCTTTTGATTAGCATCACAACACTTTAGGTACCAGAGTCCATCATAAAATTATAGTCTAGGAAATGTTTATAGGGGAATTCTATGCTTGGCTGCATAAGTAATGATTGACTCAAGGCTGCACAAAACCAACATTTTCTTTAATAAATCTTTAACACTAAGACAAAAAGATCTTCAATGGGTGGTTGCATTACTGTATGGTTGGGAGCTCTATCTTCTGACAAGTCTTTCAATTCTGAATCAAAGCAAAATTTTGCTTTTACGCAAATTCCAGTAAATACACAACAATTATAACGGAAATGGATTTAACCCACTTGAGTTTGCTTTTTACTTCTAATTGTATCTCCAATCTATCAAAGTTTATCAATTATCTATTAAAACAGCATGGTTCTAGATGTAACATTCATGAAGAAACCAATTTAGAGAAAACCTGTGGGGTATTGGTCATTGACCACACAAATAAAATAGTATTGGGTCCAATTATGTTACGTTTCATTTTTATTATAAGTGGTTTTTTTTTTTTTACACTTTATTTATCCAGGATTGGTAGCTTCAGAATAGAAACACCTGTCTTTGGTTTCCTGTCAATGTTGTTATTGCAGTATTATTTATATGAGACAAAAAGAGAGATTGACAGGCAGGATTCATATGAACAATGAAATCCTGATATTTACTCAGCCGCTAATTGAATGATCAGCAACTGGAATCCACCAGCTGTTGTGCTGCATACAAATATGGCAATATGTTTCTGTAATGATTACATCCCAAGAAACCTAGGGCACTAAGGGCTCAATCCATCTCATAGAGGGTCTTCCCCTCCTGCACTGTCCCTCCACCCTCCCAAGCATGATGTCCCTCTCCAAGGACCCGTCCCTCCTGGCAACATGTCCAAAGTATGTCAGACGAAGCCCCAGAATCCTTGCCTCCAAGGAGTAGCTTGGTTTAATCCTCTCCAAGATGAATCTGTTTGTTTTCCTGGCAGTCCATGGTACATTCAGTACCCTTCTCCAGCACCACAGCTCAAAAGCATCCACTCTCCTTCTGTCCTCCCTAGTCATTGTACAACTCTCTGATGCATAACAAGCGATTGCAAAGACCATGGCCTGTATCAGGCGCACCTTAGTCTCCAGAGAGACACTGTTGCTCCTGAGTACTTTAGAGAGGTCCCTAACAGCAGACATTCCCATCGTGATATGCTTTTTGATTTTCTGACTGCTGGTGCCAAGAGTGTTGACTGTGGAGCTGAGCAAACTGAAGCTGTGAACAATCTCAATCTCTTCGCCATTCATCCTGATGCTGCCAGTTGGTCCAGTGGTGGGAATCTTTGTCTTCTTGACATTGAGCCTCAGTCCATACTGAAGGCTGCAGTCCTTGACCCTTCGCAGCAAGTGCATGAGGTCCTCCTCAGTTTCAGCAAGCAGGGCTGTGTCATCTGCATAACGCACATTGTTAATAGATCTTCCACCAATCCTGATGCCATAATTCTCCTCATAGAGCCCAGCCTCTCGGACAATCTGCTCTGCATACATGTTGAAAAGGTATGGAGACAGGATGCATCCCTGGCGTACACCCTTCCCAATTCTGAGCCATGCAGTGTTACCCTGCTCTGTTCTACTGCCTCTTGGTCCAAGTATAGGTTTCGCATTAGCACAATTAAATGTTCTGGGATTCCCATTCTTCTCAGAGTCAGCCACAGTTTGTTATGATCCACACAGTCATATGCCTTTGCATAATCAATGAAACACAGATAGACATTCTTCTGGTATTCTCTGCTTTCAGCCAAGATCTATCTAATGTCAGTAAGATCCTTGAATTCTGGCTGGGGTACTAGGGGTTAGTGAGAAAGGCCACAATTCATAGAGGCAAAAAGAGTTTCTAAATAGTGGCTGGTGTCAGGTGATTTTCCTTAATTTAAAACTTAATTATTCTTCCCATTTGGGGTATTGAGTTTATGCTTATTCTTTCTGCAAAAGTGATTATAAATAAGAAACCTCATCAGAGTTTCCGTATGATTGGTTTCAACAATATTTAATGAGTAAATGAACAATCAAAACTTAACCTAATAAATTAAAAATATTCGGTACGATTAACCAGATTTTATATTCATTTTTAAGTGATCTTTAGTAGTATTTTGCTTGCATGTGATATTAATCATATTGTTTGATAATTTATAATTCTGTTAAATCACTTTCCTTGGGAATGCGAACCAATATGGGACTCTCCCAGTCAGTCCACCAGATATCTATACTTGAAATTCCTTTGGCATAGACTGGTGAGCACGTCCAGAGCTGGATCTGTTAGATGAAACGTCAATTGATATCCCATCTATTCCTGAGAGCTTATTTTTTCCCCAAAACCTTCAGTGCAGCTTGAACTTCTTCCTCCATTACTATGGTTTCTTGACCATACTGTACTTGCGAAAATATTTTACTGCTGGCCAACCCTTTATGAGAGAATGATTGTGTGCATTCCCCCAGTCTTCTTTTTGTTTCCTGCATTGTTTAAGATTTTGCCCATAGAATCCTTCAATTTGCAACTTGAGGGCTTGGATTTGTTTTGTAGCCTGAGAAATGCTAAGTTAGTTCTTATTTTTATTGTCCAGTTCCAGCTTTCTATACATTTCATTATAATATTTTTATTTGGCTTCTCAACCTGCCCTTTGAAATCTGTGCAGCTCTTTTCCTTCAGCATCTCTTCCGTTTGTTTTGTTTTCTTGATGTTCTAGTGCAGTTTTTGGAGTTCTTTTTGTCTTCCATTTTGGTTTTTCCTTTCTCTTGTACCTTTACGACCATTTTGCTCCCTACAGGATGATATCCTTGATACAATTCAAAACTCTCAGGTCATCAAATCATTACATGTACTCAATGCTTCAAACTTATTTTTCATTGTTGGTAAGTGCTGCCAAGTCGTAGATGATCCATCGCAACTCTATGAATGAAATTCTTGAGCATGAGATTTTCATCTTTGTCTCCAAGTTCCTAGAGTTTCCAGAGGTTAACTTTTTTAGGAAGTGGACACCATTCCTGCTTCCAAGACTGTTTTAGTCAGGACTTCCATTAAAAAAAAACACAGACAAAAAACCAGAAAACACACCACTGCAGAATCCAGCCATTCCACTCATCTGCCCAGCCTGGAAAGTTATCCCAAGCTGGTGCCCAAATACTTTTTTAAATACAAGGTCAAATAAAATCAGTAAAACCCAAGTCTACTCTTTATTAGATGATTTTTAAAATTCATATGAGATAGACTCAAGTTCATATTTTGGTTCTTGTGAACTTGTCCTAATATTTTTTACATCATTTGAGATTTTCACATAAGTAACAAATCATTTATTCCACAGGCAGCATCTGGCCTTGTTTTGAATATTGATACTGAGTTTCTCCAACAATTCCTTTCACAGATGTAGTCATTCTGATTTCTTTACACAGTCCATCAGGTGAAACTCATATGAAAATTAACAGTTTGCATTTTTTTTAAAAAGGTATTTGCATTGACTGAATTATTGAACATACAAAATTGGATCATTCCAGCTCCCACCTCATTTCTTTCACCAAAATACTGCTGAGAAGACTAGAACCAACTAAAACAGTACATGGAGAGAGAACTTCCAGAAGTTCAAAAATGTTTTAGAACAGGCCTTAAAAATTGAGATATAATGCTGATGCCAGATGGAACCTGGCTGAAAGCTAAGAATACCAGGAGAAATTTTATTTGTACTTTATTGACTATGCAAAGACATTTAACTGTGTGGTTCATAATAAATTATGGACAACATTGAGAAGAATAGAAACCACAGAACAGTTAATTGTCCTTATACAAGTCATAAAGCTGGAACAAAGTCTGTTGGGTAAAGAGAGCAAGGAAACACTATATGGTTTAAAATGAATAAAAGTGTGTGATTGGATTGTATCCTCTCCTCATACCTATTTAATCTGTATGTTGAGCTAATTATTAGAGAAGCTGGACATTAGGAAAAATAATCTGGCATTGTTGAAGGAAGACTCATCAACAAACTGCATTTGACAGATGACACAACCTTGCTTCCTGGAAGTGAGCAAGACTTGAAACATATACAAAAGATCAGAGATTATAGTCTTCAATATAGATTTCATGTCAACATCAAGAAGCACAATTTCTTACCATTGGACTTATAGGCAACGCTGGATGGATGGAAAAAAGATTGAAATTGCCAATGACTTCTTCTTACTTGGATCCACAATCAACACCCTTGATGTTAGTTGTCAAGATATCAGGAGATATACTGAACTTGGAAAGTCTATAATCATTGTTGTTGTTGTTGTTATGTGCCGTCGAGTTGTTTGCGACTCATAGCAACCCTATGTACAACAACCCTAAACCCTGCTCTATCCTGTGCCAATCTCATTGCCCCTGACACACCCATCCCAATTACCCCAGTCACTGAATCAATCCACCTCATAGAGGGTCTTCCCCTCCTGCACTGTCCCTCTACCCAGCATGATGTCCCTCTCTAAAGACCTGTCTCTCCTTACAACATGTCCAAAGTATGTCAGACGAACCCCCAGAATCCTTGCCTCCAAGGAGTAGCCCTCTCTAGGAAGAATGTTTTCTTGGCAGTCCATGGTACATTCAATACTCTTCTCCAGCACCATAGCTCAAAGGCGTCAATTCTCCTTCTATCCTCCCTAGTCATTGTCCAACTCTCTGATGCGTAACAAGTGATTGCAAAACCCATGGCCGGTATCAGGCGCACCTTAGTCTCCAGAGAGACACCGTTGCTCTTGAGTACTTTAGAGAGGTCCCTAACAGCAGACTTTCCCATCGCAATACGTTTTTT
Organism: Elephantulus edwardii; assembly: GCF_000299155.1. Taxonomy (NCBI): domain Eukaryota; kingdom Metazoa; phylum Chordata; class Mammalia; order Macroscelidea; family Macroscelididae; genus Elephantulus; species Elephantulus edwardii. Next base: position 756,042 of record NW_006399862.1, read on the forward strand.
GATTTCCTGGCTGCTGGTGCCAAAGTGTTGACTGTGGAGCCAAGCAGACTAAAGTTGTTACCAATCTCAATCTCTTCAGCAATCTATAATCATGGACCTCTCAAAATTAATGAGGAACAATGATGTAGTTTGAAAATGAAGGCATATTTTATTGAGGTATAGTATTTTTAATCACTTGTTATGCATCTGAAAGCTGAGCAATGAATAAGGATGACAAAATAAGGACTAACACCTTTGAACTGGGTTTAGAGAAGAATACTGAATATCCAACAGATTGTCGAAAGATATATATATGTATATATGTGTAGATGATATAGATAGATATAGATACAGATACAGAGATAGAGATAGAGATAGAGATCTCAGAGACTATAGAGCCAGAATGCAAGGATGATAAAACTTTGTTTCACATACTTGAGGAAATTTGCTAGGATAAGCTATTCTTTGGAGAGGGCCATCATTCTTGGAAAGGTGGATGGTCAGTGAAAAAGAGGAGGACATTCAATCAGATTGATGGACTGTAGCAATGAATGGGCTTGAGTGTTTTAAAGAATGTGAAGAAGGCACAGGATAGAACAGGTTTTGGCTTTGTTGTTCATAGAGCCTCTATGGGCCATATTCAACACGGGTGGTACCTAACAATAACAACTACCACATTTACTGGGTCCATTGAGACTGGGAGAGAAAAAAAAAACCCACCACACAAGCCAAAAAACCACCCACAATCACTGCTGTCAGATATGAACCAACACATAGCAGAGCCTCTATTCAGTTTCTAGAGCTATAAATTGCACTGAAAGACAATGCCCAATTTTGAGAAGCCACTGCTGATTAATTATCAGAGACATGTATCTTTTTCATGGCAATCAACTCTTCACAGACTAGCCCACCAGAGCTACCTTGTAAGTGAGGGGACACCACGAGCCAGTTACTAGAAACAATCTTTAATACTTGGAGGTAGAGAACCCATGAAGCCATTGCCAAACAATTAGTTAGCCTAAAAGAATACTTACGAGTTCTTATGAAGGACTATCTTTAAGAGTTTATACTAACAATGGTTAATATATAGCACAGATGGGAATTAAATATGAAACAAAAAGCCTAATTTAAAGGTGATTTAAAAAAAACAACACAGAACAACTCACACAGGTAAACATGATGAGAATGATGCCCCATTGTGAAGTAGACAAGCTCTGTTAATTGGCTGGTCATGTGGAGACCATGAAGGAAAGGCTGTTTTGATGTGAATATTAGCAATAAAAACAAGTATTTGGTTAAAATAAACTCAGTCTTCCATTTCCAGGCCTGCAGTTATCCCAAGAGAGAAAAGTCAAAGTGCAGAATTGCAGATGTGTATGATTTCTGCTTACATGAATCCTGGCTTCTTAAGGAACCAACAGTAACAATGAAAAACAGTACACACAACTGTTGTCAACTCATGGGGTTTTCCTACAACACACTTTCCACTTCTCAGTGATTCCCATAGTTTAGTTCACGTAAGGAAAGCAGGTGTGATGAAGGTGTGAACAAATTAAGACATACCCTGGAGATTTGGATCCTGGTGACTGCATCATGACCAAGAAATCTGGATCGCTTACATGCATCTTGCACCCGTCTGGTAGGGATTTGGAAGCAGCATTTTGAAAGCCAGTGTAAGCTGTCTCTGCTTTAAATATCTTCATAACAAAAGCCAAAATAGGAGCTTAGGCTAGAGGACTAAGACTTCGAGGGCTCAAAAACACTCATCCTTCCGTCTTTATTGATCTGGGGTAGGATTAATATTAAGTCAGCATTGTTGTTGTTATGTGCTGTTGAGTCGCTTGAGACTCATAGCGACCCTATGCACAACAGCCCTAAACCCTGCTCTATCCTGTGCCAATCTCACTGCCTCTGACACACCCATCCTGATTACCCCAGTCACCGAATCAATCCATCTCATAGAGGGTCTTCCCCTCCTGCGATGTCCCTCTCCAAGGACCTGTCTCTCCTTACAAGTCTAAGTCAGCATTAGCTACATTAAAAAAGTTCCTTCGTTAACATTTGAAATGGTATTAATGGTGGAGATGGCAATTCTGGCTGAAGAGAACAAGCTTGTGTGTGTGTGTAAACTTGGCATTAAAATCAATCAAGGGTGTTTAAGGTCTAAATTGACAATAAGATAAACCACCTGAGGAGGATAAGCATGATAAAAAATTTCCTCGTGTGCACATCAATTCAAAGGGGTTTGCAGATTGAAGAAAAATTGGTTAGAACATTTGGGTAGGGTAAACAGTCTAAAATATTTTTCCAGACTTTAAAATTATAATAGTTCTGTGTATACATGTTGTTGTTATAATATGCTGTCAAATCACTTGAAACTCATGGTGACCTTGTGTACAACAGCCCTAAACCCTGCTCTATCCTGTGCAACCTTATTGTCTCTGACAACCTACCCCCATTATCTTAGTCATGGAATCAGTCTATCTCATCTTGAGTCTTCCTCTCTTGCATTGTCCCTCCACCCTCCTAGGCATGATGTCCCTCTCCAAGGACTGGTTCCTCCCCTCCTTGCAACATGTCCAAAGTATGTCAGACTAAGCTTCAGAATCCTTGCCTCCAAGAAGCAGCCTGGTCTCAACCTCTCTAGGATGAATCTGTTTGTTCTCCTAGCAGTCCCTTGTGTATTCAATATTACAGCACCACAGCTGAAAGGTGTAAGTATACATAATAATCATTAAATTACACTATAAATTAGTATGTTCCCATCATATGACAAGGAAGCTATGGTGACTGAACCCATAGAAAATTACCATATTAACCCCAAAATAGTAACAGCTTTTCACAGGGCTCAAATCTACCAATGGGTCTGTGGGAAAAAGATGGGAAATATCCTCCAGAGTGATTCCCCCTGAAGTGTTAGCTATGCCTCAGTATTTCCATTATATGTATATTTCATCCACACAATTATATGTATGTAAAGATCTGGGCTGGAATTCCAGAGGTATGCCATTTGAATCCACTAGCTTCTCCATGAGAGAAGAATGTGAATCTCCTCTTGTGTGCTTTATTGCATTTGAAAACACATTGGAG